>NC_133324.1:12549957-12881984 GCF_042186555.1 Aquarana catesbeiana | reverse complement strand
AATACTGTATAATGTTATTGTGGTGCCTTAAAATTCATGTCCAACCAAAACCATTTTTCTTTTGGACAGCCACTGTTGAAAGCTCCATTAGAGAGATTTTCCCTCACTTCCTGTCCTGCAGATAACAGTTTTACCAGACAGAAAGAGAGGAAAAATCTGCAATAGGGACAAGGACAGAAATACAAGACTGACAGGGATTCCAGCCTTCCAGTACTTTAAAAAATGGTGTTTACTTCTGTGCTGCTATTGGAGAGATTCCCTCACTTTATATGGTAAAATATTATCTGCAGGACATGAAGTGAGAGGAAATTTCTCTAATGGATCCCTGGACAGTGGCTGTCCAAAAGAAAAAAGGTTTTGGTTGGACATGCATGTTAAGGCACCACAATACCATTATATAGTATTTCTGTGAGGGGAATCTATTTTATGGAGCCTCAAAACCTGACAGGGGTTCTTTATCCTTCCCAACTCTTTTCAAAAGTGAAAAAAAAGATATGGAGTCATTAGGGGCCAAAGTCATTAAAGGTCCCATTCACACCTTAACACATAACAATGCATGGCAAAGCACCTTCTCTATGGGCAGTGCAATGCGGTGTCATTCATTGTGAATTGCACCCCAATACATTGTACAGTGGATCCCAACACACAACACACCTCTAGGCACCATAATACACATACCATGCTCTGCGGTGTGCTGCCTTATTTAAAAAAAAGGTATTGTGTTTTTTCATCCATTGTGGTGCATTTACAGTTATTCAATATGAATGAATGTGAACATAATCACCCAACAATGGAACACCTAAATGTGAATGGGCCATATATGATTTTCACTAACACATTGAAGGATATACTTTGATTTTATATAATTGCAGTGTAACAGACTGAATGAGTCCTGCACATTATCACACATATCTCCTAAAGACACAGCTCTGTAGATCAGATTGGAAGCTTTACACTTCATATTTCACTTACGCTGAACACATGAGATTTTCAATAAGAATTCCCTTCTGGGTCCACACTTTCATTTCAGAATGTACAGAGAATATCCCCCCTATAATGATGTCTCCATCCTGAGAATACTTGTACTCAAATGTATAATTCTTCATAGTCATATCACAGCGATGAGCAGAGTTCTGGGTGTCAGATGTGCAGGGGGTCACACACAAAGACAACAACCACAATATTCTAAGTGTATATCTGAAGACAATATGGCCGAGTCTCTGATAGACTCCAATGACTTCTTTCTCTTCTCCCACCTCATTATCACTGACATCAGCCCAGGATCCTGACACTGATTTCATGGCTCAGCTGAAGGCTGTGAGAGTGTCAGGTTTATAAAGAATAATTTTGTTATTTATTACTGATAGACTGGAATATGAATCTGCTTATAGAGTAGGAAAAAAAGGCCAAACATAAAATACACAGAATCCATCTTTGTCAGCTCTGTAGAAAGTGAAGGTTATAAAATTACCATTATGAGATATTGTACATGAAACAGTAAAACTGAGAAGTTTGATTGCCAAGAATGCCATGTTTATTATTATTATTATTATTATTATTATTATTATTATTATTATTATTTATAATATTATTATTGTTATAAAAATAAAGGTGTAGGTATAAGGTTTGTCAGCTACCATAGATTTGTGGGGAATCCGTGGGATTTGTAAGGTTTGTGAATCACAAACTTTTGACTGAAAATTTTGCAGGTTCACCAACAAAATAGAGAACAACCCATAATGCAGTGCACTAGGAATGGATGAAGGAATAGATAACTTATTGGTGAAAAGGTGGGCTCACAGCAGTTACAGTATATTATTCATGTTTTTAAGGACAGCTGACATTTTTGTGTACAGAGAGATTATTATTTTTTATTTTTATTTTTTTTTTATGTTTTCATCTGTCCATGACCCCCATGGCAGTGCATAAATCAGAACCCTAGCGTGTTTCTGCCAATCTGCATTTTTTTGTTTGATGTATGCCACAATATCGTTTGAAAGACTAAGTGCACCTAAACCACCGCCCATCATTCACCAAACCCCCTATCCCAACTGATAAGATAAAAGTTGGCATACACCAGTTAGGCCTATTATCCCTGATTAAAACTATCCTGCTGCTGGACAATTATACATTGTGGTTTGCTGTGCAGTATACTAATTCCCAATGAGAATTTGATCATTTGAAATCAGTATAGAAACCTTTCCATGTGAGGCAAGCCAAGGTCTCTATATTGATGTCTGACTTTTTGTGACTTCTACTTTGACAATAAATCGGTGATCTAGCAGATGGTATTGTAGACCTGTTTTTGTTTTTTTCATAAAGATTTTATTAGAATTTTTAACAGACAATACAGAAAGTATCTATGAAAAGGTATCAACAAAGTGGGACGTGGTTCCATTCAAAGTACAATACACAATTGCATACAAATAACAGAACCCACAAGCGCTTTTCCTACATTAATTGCACACTATGTGCCTGCCATGTAAAGTCTTAAATTCTTCTTAAAGATGTCAATGCATAGTCATTGCTAGAATTGTTAGCTCCTTTGTTTATAACCATGTCAGAGTAACCAAGAAGATTGGGTAGTCAAAGGTACCACCAATCCGGTTTCTGATTGCTCCACAGGATATGAGGGAGATGGAGAAATGAGCCTACTACTAGATCAGCTCCCTTCTCCATAGCCCTCGCCTCTTATGGTAAGTAAAAAAAGGAAAGGGAAAGAAGAGAGAGAGTAGAGAGGAGGGGTGTTGAGTATGAGGGGCTTGTAGGGAGAGGGGGTGGGGTGACCACCAGCTACCCTCTCCACCCACTTCCAGCTGCAACACACGAGACCCCCAGTCCATTATGCAGTTAGGTTGTATCATCAAGGAGTGTCAAGAGCAGTAGATCACAAGTCAAATGTTATCTTGTATCAGTTCCTGATATCGCTGAGAGGTTCGATATTCAAACCAGGTAGCCCGTGTAGCTGAAAAACTGGAAATTCTATTTTGGGTGGTATATATCAACACCTCCATTGCCGCTATATGGTTAATTTGTGTTGCTTATTCTTTCATTGAAGGGGGGATTTAGGCCAACAATGAACCGGCAAGCAAAGCCTGGCTGCATTGATCATGTGCATAGCTAACAACTTATAGTATCTTTTTGAGGATATTTTGGTAAGATGAAGGAGGTACTGTGCTGGTGAAAACTCCAATGGGAGAGAAGAGATTGCAGTGGTTGCGTTGTGCACCTTTCGCCAGCAAGGCTGGATCAGTGGGCATTTCCACCATATATGGAGAAAAGTGCCCAAATCATGTTCGCATCTCCAGCAAGACTGTCGAAATAAATCTGTGGAGTAATTCCAGTGTCTTATACCATCTTGTTTTAATTTTATACCCATGTTCCTGAGTGCGTACATTCATAGAGCCTTTATGCATATATAGGTGAACGCGGTCCAAACTGGTGTCCTCGGTCACCGTGTTCAGCTCAGTCTCCCAGAACGTATGCTCTGAGCGCAAAGAAGCATATGGTTCCCTGAACATTGAAGCATAGAGCACTGAAATCACATGACTCTAGGGAGACGAGCTAGAACACAGCGATTCAAAGACATTAGGAGTTTTCGTGAAGCTTCCTCTACCCGCCGCATTGTCCAAATAGTGCTTAACCACTTCAGCCCCGGAGGATTTGGCAGCTCAATGACCGGAGGACTTTTTACAATTTGGCACACCACTGCTTTAACTGGTTATTGCATGGTCATGCAATGTTGTACCCAAAAGAAATGTGCGTCCTTTTTTTCCCACAAATAGAGCTTTCTTTTGATGGTATTTTATTGCCTCTGCGATTTTTATTTTTTGCGATATAAATGTAAAAAGACCAAAAATTTTGAAAAAAAATGATATTTTTCTACTTTAAATGTCAATAAGTGGATATTTATTGGTTTGCGCAAAAGTTATAGCACCTAAAAAATAGGGTACATTTTCTGGAATTTACGCACCTTTTAGTTTATAACTGTCTCATTTCTTGAGGTGCTGAAATGGCAGGGCAGTACAAACCCCCCCTAAATTACCCCATTTTGTAAAGTAGACACCCCAAGGAATTTGCTGAGAGGCATGTTGAGCCCATTGAATATTTTATTTTTTTGTCACAAGTGATTGAAAAATGCCAAAAAAAATTACACAAAGTTGTCACTAAATGATATATTGCTCACACATGGCATGGTTATATGTGGAATTACACCTCAAAATACATTCTGCTGCTTCTCCTGAGTATGGGAATACCTCATGTGTGAGACTTTTTGGGAGCCTAGCCGCATACAGGACCCCGAAAACCAAGCCCCACCTTCAGGATTTCGAAGGGTGTGAATTTTTGATTTCACTCCTCACTACCTATCACAGTTTTGAAGGCCTTAAAATGCCAAGATAGCACAAAACCCTCCTAAATGACCCCATTTTGGAAAGTAGACACCACAAGCTATTTTATGAGAGGGATGTTGAGTCCATGGAATATTTTATATTTTGCCACAAGTAGCCGGACAATTATTTTTTTTTTTGCACAAAGTTGTCACTAAATGATCTATTGCTCAAACATGCCATGGGCATATGTGAAATTACACCCCAAAATACATTTTGCTGCTTCTCCTGAGTACAGGGATACCACATGTGTGAGACTTTTTGGGAGCCTAGCCGTGTACAGGACCCCGAAAACCAAGCACCGCCTTCAGGCTTTCTAAGGGCGTAAAATGGTGATTTCACTTCCTCACTACCTATCACAGTTTCGGAGGCCCTGAAATGTCTAGATAGCACAAAAACCCCCCAAATGACCCCATTTTGGAAAGAAGACACTTCAAGCTATTTGCTGAGAGGCATGTTGAGTCCATGGAATATTTTATATTTTGCCACAAGTTTGTCACTAAATGATATATTGTTCAAACATGACATGGTTATATGTAAAATTACACCCCAAAATACATTCTGCTGCTTCTCCTGAGTATGGGGATACCACATGTGTGGAACATTTTGGCAGTCTAACCGCTGTGATGGTATGCGAGGTGAGATACACGATAAGAGGTACATTTCACCTCGCATTTGTTCCATTGTAAGGCACTGAACCGTAATCTGGCCCGGTTTCTCCAGCCTCTGTGGCAGGCTGGGTTTCGGTCCAGATTTTCGGGTCCACTGGAGTCCACAGTCAGCTGGACTTTAAATATCCAGGAAGAGAACACAGCAGGGCTCTGGTTTTGAGACTCAGGAAGGAACCTAAGTGAGAGGAGCTCTGGGTGTTGGACAAAAAAAGGTTTGCTTTACCGCATGTTTTGTGGGTGATGGGGACCAGGCCCACACTGTCTAAAGAGGAGACTACTTGTTTAGTTAGCACTGGACAGCAAGGATTTACTTTACTGATTTGTTTATTTTTATTTTGCAAAACCTTCTGTAAATAAACCTGACATCTGCCAGACTTTTAAGAAAGTGTCCGTTTGCTGACTGTCATTCAGAAAAGGTGATCCCCACGAGCTAATCTCCCACACGTGGTGGATTCAGCGGGCACTTTTCAGAAGATGGAGGAAATGTTAAAAGCCCTGCTACAGGCCAATGTAGCTCAGAGGGAAACCAGCCGCCAAGTTGCAGAGGCCACTGCAGCACAGCAGGAAATGTACCGCCAAGTCACAGAGGCTGCTGCAGCACAACTGGCAGCCCCGCAGGAAATGAACTGGTAGTTCGCAGAGGCTCTGGTGGAACTGAAAAAGGGGTCCGCACTTTCTGTGCCAGTGGAACCAAAGTTGGTACAGTATGTGCATCCTACAGAAAATGACACCTGCTGATGAGGTCGAGGCATACATTGCGACTTTTGAGAGAGTCGCTGTCCTTGAGGGATGGCCAAAAGAGCAGTGGGTGGGTCTGTTGGCCCCATTTCTAACAGGAGAACCCCAAAAGGCCTATTTTGATCTAGAACCAGACAAGGCTCAGAACTATGAGACTCTAAAGACAGAGATACTCGCATGCTTGGGTGTCACCATGGCAGTCTGGGCCCAGCGCATGCATCAGTGGTCCTACTCCAGCAACAAGCCACCTCGTTCACAAATGTTTTACTTGGTCCACCTCACCAGGAAGTGGTTGCAGCCAGAGACCTTGACAAGCCCTGAGATTGTGGAGCGTGTGGTAATAGACCGGTACCTGCGTGCGCTCCCTGCTGCCCTGAGGATGTGGATTGGACAGGGGGACCCCAAAACTGCAGCCCAGTTGGTGGACTTAGTGGAGAGGTACACTGCCACTGAGGACTTGGTGAACCCATCTACGCCCCACTTCGGTGTCTCTAGGGGTGCAAGATCGCCCAGCGGTTCTGGTAAGACTGTTCCAGGGTTCAAAAGCATGGGGAAGGTGGATAAGACTGTTGTTACAGCTAATGAGACTGTGGGTCCTAGACCTGGAGACTGGACAAAGAAGCCAGGAAGGTCTTTAGGGCCATTAAGAGGACTGGGGGCATATTGCTGCAAGCTGTCCTATAGATGATGAACCTATGCAATGTGATTATGCTTTTATGAAAAGACGCATTTCTCTGTTTGCACAGGTTGCATGTACTGCATCATGTCAGAGTCGCATGGAAAAACAGATGTGTGTTATTTCAGTGGATGGAAAGCCACTCACAGCCTAGTCAGGAATGATGGTATGAACCCCACAAAACTACACCCCAGTACTATTGGGGTAATTTGCATCCATGGGGACACTCGGGACTAACAGACAGCGGTGGTTGAGGTTGATACCCCCTGGGGCAATGTAACCCATTCAGTGGGGGTTGTACCTTCACTGCTTCATGAATCTTTAGTGGGGAGAGATTTTCCACATTTTTGGAAATTATGGGAGAGCAAAGGGAGCCTGGTAGATAGAGCTCCCCCTGCTGGGGAAGCATGGGAACTCTCACCAGACCCTTTTTGCCAAAGGTAAGGGGATGCTGTTGGTGGGATCGAGGAAGCTGGAGATCCTATTCCTTTCCCTGTCATGGCTGGGGAGCTGGAGGACCTAGAAGCTAGCTCTCAGCCTGAAGGTAACGAACGGGAGATCCCCTCTGACCCAGACAATGAGAGTAGCCAAAATGTCGTACCCAACTTAGAGGTCAGAAGAGAGGATTTCTGTACCGAGCAACTGTGAGAGACCACCCTCATGAGAGCCAGGGAAAATGTTAAGATGTTGGACGGGGAATCGGTGGATCCTGATTGGGTGGTGTCTTTCCCCTACATGGCCGTTAAAAACAATGTATTGTATCGGGAATTATATTAACAAGGGTTGTGGCGCTTCCTATGGGGTAATAGATGGGAGGGGTGGTTACCCAGATGGTTTCCCTCAATAGATCCCAATAGAGGTACCTGGTACCTACCAGGGAAAAAACTTAGTTACCGTAAGGGTATATATGTCTGTGCCTACACACATACACATATATATCCACATGCACCCGTGTGTATCAGCAGATATAAATAAATAAATAGATAGGTAATGTCTTCAAGGGGTCTGGTCTGAGGCCCCTAATACTGTGGTAAATCTGCACCATATACCACCACTAGGTGAAAATATCTATACCATATATACGTAAACCTTATATGCTCTACTGATCCAAAATAATTCAAACCATCAAAATAAACCTCTGCTCCCGTTGCAGAAAAAGCATGTGTAAATATGAGTAAAAAGATATTACATATTATATCAAAATAGTGCAAATAAACGTATTATAATCAAATAAGTCCAAAGAAAACCAAGGTTAACAATTTTGCAGTGATTATAGTCCTTAAAGTGAAAAAACTTATGTGAAAAAACTTTTTTGTGAAAAAACTTGTTCAAATCCAATGTTTCAACAATTTCGTGACTTGAGTGCTCTCGGATAATTCCTGTGACTTTTGTGCACCCCCTTGCGGGTCCCCACTCACCAGATCCAACAGCCCCAAAAAGGGGCGACCAGCATAAGATGTCTCAATCACGGTCTCCTCTCCGCGGCAGTTATGCGGGCTCCTCAAGGTGGTTTCCGTGCCGTTGATTTTCCCAATGGATTCCTCCAACCTTAGATGGAACAGGTTGCAAGGGGAGTTGCGATCCCAATATTCTCTCCCCCACCTTCCTACCAAGCATCCAGATAGTTTCCTACTATTGGGTTCAATGTTCGCAGTGGCTCCCTCATAGAAAGAAAAAATAGGAAGCTCCCATGGTGTAGTATATATAAAAAGCTTTTATTCAAAAAACTCCATCAGCTTACAGCGGAGTAAAAAATAATATTAAAAATAAATAAATAACCATAAAATTAACTAAATGAAATAACCAATGGGTAAAAACAAATTAGCTAACTCAGGAATGACCCTGAGAACAGACCCGTAGCGGTAAAAAGTGCGTGCCGCTGGTTAGAGCTGTTTGCGCTCCACCTGCTTTCCAGCTAGGGTCCGTACCCGGAAGTGACGTAGCGTGCGTGGCGTCGTTGTGAACGACGCCACGCACGCTACGTCACTTCCGGGTACAGACCCTAGCTGGAACGCAGGTGGAGCGCAAACAGCTCTAACCAGCGGCACGCACTTTTTACCGCTACGGGTCTGTTCTCAGGGTCATTCCTGAGTTAGCTAATTTGTTTTTACCCACTGGTTATTTCATTTGGTTAATTTTATGGTTATTTATTTATTTTTAATATTATTTTTTACTCCGCTGTAAGCTGATGGAGTTTTTTGAATAAAAGCTTTTTATATATACTACACCATGGGAGCTTCCTATTTTTTCTTTCTATGAGGGAGCCACTGCGAACATTGAACCCAATAGTAGGAAACTATCTGGATGCTCGGTAGGAAGGTGGGGGAGAGAATATTGGGATCGCAACTCCCCTTGCAACCTGTTCCATCTGAGGTTGGAGGAATCCATTGGGAAAATCAACGGCACGGAAACCACCTTGAGGAGCCCGCATAACTGCCGCGGAGAGGAGACCGTGATTGAGACATCTTATGCTGGTCGCCCCTTTTTGGGGCTGTTGGATCTGGTGAGTGGGGACCCGCAAGGGGGTGCACAAAAGTCACAGGAATTATCCGAGAGCACTCAAGTCACGAAATTGTTGAAACATTGGATTTGAACAAGTTTTTTCACAAAAAAGTTTTTTCACATAAGTTTTTTCACTTTAAGGACTATAATCACTGCAAAATTGTTAACTTTGGTTTTCTTTGGACTTATTTGATTATAATACGTTTATTTGCACTATTTTGATATAATATGTAATATCTTTTTACTCATATTTACACATGCTTTTTCTGCACGGGGAGCAGAGGTTTATTTTGATGGTTTGAATTATTTTGGATCAGTAGAGCATATAAGGTTTACGTATATATGGTATAGATATTTTCACCTAGTGGTGGTATATGGTGCAGATTTACCACAGTATTAGGGGCCTCAGGCCAGACCCCTTGAAGACATTACCTATCTATTTATTTATTTATATCTGCTGATACACACGGGTGCATGTGGATATATATGTGTATGTGTGTAGGCACAGACATATATACCCTTACGGTAACTAAGTTTTTTCCCTGGTAGGTACCAGGTACCTCTATTGGGATCTATTGAGGGAAACCATCTGGGTAACCACCCCTCCCATCTATTACCCCATAGGAAGCGCCACAACCCTTGTTAATATAATTCTAGTTAGTAGAGAATCCCTAGGGAAGCTCTTTTAAGGGAGGCAGCACACCTACATTACTGTTCTAAGCGCAGCTCTTTGTATTCAATGTATTGTATCGAGTGATAAAACATGGAGAGGATGAGGTAGAACAGCTACTGGTTCCCAAACCCTTCCGCAGGGTGGTGCTAGACTTGGCCCATGGTCATGTAATGGGGGGGCATCTCAGTATTGATAAAACCAGACAGAGAATCGCCCAGAGGTTTTTCTGGCTCGGGTTGCATGCAGATGTCAAGGAGTACTGCGAATCGTGCCCCGAGTGCCAAATGTCGGCACCGCCGGCCCATTTTTGCAGCCATCTTGTCCCTCTACCAATAATCGAGGTCCCTTTTGAGAGGATTGGCCTGGACCTGGTGGGGCCAGTTGTGAAATCTACGTGGGGTCAACAACATATGCTGGTGATCCTTGACTATGGAACGTGCCATCCTGAGGCCATACCCTTGCGCAACACCTCCGCTAAGGCTATCACTGAGGAATTGGTTCAGGTGTTTAGTCGAGTGGGGATCCCAAAAGAAGTCTTAACTGATCAGGGCACCCCATTTATGTCTAGGGTTACCAAGGAACTATGTAGACTATACAAAATCTCCCATCTCCGTACCTCTGTCTACCCCCCCAAATTGATGGTCTGGTTGAAAGATTTCATAAAACTTTGAAAAGTATGCTGAAAAAGGTGGTCGACAAAGATGGGAGAAACTGAGATTTTTTGCTACCATATCTCATGTTTGCCATACGTGAGGTTCCGCAGGCATCCACAGGCTATTCCCCAATTAAGCTTTTGTATGGTAGACATCCCAGGGGTTGCTAGATGTCGCCAAAGAAACGTGGGAAGGGGAGGCCACCCCGTATAGAGCATGTCTCCTTGATGCAGGATCGAATTGCAGCTGTTCTGCCCCTGGTGCGAGAACATATGGAGCGAGCCCAGGAGGCCCACAGGAGGGTCTATGACCGGGGTACCAAGGTCCGTACTTTCAGCCCCAGGGGACAGAGTGTTAGTACTGGTTCCCACGGTGGAAAGTAAGTTCCTAGCCAAATGACAGGGCCCCTTTGAGGTTGTAGAAAGGGTGGGGGAGGTAAACTACAAAGTCTACCAGCCAGGGAAAAGGAAACCACACCAAATTTACCATGTGAATCTCTTAAAGCCCTGGAAGGACAGAGAGACTTTACTGGCCATGTCCATGCCTCTAACAGACCGGGTACCAGTGACACCTGACGTCCCCATAACAGATACCCTATCCGTGGCACAACAAAGTGATGTTAGGGCCTTTTTTCATAAAAATAGAGACTTTTTCTCCCCCTTACCCGGACTGACCAACATGATTCAACATGACATAGTGACGGAACCAGGAGTTTGCGTAAATGTAAAACCGTATAGAATCCCAGAGGCTAGACGAGAGGCAGTCACAAAGGAAATAAGAAGTATGTTAGAGTTGAACGTGATAGAAGAGTCACACAGTGAGTGGTCGAGCCTCATAGTGCTGGTCCCAAAACCTGATGGTACTATCAGGTTTTGTAACGACTTCAGGAAACTCAACAGTGTGTCCAAGTTCAATGTGCACCCGATGCCCCAAGTCGACGAACTTGTGGACAGGTTAGGACAGGCTCTCTACATAACGACCCTAGCCCTAACGAAAGGCTATTGGCAAATACCGCTAACTGGATCGGCCAAGGAGAAGACTGCCTTTTCCACTCCTGAGGGCTTGTTTCAGTATAAGCGGATGCTGTTTGGTCTGCACAGAGCCCCTGCTTCATTGTCCGTATGCAGCTGCATATTTGGACGATGTGGTCATCCACAGCCCAGATTTGGAATCGCACCTGCTCCGTGTACAAGCAGTGATAGATTCCCTTAGGGAAGCAGGTCTTACGGCTAACCCAAAAAAAGTGTCATAGGCCTGGAGGAGGCCAAATACCTTGGGTACCTTATTGGCCGGGGAGTGGTCAAGCCGCAGACCAATAAGGTTGAGGCAATTCAAAAATGGCCCAAACCGATCAATAAAAAACAAGTGAGGGCCTTCCTGGGCAATTACGGGGTATTACAGACAGTTCATACCCAACTTTACCACCATGGCCACTCCTCGGTCATGGTCAAGTGGAATCCCGAAGCCGAGAAGGCCTTTCAGAATTTAAAGCAGACCCTTTGTGGGTTACCAGTACTAGTGGCCCTGGACTTCAGCAAGGAGTTTGTTGTACAGACGGATGGTTCTGAGGTGGGCCTAGGGGCTGTACTGTTACAGAACAGGGATGGTGAGGAGCACCCGGTTGTATACTTGAGCCAGAAGTTGAATAAGCAAGAACTATGCCATCATAGAAAAGGAGTGTCTAGCCATTAAATAAGCCTTAGACACCCTAAGGTATTACCTACTGGGGAGGTCGTTTAAACTGGTCACCGACAATGCTCCCCTAAAGTGGATGTGTGACAACAGGGAGAAAAATGCCCATGTGACAAGGTGGTTCCTGGCTTTACAGCCCTTTCGGTTTACGGTGGAGCACAGGCCAGGAAAATTCAAAAAAAATGCAGATGCCCTCTCTCGCATGCACTGTATGCTTGGGTCAAGTGCTCAGCCACAGGGGCTTGAGCAGAGGGGAGCATATGTGATGATATGCGAGGTGAGATACACAATAATAGGTACATTTCACCTCGCATTCATTCCATTGTAAGGGACTGAACCGTAATCTGGCCCAGTTTTTCCAGCCTCTGTGGCAGGCTGGGTTCCCGTCCGGATGTTCGGGTCCACTAGATTCCACAGTCAGCTGGACTTATCCAGGAAGACAGCACAGCAGGGCTCTGGTTTTGAGACTCAGGAAGGAACCTGAGTGAGAGGAGCTCTGGGTGTTGGACAAAAAAGGTTTGCTTTACCGCATGTTTTGTGGGTGACGGGGACCAGCCCTGCATTGTCTAGAGAGGAGACTATTTGTTTAGTTTGTGCCGGACGGCAAGGATTTACTTTACTGTTTTGTTTATTTTTATTTTGCAAAACCTCCTGTAAATAAACCTGGCATCCGCCAGATTTTTAAGAAAGTGTCTGTTTGCTGACTGTCATTCAGAAAAGGTGATCTCCATGAGCTAATCTCCCACACTGCGTACAGGACCCCGAAAACCAATCACCGCCTTCAGGCTTTCTAAGGGCATACATTTTTGATTTCACTCCTCACTGCCTATCACAGTTTTGGAGGCCATGAAATGCCCAGTTAGCACAAAACCCTCCCAAAAGACTTAATTTTGGAAAGTAGACACCCGAAGCTATCTGCTGAGAGGCATGTTGAGTATTTTGCAGATCTCACTTTTTGTCACAAAGTTTTGAAAATTGAAAAAATAAAAAAATACATTTTTCTTGTCTTTCATTTTAAAAAATAAATGAGATCTGAAAAATACTCACCATGCCTCTTAGCAAATACCTTGGGGTGTCTACTTTCCAAAATGGGGTAATTTTGGGGGTGGGGGGTTGTGCTATCTGGACATTTCAGGGCCTCCGTAACTGTGATAGGTAGTGAGGAGTAAAATCACAATTTTACACCTTTAGAAAGCCTGAAGGCGGTGCTTGAATTTCGGGGTCCTGTATGTGGCTAGGCTCCGATAAAGTCTCACACAGGAGGTATCCCTGTACACAGGAGAAGCAGCAGAATGTATTTTTGGGTGTAATTTCACATATAATCATGCCATGTTTGAACAATATATCATTTAGTGACAACTTTTTGTAAAAAAAAAAAAAAATTAATTTTCCTGCAACTTGTGGCAAAATATCAAATATTCCATGGACACAACATGCCTCTCAGTAAAAAGCTTGAAGTGTCTTCTTTCCAAAATGGGGTCATGGGGGGGGGGGGGTTGGGGTTGTGCTATCTTGACATTTCAGGGCATCCAAAACTGTGATAGGTAGTGAGGAGTGAAATCACCATTTGAAGCCCTAATGGCCCATACACACGACCGGAATTTCCGTTGGAAAAATCTTGGATGGTTTTTCTGACGGAATTCCACTCAAGCTTGGCTTGCATACACACGGTCACACAAAAGTTCTCTGAACTTAAACCCTTAAGAATGCGGTGACGTACAACATTACAATGAGCCGAGAAGATGAAGTTCAATGCTTCTGAGCATACGTCGAATTGTTTCCGAGCATGCGTGTTTTTTTGCATACGGAAGAACTTTTCCGTCGGAAAAATAGAGAACCAGCTCTCAATCTTTTGCTGGCAGAAATTCAGACAGAAAAAGTTGGATGGAGCATACACACGGTCGGAATATCCAACCAAAAGCTCTCATCACACTTTTTTTGACGGAAATTCTGACCGTGTGTCTGCAGCATTAGAATGCATGAAGGCGGTGATTGGTTTTCGGGGTCCTGTACATGGCTAGGCTAGAAAAAAGTCTCACACATGTGGTATTCCCATACTCAGGAGAAGCAGCAGAATATATTTTAGGGTGTAATTTCACATATGCCCATGGCATGTTTGAGCAATAGATCATTTAGTGACAACTTTGTGCAAAAATAAAAAAAAGTGTAATTTTCCCGAAACTTGTGACAAAATATACAATATTCCATGGACTCAACATGCCTCTCAGCACATAGCTTGGGGTGTCTACTTTCCAAAAAGGGGTCATTTGGGGGGGGGTTTGAACTGTTCTGGCATTTTATGCACAACATTTAGAAGCTTATGTCACACATCACCCACTCTTCTAACCACTTGAAGATAAAGCCCTTTCTGACACTTTTTGTTTACATGAAAAAATATTTTTTTTTGCAAGAAAATTACTTTGAACTCCCAAACATTATATATTTTTTAAAGCAAAGGCCCTACAGATTAAAATGGTGGGTGTTGCAATTTTTTTTTCACACAGTATTTGTGCAGCGATTTTTCAAACGCAATTGTTTTGGAAAAAACATACTTTTTTAATTTTAATGCACTAAAACACACTATATTGCCCAAATGTTTGATGAAATGAAAAATATATTCTTATGCTGAGTACATGGATACCAAACACGATATGCTTAAAAACAAACGTGCAGCGGCGACAAGCTACATACATTTTTAAAAGCCTTTAAAAGCCTTTACCTCATATGCATGGTGCAATTGCTGTTTACATGTGACACCAGATCAAAGCTTGTGTTTGCCTTTGCGCGTGAGCATGGGGGGACAGGGGTATTTTTTTTTTTATTATTTATTTTACTTTTTTATTATATTTTTAAACTGTTCCTTTCATTTTTATATCATTTTTATTGTTATCTCAGGGAATGTAAATATCCCCTATGATAGCATTTGGGGTCTATTAGACCTTAAATCTCTCATCTGCCCTCAAAGCATCTGACCACACAAAGATTGGTGTGCTAAAATGCTTTGCCAATTTCCCAATGGCGCTGTTTATTTATTTTTTATTCATTTTTTTTCCATGAAAATTTTTTTGAAAATAAAATAGTTACAACATAGTAGAGTATGTTACAGAAGCAACTAGTATCACATAGAAGTGCATGTAACAGTTAACCTAAGAAGAGCACAGTACATAAAAGTACAGTATAGGTTTGGTGTTATAAATGGGAAAGGGTTTGAGTTAGGTCGATTCAAGAGTGATCGCAGTAATATCACTATTAGATATTTGTAATGAATGTCGTAGAGGGATGTATTTTAGGAGGGACATGAGAGTCCATTAAGGAAGGTTTGGGCGTTATTTCCGTTATAGTCGGATGAATGTATAATGGTTGGTAGGCGATTTGGTGTTTATTTGGTGTCTCTTTATCAAGTAAGTGATAAAAGTGGATGATGAGTTATAGACGGTCTTGTCTTCTTACCCATCTGAAGCATCGAAAATTGGGCAAAATTGTTGTGATAGGAATGTGTCTGAGTAGGGTATCATGCTTCTGGATTTCCATAATAAGTGTAGGGTTCAGGGATGGTTTGAAGGAAATTTTGGGGTAGGTGGAGTGGTAGGAATGGGTATTGAGAGTAAAGAGGGGAGATAGGGGATAGGGGTGGTGGGGAGAGGGGGTGAATTGGGTACCGTCTCTCTCTCCCTCAGCTGGAGTGGGTATATAGAGGTTTGGAATGGGGGATATAAGTTTTAGAGATTCTGTGTTTTAGTTGTGCATTGTGGTGGATGTTGGGTAGGGGGTTGGTGTCCGGGCTTTTTAGTATGGGCTGTCTCCTGAGGTGTATGCTTGCGTTGTGTTGGGGATGATAAGGTTGTGGTATTCTGTCGTTGTTAGAAAGTGAGTCCAACTTTGGAAGATAATTTTGTAGGTGTGTCATTGGCTATGCAGATGAGTCGTTCCATTTCTGCTGTTTTGGCTATTCTAGAAAGCCATTCTTTGGTAGTGGGGATGTGTGCAGTTCCCCAAAGGACTGGTATGCATTGTTTGGCTGTGTTTACCATGTGCATGGCAAGGGACTTGAAGTATCAGTTGTTTGCAAAGGGGAGTAGTGTAGGAGCAATTGGGCTGGTGTGAACTCAAGTGAGTATGTGGTAGCCTTGGCAATGATGTGGTGAATCTTGGATCAGAACAATTGGATTTTAGGGTAGCTCCAGAAAATGTGTTGGATAGACCCTTTATCACTTCGGCATCTCCAACAGGTATCTAGGAGATCTGGTTGGTATTTGTGGATCAGTGTAGGTGTGCGGTACCAACGTGTTTGGATTTTGTATCCATTTTCTTGTGTAGTAACGTTAACCTATCCTTTGTGTATAGTCAGAAAGATTTGTTCCCAGTCTTCAGGTGTAAGTGATAGAGAGAGTTCCTTCTCCCAAGTCAAGCATGCCTTGCTTGTATTTGGGGAAATGTTTCTGAATAGGAAAGAGTGTGTTACAGAGAGTAGGTGGCGTTGAGGAGTTTGTGTTATACATAGGGACTCAAAAGGGGATAGGGGTCTAGAGACCTTGAATTTCCTGTCTAGCTCGCTTAGATAGTGTGCCAGTAGAGTGTAATTTCACGGGGAGATGGAGGGGCTGTCTCTGTCAGAGGGTAATTTGTTGTACGGTAGGAGTTTACCTTGTGTAAAGAAATGGTATGCTAAAGTGCTTTTGTGCCATGAATCATTTAAGAAGTTGCTATGTAACCCAGGAGGTAAGTCCGGGTTCAGATGTACTGGAGTGAGAGGGCCAGGTGTTGATGATAATGATGTCAATTTACAAGTTTCTTGGAAACTTCTGAGTGTTGGACCAATAAGGGGATGGAGGTAGGTGTCGATCGGTATGTGCTTGTGGGGTGTCCATGTTAATAAGTATAGCAGGAGTAGAATAAAGGAGGCTTCAAGGTGGACCCAGTCTTTGATTTCATTGTGGACGTTCCAGTCTATTATTCTGGTGAGCTGGCATGCTTGATAATAGTTTCTGATTTCAGGAAGGCCTATCCCACTATTAAGCTTGGGTAGAGAGAGTTGCTGATAGCTGATTCTGGGTTTCCGGCCTCCCCAGAGGAAGTGTTTGCAAAGTACTTTGAAAAAAGTGGTGGGTATGTGGATTGGTGCCGCTAGCATAATGTATAGAAGGCAGGTCAAAGCGTTCATTTTTAGAATGGCTGCTCTGCCAAACCAGGAACAAATGGGTTTGTGTGCCACCGTTTGAAATCATTGGTGAGGCTTTGTAAAATGGGAAGGTAGTTTTTACTGTATAGGTCTTTAAGTCATTGGGTGAGTTGAATTCCTAGATAAGTTATATGATCTTCCTTCCACTGGAAGGGAAAGTTGCTTTTGCATTGGGTAACTATTTTGTTAGGCAGAGAGAGGTTAAGAGCATAGGATTTGGAGAAATGTATCTTAAGGTTGGAGTTTAATCTAAATTGTTTGAATTCTTTTAAGAGGTTGGGGAGAGAGGTATGTGGATTGGTAAGAAATAGGAGAATATTGTTTGCGAAGCAGCTAATTTGTATTCTTTAGTGGTGGTTCATACTCCTCTGATATGTGGGTTGTTTTCTAGGCATCGCAAGAAGGGTTCTAAGGTGAGCACGAACAGAATTGGGTAGAGAGGACAGCCTTACCTCGTACCATAACGAATGGAGAAGGCATTTGACAGGAAGCCATTAACTCAGACTTGTGCGACTGGGTCAGAGTATAGAGCCATTATAGAGCTTAATAGGCGACATCCTACGCCCAGGGATTTAAGGAGCACTTCTATGTAGTCCCAGGCTACCCTGTCAAATGCCTTCTCCGCTTTTAGAGAGAGGAAGAATCCTGCTGTGTTGGTGGATGTCAAGTAGTGTTGTAGGTTTATTGCTTTAGTGGTGTTATCCCTGGCTTCTCTGCCAGGGATAAAGCCCACGTGGTCGCGATCAATTGTAATGGATGTGATCATGGTGAACTGTCTATTCCAATACCCGCTTTATATACCTAACATATATAAACTCAGCTTCTATGCTTATTAAGCCTTAAGACATTTACAGATATTCTGCAAAGCTCAAAGCTTGCTTAGGAATTGGACTGACTGCTAAGAGTTAATCAAAAAGTTTGCGCCTGCTTCCCAGAATACATTTAGAATTAGGGATGAGCAGAACACCCCCCCGGTTCGGTTCGCACCAGAACCTGCGAACGGACCGAAAATTTGCACGAACGTTAGAACCCCATTGACGTCTATGGGACTCGAACGTTCGAAATTAAAAGTGCTCATTTTTAAGGCTAATTTGCATGGTATTGTCCTAAAAAGGGTTTGGGGACCCGGGTCCTGCCCCAGGGGACATGTATCAATGCAAAAAAAACTTTTAAAAATGGCCGTTTTTTCGGGGGCAGTGATTTTAATGATGCTTAAAGTAAAAAAAAAAAAGGTTAAATATTCCTTTAAATATTGTACCTGGGGGGGTGTCTATAGTATGCCTGTAAGTGGCGCATGTTTTCCGTGCTTTGAACAGTCCCTGCACAAAATGTCATTTTTAAAGGAAAATAAGTCATTTAAAACTGCTTGCGGCTTTAATGTAATGTTGGGTCCTGGCAATATGGATGAAGATCAGTGAGACAAACGGCATGGGTACCCTCCAGTCCATTACCAGGCTCTTTGGGTCTTGTATGGATATTAAGGGGAACCCCGCACCCAAATTAAAAAAGGAAACAGCAGTATACAGGCTCTGTACTCTGAACAGCAGTATACAGGCGGTGCAAACAAGACAGGGACTGTAGGTTTGTTGTTAAGTAGAATCTCTTTGTAATTTTGAACTGGTACATTTTTAACGTGTTTAGCTCTGGCCAAAAAATCTATTTTAAGCTTTTTTGGAAAACATAGGGAAGGGTTATCACCCCTGTCACATTTGTTTTGCTGTCTGTGCTCCTCTTCAGAAGATTTCACCTCACTTTTTGTCCCAATGACAAATGATTTTTGAAAATTTGGGTTTTTTTGTGAAATGTGATTGGTGATAAAGCATCAGTGGAAAGGAGATATGTCTTTCCCATATTAACTCTTACAGAAGAGAATTTCCCTTCCTAGAGGTAGATTTCATCTCACTTCCTGTTGTCTCCTTCCATTTGCAAGAAGTAGTCATTTGTAAGTTGGATGTTTGAAAGTAGGGGCCTTTGGTGGTGGTGGTGGTGCTGGTGCCACAACACTGTAAGTCCTCACTCGCTCTTGGTGGGCGCAGAAATGGGCCCTGCTGTGAAATATTAGATCAAGGATTGTAATTACATGCCCCTGTTGAACAGGGGCTGAAAAATTGGGCCTTAGGCACTGGTGCAGGTGCCACAACACTGCAACCCATCACAGATACTCTAGTTGGAACGCAGGAACGAGCCCTGCTGCAAAGCATTGCATCAAAAATTGTAATTACACGCCCCTGCTAAACAGGGACAGAAAAATTGGGCCTTAGGCACTGGTGCTGGTACCACAACACTGCAACCCCTCACAGATACTCTAGTTGTAAAGCAGAAATTAGCCCTGCTGCAAAGTATTGCATCAAAAATTGTAATTACACGCCACTGTTAAACAGGGGCTGAAAAATTGGGCCTTAGGCACTGGTGCTGGTACCACAACACTGCAACCTCTCACAGATAGTCTAGTTGGAACGCAGGAACGAGCCCTGCTGCAAAGCATTGCATCAAAAATTGTAATTACACGCCCCTGTTAAACAGGGGCTGAAAAATTGGGCCTTAGGTACTGGTGGCAGCGCCCAGAACCAAAAATGTTCTTACAAGCTATCAGCGTGATCATTGAGGAGGAAGAGAATAATTACTCAGGATAGTCACTCAGCATCAGCATAGGCAGTCTTTGAAGGGATCTGAGATTTCAAAAAAAATTATTCGGTTACATCAGCATCAGGTGCTTGGTAGCTGGTGGTGATCCAAGACTGATTCATTTTTATAAAGGTCAGTCGATCGACTGAGTCGGTGGACAGACGCACAATGTGATCATTTACAAAGCCTCCAGCAGCACTGAATGTGCGTTCTGAAAGAACGCTGGATGCAGGACAGGCCAGTAGCTCAATTGCATACTGTGCAAGCTCTGGCCAGTGATCCATCTTCAAGACCCAGTAACCCAGAGGATTTTCGGTGGGAAAGGTGTCCAAGTCAGATCTTGCCCCTAGGTATTTCTGCACCATGTAAAACAGACGCTGGCGATGGTTGCTGGACCGATCATACCTTGGGGCTGCGGACCAAAAATTGTCTGAACGTATCGGTCAGACGGCTACCTTCTCCACCGCTGCTTCTTTGACTGACCAAAGCCTCAGCAACACGTTGTCCAGAAACAGGAGTTTGTAACCTCCCAGTCTCTGGGAACGCATTGCACAGACCTTTCTGCAAGGCCTCCTGAAGATGTTTCATCCTCTGCGATGGCAAGATAAGGTCTGCAACCTTACCCTTGTAACGTGGATCAATGAGGGTTGCCAGCCAGTATTGGTCCTTCTCCTTGATACCACAAATACGAGGATCCTTCCGCAGGCTTTGCAGGATCAGGGAGGACATGCAGCGTAGGTTTGCTGAGGCATTCGGTCCAGAGTCCATTGGGTCACTAAGGAAGACATGTTCTGCAACCACCTCCTCCCAGCCACGTACAAGTCCATGTGTTTCTTGGGACTCTAAATGATGCCTTAAAGACTGCTGCTGATGATGAGTGCCAGGCTCCACCTCCATACTGACACAATCCTCCTCCTCCTCCTCATCCTCTTCCTGTGTGAACAGCGGGCACGCAGGAACACTGTATGGATAAAGGGGGCCTTGAGAGCTAAGGAAGTCCTCCTCTTCCTGCCTCTGTTCTGCCTCAAGTGCCCTGTCCATTATTCCAAGCAGCGTGTGCTCCAACAGGTGGACAAGGGGGACAGTGTCACTGATGCATGCACTGTCACTGCTCACCATCCTCATGGCCTCCTCAAATGGTGACAGGACAGTGCGTGCATCCCTGATCATGGCCCACTGGCATGGGGGAAAAAAACAAGCTCCCCTGACCCTGTCCTGGTGCCATAGTCACACAGGTACTCATTGATGGCCCTCTTCTGCGTGTGCAGATGCTGCAGCATGGCCAACGTTGAGTTCCACCTGGTGGGCATGTCACAGATTAGGCGGTTCTCGGGCAGTTTAAACTCCTTTTGGAGGTCTGCCAGCCGAGCACTGGCATTATAGGACTGACGGAAATGCACACAGACTTTCCTGGCCTGCCTCAGGACATCCTGTAAGCCCGGGTACCTGCCCAAGAACCGCTGCACTACCGAGTTAAGGACGTTAGCCAAACAGGGCACATGGGTCATTTGTCCCTGTCGGAGGGCAGAGAGGAGGTTGGTGCCATTGTCGCAAACCACCATTCCTGCCTTAAGTTGGCATGGCGTCAACCACCTCTGAATCTGCCCCTGCAGAGCTGACAGTACCTCTGCCCCAGTGTGGCTCCTGTCCCCCAAGCACACCAGCTCAAGCACCGCATGGCATCTTTTGGCCTGCATACTTGCGTAGCCCCTTGAACGGCTACGGAGCACCGCTGGTTCTGACGACAAAGCACAGGAAGAGGCCATGGAGGAAGAAGAAGAGGAGGGGGTGGAGGAGAGAGGTGTGTCACAATCATTAGTAGTGGCATTTTGGAGGCGTGGTGGTGGAACAACCTCCAACACTACTGCACCTTGTCCTACATCCTTCCCAGCTGCCAGCAGAGTCACCCAATGCGCGGTGAAACTTAGGTAACATCGCTGTCCATGCCTGCTGGACCATGAGTCAGCGGTAATATGCACCTTACTGCTGACCGGCCTGTCCAGCAAGGCATGGACATTGCCTTCCACATGCCAGTAGAAAGCCGGAATCGCCTTCCTTGAGAAAAAGTGGCGTTTGGGTACCTGCCACTGAGGAACCGCACATTCCACAAACTCACAGAGGGGGCAGAGGCTACCAACTAAAAAGGCAGCCGTTGAAGTGCTAGCAATTTTGCCAAGCTAGCATTCAACCGCTGGGCGTGTGGATGGCTAGGAGCAAACTTCTTTCAGCGGTGCAGCAGCTGGGGCAGGGAAATTTGGTACAATCTGACGTCAGTGTGCTGAAAGCAGATTGACCACAAGTACTTGGCTGTGGCACACCTAATTCTACACCTTCATTCCTCTTAGTACAGGTTTTAGAGAGGACTGAAGGTATAGTGGGGTTGGAGATCTCAGCTGATGAGGAGCAAGGAGAGGTCCTCTTTGTTCTTTAGTGTGGGTCTTTTAGATAAGCTTGCGAAAGAAATGCATGGCAGGTCAACATATGTCTGGTCAAGCATGTGGTGCCCAAGCAGGAGATGTTTTGGCCACGCGAGATACGCTTGAGACATATGTTGCAAATAGCAGCGGTGCGATCTGATGCACTCGTCTCAAAAAAGGCCCACACCAAAGAACTTTTGGAATAACGCGCAGAGACTGCAGCGCCCTGCACATGCGGAGCTTTGGGGTGTGATGCAGTCAGTGTGCTGCCCTTAGGCTGGCCCCTGGAGGGCATCCTGCCTCGTTGGTGATGTGCCTCCTCCTCCTCCTCCTCCTCCTCTCTCCTATCAGGCACCCACGTTGAGTCAGTGACCTCATCATCCCCTCCCTCCCCATCACTGGAGCAAACCTGGCAGCAGGGGGAGGATGACTGCCAGATTGCTGTCCTTCTTGGGCACCCCCTCTGTCAGTGCTCACTTTACTGCCTTCATCTAGCTCAGTATCATCATCAGAGCCTTCTAAACGCTGGGCATCCTCCTGGAGCATGTACCCAATACTGTGGTCAAACAGTTCGAGGGACTTCTCAGTAGGACATGGTGGGGCTAGGGAAGAAGTCACTGATGCCATTGAGACGAGAGAAGAGGCCACGTTGGCAGCTGCTTTGCCAGACAAAGTACCCTGAGCATGGATGGGAGAGGATGAGGAGGATTAGGATGGCATGTTGCGGCTCAACACGGCCAGCTGCCGAAAAAAAAGCACGGCCACGTGCTGATGAGGATGCACCATCTCCACGACCAGCACTGTTGCCTCTAGACACAGAGCCTGCTTGCCCTCTTTTATTGGCTTGTGATTGTCTGCCTCTCCTTGTTGACCTTCCAGACATACTAATATCCTGTAGCTGCAGTAAGCTGGGATAATATATATATATATATATAGGGGATGTGATTTCAATTTACAAATACTGTACTGGTGACCCCACAATAGGGATAAAACTTTTTCGCAGAAGAGAGTTTAATAAGACTCGTGGCCACTCATTACAATTAGAAGAAAAGAGGTTTAACCTTAAACTACGTAGAGGGTTCTTTACTGTAAGAGCGGCAAGGATGTGGCAAGGATCAATATATATATATATATCAATATATATATATTGATACTGCAGCTAGCAAAATCAACTGCCTGCCTGTAGTATGAGAACACCACCAACCTTCTACATGTAGTTTTAGTGAACATTGTGCAGACCTCGCAAAAAACTAACTTATAGCTTATTTAGCTGCCTGTGGTAGTGATAGGATCAGGAAAACACCACCAACCTTCTACAGGTAGCTTTAGCTGAACACTGTGCAGACCTCGCAAAAAAATAACTTGTAGCTTATTTAGCTGTCTGCGGTAGTGATAGGATCAGGAAAACACCACCAACATTACATAGTTACATAGTTACATAGTAGGTGAGGTTGAAAAAAGACACAAGTCCATCAAGTCCAACCTATGTGTGTGATTATGTGTCAGTATTACATTACATATCCCTGTATATTGCGGTCATTCAGGTGATTATCTAATAGTTTCTTGAAGCTATCAATGCTCCCCGCTGAGACCACCGCCTGTGGAAGGGAATTCCACATCCTTGCCGCTCTTACAGTAAAGAACCCTCTACGTAGTTTAAGGTTAAACCTCTTTTCTTCTAATTGTAATGAGTGGCCACGAGTCTTATTAAACTCTCTTCTGCGAAAAAGTTTTATCCCTATTATGGGGTCACCAGTACAGTATTTGTAAATTGAAATCATATCCCCTCTCAAGCGTCTCTTCTCCAGAGAGAATAAGTTCAGTGCTCGCAACCTTTCCTCATAACTAAGATCCTCCAGACCCTTTATTAGCTTTGTTGCCCTTCTTTGTACTCGCTCCATTTCCAGTACGTCCCTCCTGAGGACTGGTGCCCAGAACTGGACAGCATACTCCAGGTGCGGGCGGACCAGAGTCTTGTAGAGCGGGAGAATTATCGTTTTATCTCTGCAGTTGATCCCCCTTTTAATGCTTGCCAATATTCTGTTTGCTTTATTAGCAGCAGCTTGGCATTACATGCCATTGCTGAGCCTATCATCCACTAGGACCCCCAAGTCCTTTTCCATCCTAGATTCCCCCAGAGGTTCTCCCCCCAGTGTATAGATTGCATTCATATTTTTGCCACCCAAATGCATTATTTTACATTTTTCTACATTGAACCTCATTTGCCATGTAGTCGTCCACCCCATTAATTTGTTCAGGTCTTTTTGCAAGATTTCCACATCCTGCGGAGAAGTTATTGCCCTGCTTAGCTTAGTATCGTCTGCAAATACAGAGATTGAACTGTTTATCCCATCCTCCAGGTCGTTTATGAACAAATTAAATAGGATTGGTCCCAGCACAGAACCCTGGGGGACCCCACTACCCACCCCGGACCATTCTGAGTACTCCCCATTTATCACCACCCTCTGAACACGCCCTTGTAGCCAGTTTTCAATCCATGTACTCACCCTATGGTCCATGCCAACGCACCTTATTTTGTACAGTAAACGTTTATGGGGAACTGTGTCAAATGCTTTTGCAAAATCCAGATACACCACGTCTACGGGCCTTCCTTTATCTAGATGGCAACTCACCTCCTCATAGAAGGTTAATAGATTGGTTTGGCAAGAACGATTCTTCATGAATCCATGCTGATTACTGCTAATGATATCATTCTTATTACTAAAATCTTGTATATAGTCCCTTATCATCCCCTCCAAGAGTTTACATACTATTGATGTTAGGCTAACTGGTCTGTAATTCCCAGGGATGTTTTTTGGGCCCTTTTTAAATATTGGTGCTACATTGGCTTTTCTCCAATCAGCTGGTACCATTCCAGTCAATAGACTGTCTGTAAAAATTAGGAACAACGGTCTGGCAATCACCTGACTGAGTTCCCTAAGTACCCTCGGATGCAAGCCATCTGGTCCCGGTGATTTATTAATGTTAAGTTTCTCAAGTCTAATTTTAATTCCGTCCTCTGTTAACCATGTAGGTGCTTCCTGTGTTGTGTCATGAGGATAAACACTGCAGTTTTGGTTACTGAAGCCCCCTATTCTACATTCTACAGGTAGCTTTAGGTGAACACTGTGAAGAGCTAGCACAACATTAACTTGTAGTTTTAGCTGAACACTCTGAGGAGGATGCACTACACTAACTTGTAGCTTTAGCTGAACACTGTTCAGAGGACGCACTACACTAACTTGTAGATTTAGCTGAACACTGTGCAGAGGTCACACTACACTAACTTGTAGTTTTGGCTGAACACTGTGAGGAGGATGCACTACACTAACTTGTAGCTTTAGCTGAACACTGTGCAGAGGTCGCACTACACTAACTTGTAGTTTTAGCTGAACACTGTGAGGAGGATGCACTAAACTAACTTGTAGCTTTAGCTGAACATTGTGCAGAGGTCGCACTACACTAACTTGTAGTTTTAGCTGAACACTGTGAGGAGGACTAACTTGTAGCTTTAGCTGAACACTGTGAGAAGGACGCACTACCCTAACTTGTAGCTTTAGCTGAACACTGTGCACTACACTAACTTGTAGTTTTACAACAAAAGGAGGTAGGGAGTAGGGGAAGCCGCAGTTCGCTGCTTCTGTCGGCCAATATCCCAACCCCCCACACATAGGGGAACCAAAGGGGACTATTTCGGTACTGGAGGTAGTAAGATATTGGTACAAAAAGGTGAAGGAAAAAATAGTAGAATAAAAACTAGGTTTTTAATAGAAAGCCATTTTAAAAAAAGATAAATTAATCTCGAAAGTACAATAACATATACAGTTGTAATACAGAACAAAGCAATATATACAACCACATGAATTGCATCCAATAATAACAGAGATTGCAACAGTGACTTGGATTCTCGACCGGTTTCGCGGTATTCACCGCTTCCTCAGGAGAGTAAAGTCTATAATGTAGCATAAGGACAGATAATAAGTATACAGAGATTCACAATTGAATAACATTTTTGTAATGGTGGCAGCGAGGTCATTAAATAATACATTAAACAATAATATACAAGTTGCGTATAAGAAAGGACAGGCTCACCCGTTCAGATTTTCTCTGTGGATATGTGGGGCCCCATACAGTTCTCCCTGCGATGAACACAGGGGCAAAAACAGAACAGCCTCTGGTGGGTAAAATATTTAAATGGTTGATTTGTGTGTGGGTCACTAAACCACAAAACAAGGTAGAACGTGGTAGGGTGTAGGGGTACCCATAAGGTAGCTATAAGTTTGGAACCCAGTGTGCAGAGGAAAGGGACTAGAAATAGAGTAGTTAGGGAAGAAACAAAGAAGAAAGAAGGAAGAAAGTAAGGAAAAAGAGGGGGGGGGGAAAGGGGGGGGGGGAAGGGGAGGGAGGAAAACGGGGGGAAGGGGAGGGGGGAAAGGAGGAAGGAAAGAGGAAGACAGGGGGGGTTTTTTTGGGGGTGAGGGGGAAGGGAGGAGGGAGGGGGAGGGGAGAGGGAAAAAGGGAGGGGGGGAGGGGGGAAGGGGGAGGAAGGGAAAAGGGAGGAGGAAAGTGGAGAGAGAGAAGGGGGGAAAAATGAGAGGGGGGGGAAGGGAAAAGGGGGGGGGAGGGGGGAGGGAAAGAAATAGTGGGGTAGGGTGGTGAGAGAGGCCAAAAGCTAGATCCAGATGAGAATAGGTAAGACTAGGAGGAAAAAGAGGGAAGGAGAATGCACACAGGTAATAAGGGCCATAACTTACCCCTGCAACGTGGTCAACGAGGGTAGTAAAATGGAGTAAAAGAGGAGCATACACTGATGAAGATCGTGGTAGGCTCGTACAGCGGCCGTGTTCCCTCCCCCCCCCCGCTCTTCCCTCCCTCCCCTTCCTCTCCCTCGCCGTCCCCCCCCTTCCCTTTCCTCCATTCTGGCACCCCCTGGGTCAAGTACCAATGTACTGATCATGTCTGCCTAAGTTTCATTCTCTAAGGTTATGGGTGGCTGACATTCCATACAACTTTACACAATAATTGTATATAACACTTGTTTTATTCTTTATTTCATTATGCTGCATTACTTTGTTCTACTATATTGCTGTTCAAGGTCAGGCTCCCTCCCCCGTTGTCAGACCCTGTTGGTGTGTTCCGCCCCGATTCATCTCCTAGGCGACGGACACATGCTCGCCCTGGCAGCCTTTCGGCTGCTTGTGTCTCTTTGTTTGGGAACTAGATTCCCCGTGTCGGGAGCGCGCGCTTGCGCAGTAGCACTCATAGTGCACCTGCGCAGTGCGGGCGAGCTGACCCGGTGACGTCAGGGACCGCCCTTGTTATACCGTCCCTGACTTCTGGGTTGGGGTGCTTTTATAGCGGCCGTTACACGGCCGCTGTACGAGCCTACAGTCCTCTGGCGTCGCGCTCAACGAGGTAGCAGCATCTGGGTAAGTTTCACCTCCCCTTCCCCTCTCTTACCCCTTCCCGTCCCCCTTCTTTCCAATCCCTCCCTGGTGGTTGACCTCTCCCCGCTGTCTCCCCATTCATGCTGCGCTTGGTTACTATTGTCTCTTTACATACAGGGGCTACTTGCAGTGCCTGTGTATGTTCTCATACTGGTATTTCACCATCACTTCCTTGTGGGGGACCACAGATAACTTGTCACGTTTATATTCTTTGTACTTGCTACTTATATTTACTCCTATGTTTTGATATCTTCTACTGTAGCAAGCTATCGTTATTGTCCCCCTGTTTTGTGGGCACTTTTCTCCTTTCCCTCCCTCTAGTACCTTAGAGTATAAACTTACCTTACTCTATTACAGTTACTGCGGATATTACCCCTCTTGCACAGATTACTGGCTCCACCCTTGTGGAGCTTTCATTATTTACCCATGAGCGCCTGGATCGTTTAAACGTTCCTTCACCACGATCTTCATCAGTGTATGCTCCTCTTTTACTCCATTTTACTACCCTCGTTGACCACGTTGCAGGGGTAAGTTATGGCCCTTATTACCTGTGTGCATTCTCCTTCCCTCTTTTTCCTCCTAGTCTTACCTATTCTCATCTGGATCTAGCTTTTGGCCTCTCTCACCACCCTACCCCACTATTTCTTTCCCTCCCCCCTCCCCCCCTTTTCCCTCCCCCCTCTCATTTTTCCCCCCTTCTCTCTCTCCACTTTCCTCCTCCCTTTTCCCTTCCTCCCCCTTCCCCCCTCCCCCCCTCCCTTTTTCCCTCTCCCCTCCCCCTCCCTCCTCCCTTCCCCCTCACCCCCAAAAAAACCCCCCCTGTCTTCCTCTTTCCTTCCTCCTTTCCCCCCTCCCCTTCCCCCCGTTTTCCTCCCTCCCCTTCCTCCCCCCTTTCCCCCCCCCCTCTTTTTCCTTACTTTCTTCCTTCTTTCTTCTTTGTTTCTTCCCTAACTACTCTATTTCTAGTCCCTTTCCTCTGCACACTGGGTTCCAAACTTATAGCTACCTTATGGGTACCCCTACACCCTACCACGTTCTACCTTGTTTTGTGGTTTAGTGACCCACACACAAATCAACCATTTAAATATTTTACCCACCAGAGGCTGTTCTGTTTTTGCCCCTGTGTTCGTCGCAGGGAGAACTGTATGGGGCCCCACATATCCACAGAGAAAATCTGAACGGGTGAGCCTGTCCTTTCTTATACGCAACTTGTATATTATTGTTTAATGT
Source organism: Aquarana catesbeiana (assembly GCF_042186555.1). NCBI lineage: Eukaryota > Metazoa > Chordata > Amphibia > Anura > Ranidae > Aquarana > Aquarana catesbeiana. The sequence continues at coordinate 12,853,093 of NC_133324.1, read as the reverse complement.
ATTATTTAATGACCTCGCTGCCACCATTACAAAAATGTTATTCAATTGTGAATCTCTGTATACTTATTATCTGTCCTTATGCTACATTATAGACTTTACTCTCCTGAGGAAGCGGTGAATACCGCGAAACCGGTCGAGAATCCAAGTCACTGTTGCAATCTCTGTTATTATTGGATGCAATTCATGTGGTTGTATATATTGCTTTGTTCTGTATTACAACTGTATATGTTATTGTACTTTCGAGATTAATTTATCTTTTTTTAAAATGGCTTTCTATTAAAAACCTAGTTTTTATTCTACTATTTTTTCCTTCACCTTTTTGTACCAATATCTTACTACCTCCAGTACCGAAATAGTCCCCTTTGGTTCCCCTATGTGTGGGGGGTTGGGATATTGGCCGACAGAAGCAGCGAACTGCAGCTTCCCCTACTCCCTACCTCCTTTTGTTGTAGATTATTGGGATGATGGTACCTTACACTTGGTAATTTAACTATTTTATGGTAGGCGCTTTGCCTTACCAACTTGTAGTTTTAGCTGAACACTTTGAGGAGGACGCACTACACTAACTTGTAGCTTATTTAGCTGCCTGCGGTAGTGATAGGATCAGGAAAACACCACCAACCTTCTACAGGTAGCTTTAGGTAAACACTGTGCAGAGATCGCAAAAAACTAACTTGTAGCTTATTTAGCTGCCTGCGGTAGTGATAGGATCAGGAAAACACCACCAACCTTCTACAGGTAGCTTTAGCTGAACATTGTGCAGAGCTCTCAAAAAACTAACTTGTAGCTTATTTAGCTGCCTGCGGTAGTAATAGGATCAGGAAAACACCACCAACCTTCTACAGGTAGCTTTAGGTGAACACTGTGCAGAGCTCACACTACAGTAACTTGTAGTTTTAGCTGAACACTGTGAGGAGGATGCACTACACTAACTTGTAGCTTTAGCTGAACACTGTGCAGAGGACGCACTACACTAACTTGTAGATTTAGCTGAACACTGTGCAGAGGTCGCACTACACTAACTTGTAGTTTTAGCTGAACACTGTGAGGAGGATGCACTACACTAACTTGTAGCTTTAGCTGAACACTGTGCAGAGGTCGCACTACACTAACTTGTAGTTTTAGCTGAACACTGTGAGGAGGATACACTAAACTAACTTGTAGCTTTAGCTGAACATTGTGCAGAGGTCGCACTACACTAACTTGTAGTTTTAGCTGAACACTGTGAGGAGGACTAACTTGTAGCTTTAGCTGAACACTGTGAGGAGGACGCACTACCCTAACTTGTAGCTTTAGCTGAACACTGTGCACTACACTAACTTGTAGTTTTAGCTGAACACTTTGAGGAGGACGCACTACACTAACTTGTAGCTTATTTAGCTGCCTGCGGTAGTGATAGGATCAGGAAAACACCACCAACCTACTACAGATAGCTTTAGGTGAACACTGTGCAGAGCTCACAAAAAATGAACTTGTAGCTTATTTAGCTGCCTGCGGTAATGATAGGATCAGGAAAACACCACCAACCTTCTTCAGGTAGCTTTAGGTGAACACTGTGCAGAGCTCGCACTACACTAACTTGTAGTTTTAGCTGAACACTGTTCAGAGGACGCACTACACTAACTTGTAGATTTAGCTGAACACTGTGCAGAGGTCGCACTACACTAACTTGTAGTTTTAGCTGAACACTGTGAGGAGGATGCACTACACTAACTTGTAGCTTTAGCTGAACACTGTGCAGAGGTCGCACTACACTAACTTGTAGTTTTAGCTGAACACTGTGAGGAGGATGCACTAAACTAACTTGTAGCTTTAGCTGAACATTGTGCAGAGGTCGCACTACACTAATTTGTAGTTTTAGCTGAACACTGTGAGGAGGACAAACTTGTAGCTTTAGCTGAACATTGTGAGGAGGACGCACTACCCTAACTTGTAGCTTTAGCTGAACACTGTGCACTACACTAACTTGTAGTTTTAGCTGAACACTTTGAGGAGGACGCACTACACTAACTTGTAGCTTATTTAGCTACCTGCGGTAGTGATAGGATCAGGAAAACACCACCAACCTTCTACAGGTAGCTTTAGGTGAACACTGTGCAGAGCTTACAAAAAATGAACTTGTAGCTTATTTAGCTGCCTGCGGTAGTTATAGGATCAGGAAAACACCACCAACCTTCTACAGGTAGCTTTAGGTGAACACTGTGCAGAGCTCGCACTACACTAACTTGTAGTTTTAGCTGAACACTGTGAGGAGGATGCACTACACTAACTTGTAGCTTTAGCTGAACACTGTTCAGAGGACGCACTACACTAACTTGTAGATTTAGCTGAACACTGTGCAGAGGTTGCACTACACTAACTTGTAGTTTTAGCTGAACACTGTGAGGAGGATGCACTAAACTAGCTTGTAGCTTTAGCTGAACATTGTGCAGTGGTCACACTACACTAACTTGTAGTTTTAGCTGAACACTGTGAGGAGGACTAACTTGTAGCTTTAGCTGAACACTGTGAGGAGGACGCACTACCCTAACTTGTAGCTTTAGCTGAACACTGTGCACTACACTAACTTGTAGTTTTAGCTGAACACTCTGAGGAGGACGCACTACACTAACTTGTAGCTTATTTAGCTGCCTGCGGTAATGATAGGAACAGGAAAACACCACCAACCTTCTACAGGTAGCTTTAGGTGAACACTGTGCAGAGATCGCAAAAAACTAACTTGTAGCTTATTTAGCTGCCTGCGGTAGTGATAGGATCAGGAAAACACCACCAACCTACTACAGATAGCTTTAGGTGAACACTGTGCAGAGCTTACAAAAAATGAACTTGTAGCTTATTTAGCTGCCTGCGGTAGTGATAGGATCAGGAAAACACCACCAACCTTCTACAGGTAGCTTTAGGTGAACACTGTGCAGAGCTCGCACTACACTAACTTGTAGTTTTAGCTGAACACTGTGAGGAGGATGCACTACACTAACTTGTAGCTTTAGCTGAACACTGTTCAGAGGATGCACTACACTAACTTGTAGATTTAGCTGAACACTGTGCAGAGGTTGCACTACACTAACTTGTACTTTTAGCTGAACACTGTGAGGAGGATGCACTACACTAACTTGTAGCTTTAGCTGAACACTGTGCAGAGGTCGCACTACACTAACTTGTAGTTTTAGCTGAACACTGTGAGGAGGACTAACTTGTAGCTTTAGCTGAACACTGTGAGGAGGACGCACTACCCTAACTTGTAGCTTTAGCTGAACACTGTGCACTACACTAACTTGTAGTTTTAGCTGAACACTTTGAGGAGGACGCACTACACTAACTTGTAGCTTATTTAGCTGCCTGCGGTAGTGATAGGATCAGGAAAACACCACCAACCTTCTACAGATAGCTTTAGGTGAACACTGTGCAGAGCTCACAAAAAACGAACTTGTAGCTTATTTAGCTGCCTGCGGTAGTGATAGGATCAGGAAAACACCACCAACCTTCTACAGGTAGCTTTAGGTGAACACTGTGCAGAGCTCGCAAAAAACTAACTTGTAGCTTATTTAGCTGCCTGCGGTAGTGATAGGATCAGGAAAACACCACCAACCTTCTACAGGTAGCTTTAGCTGAACACTGTGCAGAGCTCGCAAAAAACTAACTTGTAGTTTTAGCTGAACACTGTGAGGAGGATGCACTACACTAACTTGTAGCTTTAGCTGAACACTGTTCAGAGGATGCACTACACTAACTTGTAGATTTAGCTGAACACTGTGCAGAGGTCGCACTACACTAACTTGTAGCTTTAGCTGAACACTGTGAGGAGGACGCACTACCCTAACTTTTAGCTTCAGCTGAACACTGTGCACTACACTAACTTGTAGTTTTAGCTGAACACTTTGAGGAGGACGCACTACACTAACTTGTAGCTTATTTAGCTGCCTGCGGTAGTGATAGGATCAGGAAAACACCACCAACCTTCTACAGGTAGCTTTAGGTGAACACTGTGCAGAGCTCGCAAAAAACTAACTTGTAGCTTATTTAGCTGCCTGCGGTAGTGATAGGATCAGGAAAACACCACCAACCTTCTACAGGTAGCTTTAGCTGAACATTGTGCAGAGCTCGCAAAAAACTAACTTGTAGTTTTAGCTGAACACTGTGAGGAGGATGCACTACACTAACTTGTAGCTTTAGCTGAACACTGTTCAGAGGATGCACTACACTAACTTGTAGATTTAGCTGAACACTGTGCAGAGGTCGCACTACACTAACTTGTAGCTTTAGCTGAACACTGTGAGGAGGACGCACTACCCTAACTTGTAGCTTCAGCTGAACACTGTGCACTACACTAACTTGTAGTTTTAGCTGAACACTTTGAGGAGGACGCACTACACTAACTTGTAGCTTATTTAGCTGCCTGCGGTAGTGATAGGATCAGGAAAACACCACCAACCTTCTACAGGTAGCTTTAGCTGAACAGTGTGCAGAGGTCATACTACACTAACTTGTAGTTTTAGCTGAACACTGTGAGGAGGACGCACTACACTAACTTGTAGCTTTAGCTGAACACTGTGCAGAGGTCGCACTACACTAACTTGTAGTTTTAGCTGAACACTGTGAGGAGGACGCACTACACTAACTTGTAGCTTTAGCTGAACACTGTGAGGAGGATGCACTACCCTAACTTGTAGCTTTAGCTGAACACTGTGCAGAGGTCACACTAAACTAACTTGTAGCTTTAGCTGAACACTGTGAGGAGGATGAACTACACTAACTTGTTGTTTTAGCAGAACACTGTGCAGAGGTCACACTAAACTAACTTTTAGCTTTAACTGAACACTGTGAGAAGGACGCACTACACTAACTGTAAATAGTCTAGCTGCCTGACTGTGGTACTAATAGGATCAAAAGAACACCAGCAATTTTCTTCAGGTAGCTGTTAATACTGTAACAAGACAAGCCTGCCTGTCAGTAGGAAGATAACAGGAACGGATCTAGCTAAACTGAATACAGTGTATATATATATATATATATATATATATATATATATATATATATATATATATATATACAGTATATATATATATATACAGTATATATATATATACAACACCTGGGATGCATATATATATACACAATACACTGTAAGTGCAAGCTAACTCACTGACTGTCCTGCCTAATCTATCTAAATTAAATCAAATGACACTGTCTCTCTGTCTATCTCTTTCAACGCCGGAAAACACACTACACAGGGCCGCCGTGCAGGCGGTCTTATATAGTTTTGGGCGTGTACTAAATCCCCTGAGCCATAATTGGCCAAAGCCTCCTTGGCTTTGGCCAATTACGGCTCTCTGTTCAGACGGCGGTGTGATTGGCCAAGCATGCGGGTCATAGTGCATGCTTGGCCAATCATCAGCCAGCAATGCACTGCGATGCCGCAGTGAATTATGGTCCGTGACGCGCCACACGAATTTGGCACGAACGGCCCATATCATTCGCAATTGGGCGAACGGGCGAACAGACGATGTTCGAGTCGAACATGAGTTCGACTCGAACACAAAGCTCATCCCTATTCAGAATATAACAGCATAACACAATGGAGCAAGAGAATGCTGCAAAAACAATGATTAACGTCTGTAAATGTGCATCAGCTGAAACCCAAAATTGTGTCACATATTTGTGTTTTTATATTTGTGGTTTGTATGCGCCAGTCTTGTTGACGTATCTCAATCTTCAATGGAATTGTTTAAAAGTCTTGAGAAGCGGAAATATTAAACAGAAAGTAATTTGACTCTTAACTAAGCTGTCTCAGTGTGAGCTTACTTGAAGCATGCATGCTTTTGTATTCAATAATCTGATCTGGGGTAGATATAACAATATTGGAACTTTTGTTCTGAATCCAAAACACAATAATGTGGGAAAGGAGGAGGAGCAGGCGGTTCACTATAATTTTGGCAAAGATTTTGACGTCAGGGTTCAGAAGGGATATCGGTCTATAGTTTGACGTTTGTGTGGGGTCTTTTCCTTCTTTGGGGATAACTGAGATATGAGCTTCCAGCATAGAGGGGGTAAGTGGGTGATCTGGAGATAAATTGAAAGCTTTGAGGTAGGGGATATGGAGTATTTCTGTGAAAGTTTTATAATATACTGCCGAAATGCTATCAGGGCCAGGGCTTTTCCCGGGTTTTAAATTTTTTAGGGCTATGTCCCATTCAAGTTTCGAGATGGGGAGGTCTAGCTGGGCTGTGGTGTCTGGGGAGAGCTATCTGGGGCAATGGGCGTGTGGAAAACTGTCAATGAGGGTCGGCCTAGGTGAATATCCTGTTTGTTGTGGCTCTGAGGTTTTTAGATTATATAAGTTTGTATAAAAATGTTTGAATTCTTGTGCAATAAATGGGGTACTCTGTAATGTATTCCCTTTTGGGGTTTTTAATTGGTGGACAGTTGCCCTGGTCCTTTTAGCGCATAAGGCCTGTGCTAGTAAGTGACCACTTTTGTTGCTGTGCTCATAAAAGAGTGTTTGTGAGAGAACATGTTTTCTTCTGGTCTTTTGATCAAGTATCTCTAATGCTGCGTACACACGAGCGGACTTTCCGGCAGACTTGGTCCGGTGGACCGGACTCCGTTGGACAATTCGATCGTGTGTAGGCTCCAGCTGACTTTTTTTTTCCAAAAGTCCGACGGACGTAGAACATGTTTCAAAATCTTTCCAACTGACTCGAGTTCGGTCGAAAAATCCGTTCATCTGTATGCTAGTCCGATGGACTAAAACTGAGTCTAGGGCAGCTATTGGTTACTGGCTATTAGCTTCCTTTTTTTAGTCCGGTCGTACCTCATCACGTATGAATCCATCAGACTTTGGTGTGATTGTGTGTGTCCAAGTCCGTTCGTTTGAAAGTCTGGTGGACCTACGCTGCAAAGTCCGTCGGAAAGACTGTTGGACCTAGTCCGTCGAAAATTCAGCTCGTGTGTACGCAGCATAAGAGATTTTTCCGCATCGCAGTGAGTTCCTCAAAGGTGGAGGTGCCTGTGGAGGAGTCAAGGAGTGGATCAAGAGGGATGTTAAAGTCACCCCCCAGGATTAGAATTCTGGATTGAAAGGTGGTGAGTAGGTGGGTAATCGATCTGAAGAATGGGACCTGTGATGTGTTTGGACTGTATATATTGACCAGTGTAGTAGGTTTATTCCATAGTGTGCCCTTCAGGAAAATGTATCGCCCTTGGTCATCTATTAAAGTGTCTGATATTTGAAAGCGGAGATTTTTAGTTAGAAGTATGGAGGCCCCTTTCTTTTTGGAAGTTGGGGCAGTTGCATGGTGGGCCAGTGGGTAGCGATTGTTTTCAAGTTTGGGAATGGAGTTTGCTTTGAAGTGAGTTTCTTGTAAAAATACTATCTACGCCTTCATGTTATGCATGTTGCTTAATACTTGGGACCTTTTTCAGGCTTGTTAAGTACTTTTGTGTTTAGGGATACAATTTTGATTAATAGAGGTGTGGATGTGGATTGATGGGAGGACAAGGTTGATGTCATATGTGGTGGGTGAGTCAGATGTTAACAACGTATGGATTTGAGGCGGTGTTGTTTACCCTCAATGGTTAATACAATGTAGGATTAGGAGGGAGAGAGAGATGTGTGAGCAATTAAGGGGGGAGGATGAAGTAAGTGGGAGTGAGTGTGAAGGGGTGGGCGAGAGGGTAGGAGGGTGTTGGGCAGGGAAGAGGGGTAGGGTAGGGGGGACGGATGGGTAGGAAAGAATAGGAGGAGGGGGTGGGGTTGTGAATCCGGGGGTAAGTGTTTAGACCAGCTAGCTTACCTTTGATAGAGGGGGATGTACGGAATGGGTCAGCAGGGACTACCTGAGTTTGCTGGGTGTGGGGGTGGTAGGTAGGGGGTCTCCAAGTGGTTGAGGTCTCCGCTACCTGTGAAGTCTATGGTGCTAATATGGAGGCATATAGCTAGACTATGCGGCATAGAATAGGATAAAAGAGCAAGGGAGTGTATATTCAAAATCGGTAAGGCGTGTGGGCGGTTTGGAGGGATGAATCGAGAGATAGATTTTAGGCTGAGAATGGTGTTGTTGTCTTAGCAAGTTGAGGGTCAATAGTTGTATGAGGGTGTGAGGAGTTGAAACGTTTTAGATGATGAGTGGAGAGAGGGTATTTGAAAATGAGATTTTTGACATGAGAGGACGTGTCTAGGTTGGAGGAGGGTGCTTCTAGGGATTCCTGAGAGATGAGCTATCGGGGATTGTGTGGCAAAGGGTTCACCTCTATAGGTGAGGGCTAGATAAATTGACATTGAGAAAGGACTGTTATGTCGTCTTAGGTATGGTGTTAGAAAGGCAAGCATTTTATCATTGTATACTTAGCATTGTTAAGAACATGAACAGAAAAACCTAGAGATATAGAAACTATAAACAAAAACATAAACAGAAAAACCCATAACATTAATGACCAGTCAAAATTTGTAAAAGTGTTAAGGGGAGGTCCCGAGGGTGGGCCTGTAGAAGTCTAAGTCTCCCTAAAAAGCAAAAAAGATAGGGAGTACTGAAAAGTGGTATATGTTAGGCTTTATCTTACTGACAGCTACCCTTAAGACCTTCCTGTTTAAGCATTAAACAATAAACATAAAAAGAATGAACACATATTCAGACATGCAATGAAATAAACGCAAACGTAACAGTACAGTTCAAACTGTGGATCAAGGCGTTTGGTTTGATCAAAAACAGATATTAACAATCATGTATTAGGTACACTTACTATGGCAGGTGGTACTGTCCCATTTCACTGTAATGGGATGTAGCACGGATAAGGGTAAGCGTAGGGGCAGGGTGGAGGGAGGGGAGAAGGGTAAGGGGAACAAGGGAAGGTGGTGGGAGGGGAGTGATTTATCCATGAGGGTGAGTATTTGGCCCAGTACAATGTTCTCTTTAGTATTTCAAGATTTGGGAGGGCATCGAGTAGTAGAGTTAAGGAGTCTTGCTTCCTTGTCCTCTTGCCATTTCTTGTGGATTGTCAGGGATAGGGGTTATTGGCGCTTGGTGTCGCTTCGTTCCTGGTGGTTCTTTCAGTATTCCCTGGAAAGGGGTCTTATTTGCTGCAAGTTCCATGGTTGTGGGAAATTTGAAGGCCCGTCGGTGGGGGGGTGGTGGAGTAGAGAGGTCAAGTCTCGCAGGATGATTTAGGGCTGTAATAAATTGTTGACCCCATTTTTCGGGTGAGTTGGGGAGCTGTAGCTGTTGGGTTGGATACCCTTGTGGGGGTTGGAAGAAGAGTCACGGGGAGAGCTGTATGAGCTTGTGCCTTAAGTCATTGTGTACCATTAGAAGCATGTGGGGTAATAAGTGTCTCATAGTGAGTGGGCAGTTGAATCAGAGAAGCACTGTAAAAAGGGGGGACACTTGGGAAAGGGAAGCAGCTGCACACCCCGAAAAATTCAGAAAAAAGGAAATTCTCCCCCAGGAGAAAGGAGTTTTCTAGGCAGCAAACAATGTGTACGGAAGACACTGAATTTAAAAGGATAATTTTATTAGAGCATATGACAATAGAGTAAAAAACATGAGCCGTGTACAAAAATTATAAAAAACGCAGGAGCACATATAAAACTACACACAAAATATGCAATAATCAAGCGCTTGGATAGTCCTGAGGTTGAGAAGTGATAGTGCAAAGTGAAGACTGGTGAATATGAGAGAAAACTCAGTGTGAAAAACAAAAACAAGAGTGTGAGTGAACTAATTGGTGAAATAAACAACACGAGTGAGTGAAGGAATAGTGTGAATGAGAAGAAAAAGTGAAGAGTGGAATGGCCAAGAGAAGAGTGAAGATGAAATAAGTGGAAGGGTAAGAGAGTGACAAAATAAAGACTACAGTGCAGAGAAAACAAGGAATGCCAGAAGGGGGTAGAATTAACCAAGGTTATTTACCTGGGAGGTGCAAGGCATATAAGCAACACACTAATGTGGAAGAGCAGTCTGTTGGGGTTGCACAGAGTATGTGTATTGTAAGCAAAAGTGCCAAGTCTAAAATAAAATTATTAAAAGTGTTTAGTTGTTATTAAATATTCAAAGAAATATATGGAGTGTAAGAAAATAATGAAGTTACCTATCACAGAGATGCCCCTATGTGGGTGGGCTTCCTGCTGGAGCAGTGGGGATCAAATGTGGGATCCCATAGAAAACTGTTCACCTTAAGTACTGAGGATTAGGCACCAATTATTGCTGACAGAGGCCACAGGTGAGCGTTAGCCACACCCACCTTACTTACCTTTACAAGAACGGTGCTGACGATGTCAACACTCCGCATGTAGTTCACCCGGCATTCCGGAAGACGAGCTGTCCTGGCATCGCTGTCCTTTCCGCCACAATTGCGTGGTGCCGTGACGTCATGCGCATCACCATGCGCACACGGGCATGGACACAGCACCCGGAAGGATCCGGAACGCCACTGGCAGGGAGAGGTCACGTCACAGAGGGTCCAGCCCTCTAATGGACATGTAGATAGGCGCAGGGCCCTATGCCTGTCTCCCCCTGCCAGGAAGAAGCACAGTAGCAGGGCCAACTCTCCTAAAAGGGGGAAGGTTACCAAGGTTTTGGAAAAGATATCGGCCCTTTTTTGGCCTATCAAAAACCCTTAAAAAATATACTGAAGCACAGATGAGTCCTCCGACTACGTACTGAGATATTTCCAAATATAGATTCAATAAGCAGTGAATGTAAACCCGAATGGGAAGCTAATTTAAAGCTTTGCTCCATGGAGATGATGGCTATTCTCTCCCGGGAGTACAGCAAACAGATTGTACTTTTGGACAAAGTCATTGTGGATTTGAAATTGGCATTAATTCCATATACCAAACACGCTATGTTTGTGCAACTACAGACTGACTTAAAGAATGCCCTGTCCGTGTTCAATCAGGACACCTTACAAACTAAGGAAATCCAATTCCTGCGTGACAAATCAGCGTTTTCGGAGGGGCGCGATTATCGATGGAATGTCCATCCAACACCATCAGGGAAAAACTACTCTTCTAGAGAACAATAAAATAAACCTAAAACCACAAAACCCAAGCCCACTCCCCATGTTGGGCAGAACCCACTTCCCTCCCAACCTGGTCAAGGTCGGGGTAAACAAAAAAGAGATTGTGTCAACAGAGGTTCAACTGAACAGGATAGTAAAAAACGCATTGTGGACATCTGTCCACAAGACGGATGTTCTTTATCTGGGGATGAGCGTCCTGGACCGTCTGCAGATATGGATCCGTCTGCCGATTAGGACCGGACGCTCACTCCCGGACTTTGCAAATCCAATTATTCATTACATGATTTGACTGAAAATCCCCATCTGACCCCAATTTCGGGTCAATCTACACTGACTGCATTAAAATCTTTAAACCCCACACGGGGACTCTGTTCCCCACAAATAAACAGAGTGGGCAAGGGCATGGACCCATTTGTTGTACGAATACCTCCAACTTCCTAAGTGTGATAAACCTATCCTACAAGTTATCTTCAGCTGAAATACAAATTCTGCCCCGAGGACTTACCTTTTGTCCGGAACAAAATTTTGACGTATTTGAAGCCATTACAGACATACAGCTTTTTGCGCGCAGATTGCTCTTGAAGCACTTGCACGCAAAAGGCGATCCTCAAGAGGACATCACTGATCGGTCATTGTATAGCATGCGGGAATATAAGGCCCTACGAGATCTGACACTTTTATACCAAGAAAACAATAAGGTTGATCTTATAGATCAAATCGATTTAGATGCTTTGTTGCGTGATGTTGATTCACCACCGCGCAACCCACCTACCATGTTCAAAAAGGCGTCCACCAAATTTCCTCCTGCAAACACGAATCCTAACGTAAAAATCTTCCTCCAACAAACCACTCAGGATATATGCAAAATATCACTCACAAAATGCAATCCCCATAATTAATCCTCCGACGAGAATGAGGCCCTTAAATCGCTGAGAAAGAATACTACTACTGTCATAAAACCCTCTGACAAGGGTGGCAATGTGGTCATCATGGACAACCAAAATTACACAACTATGTGTCTAAATATTTTAAAGAATCGAGATTGGTACAGATTTCCATCTTGAGCATTAACCAATACAATACAGCTTTCTACCAAATGGTAGATCAAGCTTTTTTCAAAGGTACGATTACCAAAGACATATATGATTTCATCCGTATTAAACATCCGAAAGTGGCTACTTTCTATAGCCTACCTAAGATTCATAAGAACCCGGCTGACCCACCCGGTCGCCCCATTGTCTTGGGAAATGGAGCAATATGTGATGCCATCTTCAGCCTCTTGTCCACTCATTGCCATTCTATGTCAAAGATACGATACACTTCTTGCAAATCCTCGATGATCTTGAAATCTCGGACCATTCCATCCTTGTCACCATTGACGTTAAGGCCTTGTACAGCAGCATTCCCCACAGTTTGGGGTTAGCTGCTGTGCAAAAAATTCTCCAACGAAGTCCACATTATGACCCAGCAACAAATGGATTTATTCTGACTGGCTTGCGATATATTTTGCACCACAACTTCTTCAGTTTTAAAAACTCCCACTACCTCCAGGTACAGGGTGTAGCAATGCGGACATGTTGTGCCCCCTCCTATGCAAACCTGTACCTGGGGGAGTGGGAGAAGTCCCTCCTTGGTGACGGAGGACTCGTCGAGTACACTGGCCACATTTCCAAGTGGCTACGGTGCATCGACGACATCTTCGTCGTCTGGGAGGGACTGGAGGCGAAACTTATTGATTTTTTCAATTCAATGAATGTGAATGATTATGGCCTAAAATTCATTATAACCTACAGCCATGAAAGTGTCACCTTTTTGGATGTTCTGGTTAAAACTACCCCTGAAAATAGGCTCCTTACTACCTTGTTCTGCAAAAGCACAGTTGGCAACACAATGCTAGATGCTACGAACTTTCATCCGATATCACTCAAAAATTCCATTCCCTATGGGCCGTACTTGCGTCTTCGTCGCAACTGCTCTACAGATGCACTTTTCAAAGAAGAGGCTGGGCTCCTTCAGAGCCGCCTTTTGTCACGTGGCTATAGTAGATCATGCCTGAAGAAGGCATACAATAAAAAAAGGGACAAACTCGATCTATTTTGCTGCATAAACCCCAATCTCGCGATTCCACCCCTTCAAATTTAACTTGCATAATTATGCGCTTTTCACGCCAAAATGTAAATATTCTGCAGAAGCATTGGAGCATCCTGACTGATGACCCCACATTAAAAACTCTCCTTTCAAAACAACCATCAATAACCTTCAGGAGGGCTACCTCCCTCAAAGACCTGCTTGTCCAAAGCGAATTTAAAGACCAACATAAAAGATCCAAACAATGTCATATTCCTGGTTCATTTCCTTGCGGTCATTGCACTTTTTGTCCACTTATAAGGAAGGCCAAAACATTTTGTCTCCCCAATGGAGAAATTTTCAAACCGTTGCACTTCGCTAATGTTGGTAGTATATTTTATGGAGTGCGACTGCGGTGCCTATTACATCGGTAAAACAAAGCAAGAGCTTTGGCGACGAATATCTAAACACATGTACAGCATGGAAATTGGGAATAGATATCTCCCAATTGGGAGACATGTTGTTTTCAAACATAACTACAAGGTACCTAATGTAACCTTTACAGTACTTCATAAAGCACAAATACCAGATAGGGGAGGTGACTGTAATAAGGTCCTGCTCCAAAAAGAGCAAAAATGGATCTTTCAGTTACAGGTCATGTCACCCCCCGGACTCAATGAATCAATCTCTTTTGCCCCTTTTCTTCGAGGTTTCTCCTGAGGCAAAACACACTAAATATATTGTGGTAAATATTATACATTAATAGCTGCTGATATTTTTTATTTGGACTCATATCCCATGTGTTTCCTTTTTTCCCCCATGTAATTGTATATAAATGTGTTTTTTACTTTGGATAAACTTGTAATTTCCCCATTATATGTATCTCTTGACTGATGTGTAATAATAATAAATCTTTATTTTGTACTATGAATAGATTATGGTGAAGACATTCTATAGACTCTTTGAATATATTCCAAATAGCTCCCAGCTCTTGTAAACTTCCATCCCATACAAATAGATTATGGGTTATCGCAGGTGTTTACATTTTCTGCCCTCGGATAGAAAGTGATATATCAAAGCATGCCCTGGTTCCCACACTGGGAATACCCAGGTATACCCTTTATAATTGTCAATTTACCATTGTTTTGTGACTCTCATATCTCCTCCCATCTAGGTCCTGATCCGAGTTCCTGTACTAGCCAATTCCCCCTTTTAGGAGAGTTGGCCCTGCTACTGTGCTTCTTCCTGGCAGGGGGAGACAGGCATAGGGCCCTGCGTCTATCTACGTGTCCACTAGAGGGCTGGACCCTCTGGGACGTGACCTCTCCCTGCCAGCGGCGTTCCGGATCCTTCCGGGCGCCGTGTCCGTGCCCATCACGGCGCCACGCAATTGCGGCAGAAAGGACGGCGACGCCGAGACAGCTCGTCTTCCGGAATGCTGGGTGAACTACACGCGGATTGTTGACTTCATTATTTCCTCACACTCCATATATTTCTTTGAATATTTGATAACAACTAAACACTTTTAATAATTTTATTTTAGACTTGGCACTTTTGCTTACAATACACATACTCTGTGCAACCCCAACAGACTGCTCTTCCACATTGGTGTGTTGCTTATATGCCTTGCACCTCCCAGGTAAATAACCTTGGTTACTTCTACCCCCTTCTGGCATTCCTTGTTTTCTCTGCACTGTAGTCTTTATTTTGTCACTCTCTTACCCTTCCACTTATTTCATCTTCTCTCTTCTCTTGGCCATTCCACTCTTCACTTTTTCTTCTCATTCACACTATTCCTTCACTCACTCATGTTGTTTATTTCACCAATTGGTTCACTCACACTCTTGTTTTTGTTTTTCACACTGAGTTTTCTCTCATATTCACCAGCCTTCACTTTGTACTGTCACTTCTCAACCTTTCCATATTTCTCTTCCTGACTATGTCTTTCTTTTCTTTTGTCCTTTCCTCTTTTTTTCTCTTTTCCCCGTGTTCTTTCCCCCACCGTTTTCCCTTCCCCGTTTCCTCCCCAGCACATATATATTATTATTTTTTTTCCCCTTTCCTTTCTTCCCACCCATCCCCCACTGGTCGATACATGTTCTATTCCCCTCCACACCCTTTTATTCTCCCTTTCTTCTTTCTCTCGTTCCCCTTTTCCTTTTTCTCATCCATTTTATTCTTGCCTTCTTTCATCCTGGGTACACTTATACATATGTTAATAATTTTTGACTATTTACATATAACTCTAATTGTTGTTACAACTAGGCAAAACAGCCCAAATTTTGTAAAAACATGATCATTATTATTTGATTTATATAAGTATACATAATTAGAATTCATAATTACATTTCCTTATATGCACAAATTAGTGCCATTGCTTGATGTCCAGATCATAGGTGCCGCTGGCCCACACGCCCCTTGCCAATTACAGGGCATTCCACAAGTGTAATCCACTGTAAGTTGCGCAGTCTCTGCTTTGCCTCCTCCCTTGGGGTGCTGGCAGGCCGGGACCGGATGGTGGAGGTCTTTTGAAAGCCTTATTTTCAGGAGATATGGCTATACACATATAATTGGTAGCTATGCTTCAAATTGTTTTTGCATTTTCATATTTACTATATATATTTTTGCATAATCGCATTGATACAATTTTTATGCATGTAAATCCTTTCTACAGCACATACATATCCTCTGAAGAAGACCCAATGGGGTCGAAACGCATCAGAACTATCCAAGTGCTTGATTATTGCATATTTTGTGAGTAGTTTTATATGTGCTCCTGCGTTTTTTATAATTTTTGTACACAACTCATGTTTTTTACTCTATTGTCATATGCTCTAATAAAATTATCCTTTTAAATTCAGTGTCTTCCGTACACATTGTTTGCTGCCTAGAAAGCCCCTTTCTCCTGTGGGAGAATTTCCTTTTTTCAATCATAGAAGCACTAACCTTGATCCATAGAGAACATTCTGAATTTTTAGGCAGAAATCCTTGCACGCTGATGTACGGGGGATGCAGTTGGGCTATTGTTTCTCGGAGATCCTTGAGTTGTCGGGGGAGGATATTGTGGAGCCAGAGAGCGGTGGCAACATGGATGCCTTTGTCCAGCTTCATCGACACCTTCCATAGAGGTTGCATTTCTTGCTGATGGAAAGCGAAAGTCGCAATACTAGTCGGGAATGTCGATCTTTGGGATCTCCAGAACATTACAAAAATGGTCCAGGTCTTCAGGGACTCTTAAAGCTGTGGTGCGGCCTTGGTTTGATGCCAAAAGGCAAAAGGAAAACTTCCATCTGTATGCAATGGATCTGGCTTGTAGAAGATCCAGGAGGGGTCTCAGCTCTTTCCTTCTTTCCTTCTTTGTAGGGTGATGTTAGAGAGATCTTGGTATATTTTCACTTCTGCTCCGTGTGATATTATACGCCCTCTGTTACGGGCCTTACGTAGGATCTCTTCCTTCAATGGGAAATTCACCAGGCAGCAAACTGCGTCTCGAGGTGGGTCAGTGTTCCTCCCGTGAGGTCTGAGGGCCCTGTGTAAACGTTCAATCTCAATTGGGGCATCCTAGGGTCTTTCCAATATGTCATTGAAGAGGGCTAAAGTAGTCTGGGTAAGTCTATTGGGTTCAATATTTTCAGGTAATCCCCTCACTTTCAGATTTTGGCATCTGCCACGATTGTCTAAATCCTCTAACTGTCGGTGTAGTTCTCTGAGGTGTATAGCATGTGACTCAGTGACCTGTTGTACCTGGAATAGGGAAGCATCATGGCGGGCAGCTGTGTGTTCTACCTCCTCCACTCTGAGGTTAATTGCCTGTATGTCTCTCCTCAGGTCTGAGATCACCGCTGACAGGGTATTCTTAATGTCAGCGGCGATCTCCTGCATATCTTGTAAGTTAATGGAGCGTCTCTCACCAGTAGTCAGAGGAGCGGAGCCGTTCTGTGCCAAGCTCGGGCTTCTGCTTGGTGAGTGGGATCTCCTAGAGGCAGCCATCATAGCATCTCCCTGCTGATGGGAGTGGAATAGCTCCGGAATTGTGCAGCTGAGCTGTGTTCCCAGTCCCCTCTGTGACTGGGATCTTGAAGCAGAAGCACTGCGGTGTGTGCTGCTCATCTTCTATTGAGGGGAGCCTCCGTTATAGCTGAATTCTGACCTCAGGTATACAGAGCTCTGAGATAAAGCAGCCATCTTGGAGCCGTTCCAGACTACGCCCCCAATGGGGCTGTTTTTAAACCTAAGTCATGAAATGCTCTTAGCTTCCGGTTTCTTAGGCCATAGAGATGATTGGAGCCATTCTGGTCTCTGATCAGCTCTATGGTCAGCTGGCTGAACCACCGGCTGCATTCTCGGGTTCCCTGTTGGGACAGGAGAGCCTGAGAAAACCATGGAAGACAGTGGGAGGGGGGACGTTCCCTCCCACTGCTTATAAAAGCAGTCTAGAGGCTAATTAGCTGCTAGGATTGCTTTATATGAAAGTCAACTGCTGGCTGAAAAGAATGATACCAACATGATCATTCTGGTATAAACACTCAAAGTCCAGCAACATACCAGTACATTGCTGGTCCTTGTTGGGCATACATTGTAATGTTCTTTTTTCAGCCTGTGGGCTGAACAAAAAAAAGAGATTGATCGGCGGGTATGCCCACCATTAGATTACCACCCTTCATCCACCCACTCCTAATGATGGGCATACATGCACCACATTTTTTTTAACTGTGATGGTGAAATCACCTCCGACAGCGCTGGAGTCACGGCTTTACGTATCGTGGGAGCAAACGCTATTACCTGACTGCACACAGGAACTTCTCACTGTCACAGCACCTCACAGAGATCTCACTGATCTACCTAACTCAGATTACCCTAACGTCTTTGTAGACGGGAGTTGAACACGTCCAGCGGATAATTAATACAAGACAGGCTATTCGGTGGTAATGCTACCAAATCTCATTCTAGAACATAGTTACCTTACTGGCGCAACCTCCGCACAACAAGCCGAGTTATATGCACTCACAAGGGCCTGCTTAATCCACAAAGGTAAAAGGTGAACATTTACACAGACAGCAGGTACGCATTCGGGGCTGTGCACGTTTTTTGTATGATCTGGTTTAGATGCAGATTTAGGACCGCAGATAACAAAAAAATAAATAACAGTGGGTATGTGTACGATCTAATTAATGCAATACAACAGCCCCATAGATTAAACATTATCAACATAAAGGGACATGCCACAGACGGATCCCTAGAGTCCCAGGGAAACGCTCTAGCAGACAAAGTAGCAAAAGCTGCAGCAGAAAGACAGCCACAGCCACATGACACAAAGCTTCTATTATTCCAAAATGACTTTACCACCCCCTCGTTCCAACACACATCAGCACTCTTGCAAAAACAGGCATCGGCTGATGACCTGGACTACTGGACCGATATGGGTTTGACCAGAGACCTTACAGGTCTCTGGTCAAACAAGGAGGGAATCATAGGCATACCTAGAGCAGCAGTGCCCCTATTATTGTCTTACCTTCACGGTCCAGGACACATAGGAACAAGACCACTCTTAAAAAAGTCCAAGACTGTTTCAGTACACGCAAGGCACACGACCTAGTACAACAGCTTGTCTCCTCTTGTCTGACTTGCGCTCAGAACAATGTTCAGGGCCCTCAACATGGGAAACATGGACATTTGCCACCACCATTAGGCCCGCTACAAGACTTACAGATAGACTTCACACACATGCCCAGGCAGAGAGGTAATCTCAAATATTTGTGCGTGATGGTGGACAAATTTTCAACTTGGCCAGAGGCCATACCCGTGACAGGGGAAACCGCAGGCATTGCAGCCCGGTGTCTGATCAATCATTGGATCAGTCGATATGGACTTCCTGCTACCATATACTCTGACCAAGGCCCAGCATTTACTTCAAAGCTGGTGAAAGAATTGACAAGGGTATTAGGGATACAGTGGAAGCTACACATCCCATATCACCCACAGAGTTCAGGGGTAGTGGAAAGAATGAATAGAACAATCAAGGACAAACTTAAAAAGGCCACTAACGGTACCATGAAGGACTGGCTAAAATACCTGCCAGGGGTCCTCTTCCAGATAAGAACCACCCCCCATAGCAGAACAGGTTTATCCCCATATGAAATACTAATGGGAAAGCCGGCCCAGAAGAAAGCAATTGAGGGAGAGGAGGTTAATCTTTATTCCTTACAGGAAGAGCATGTGAAACATCTGGTAAGTAGCCTTACTGAAAACTACGACAAGGTAGCTATCACTTTTCCTTCTCTCTCCACAGAACCTACACACCCCTTCATACCTGGTGGCAAAGTCCTGATAAAGCAGCTTGCAGCAAGGAAGGTACCAGGGCCCATCTACCAAAGACCATTTGAAGTACTCAAAGCAACCCGAACAGCCATCCTCACAGACCACGGACCACAATGGATCCACGCATCAAGGATAAAAAAAGCACCAAGCCTAGAAGCAAGCCAAGACCCGCAAAATAAAGAGAGCCTGAAGAAGCCACGGCTATGTTCCACACAGAACAAACCTGGTACTCCAAGAATTAGGGTATTAGTGATCAGGGAGAATGAAATCCTCCCTGATCAAAGGAGGGATTGTAAGGAAAATGGCTGCACTTTGGTTCACTATATACTTTAGATAAGGGGCTTGAACTTTTGAACTTTTTATACAAGTTATATGAAATGCTTTTGCAAGATTTTTATAATGTCAAAATGACAATTTACTAGCAAGGAAAATAGGGAAGTTAGGAAAGCTAGATAGCTCACCCAACATTTGGATTAAAGCCAATGGTGCATGACTGTCTCAAAAGAATATTACCATATTTAAAAATTATTCATATTATTAATTTTCTCGGAATTCAAGCTAGGTACTTTTTTAAAAGCATCACTGAGCATGTCATATAAAATGTAACTTGTGATGACTTGTGATATGTAACTTGTGATACCTGTACTCTTGTGATTGGATAAACTAAGGGACTGGCCCTTGGTTTGCCCCTACTGATAAATGATTTGTTACCCTATATAAACACGTGAAATGATAAAATACATTTGTATTTCTGGATATCCAACTGCGTGTGGTGTCTTGATTTAACCAATCGATTGAAAAGATCTTTTTTGATGTCCAATTTCAGCTCGAGCAAGGAAAAGGTTTGAGGGCGCACTTGACCAGTTATACCTATACCCTTACACCATACCTGCAAAGCAAATACAATAAAACATAGTAAAAATAAAACATTGCAATCTGTGCCTAAAAAAATATATGCCGAAGCATGGGGGCAATCCGCCCCAAATGTTAGGAACAAATCACTCCTCCACCCCTGCCCCTATGCTTCAGCACATATGCTCTTTTTTTTTAACTGTTGTGGTGAAATCACCTCTGATGGAGCTGGAGTCACGGCTTTATGTATCGTGGGAGCAAACACTGTTGCTGTCAAGATAAATAAACCCGTGCTACAGCTGAATGGCATACCTGCTAAGCAAATGATGGTTAACAATAAAACAAACATTATAGTATAATATACCATACCTGCAAAGCGAATACAATAAAACATAGTAAAAATAAAACAGAGCGAGAATAGTTATAGATATAGAATAGTGAGCGAACAGTAGAGCAGACAGGAGAGAGCGAACATAAGAGAAAGAACAAGAGAGAGAGAGAAGAAAAATACAACCACAACTATTTTTGGCTTTTTTATTTTTGTTTGTGTTTTTGTGTGTTTTTTTATTTTTTTCACTTTTTTCACTTTTATAAAAACGGTAAAAAAACTTCAAACTGAACATTGCAGATTAGGGTCTCTCAAAATGTCATGGCCATCACATCTTTCGGGACCCCAAGACCCTGTGTGTCTATGACTGTGTAGTGCTGTACCCTACACTAATACTCAACTAGTGTGTGGTAGCGTTTAAAACATTCACCAATGCAGAGACCAGGTTGGTCAAGACAGGAGGGACAATAAAAGCGGGTGTCATGCCTAAATCTGAATTTGCTGCAGACACATCATTTTCTTTGGGGTGTTATTTGGGTAGGGGTACCAGGGAGGACAAAAGTAAAATGCCTTTCATGCAGTCGGCTCACTGCATTTGCATTGGGAAGTTGGGCAAGAGCACCGTCTGGAAACAGAAGGGCTGTGATGATCTCTTCCTGGAATTTTAGGAAGGATCCTGTCTGTCCTGAAGCTTTGTATAGCACAAACGCATTCAGCAGAGCCAATTGAAATAAATATACAGACACTTTTTTGTACCAGCGTCTGGCCTTACGAGCAATTAGGTATGGTGCCAACAACTGGTCATTGAGGTCCACCCCTCCCATGTTAGGTTGTCTTCATGGACACAGAGGGGTTTCTCCACAACACCAGTCACCATAGGAACTTGGACTGCCATGTCTGCATGAAGCGAGGATAGAACAAAAACATTCCGTGAATCCCTCCACTTCACTGCTAACAAATTATTACACCTCAAGCAAGCTCACTACTCCTGTGTATGTCAGGATTCTACAAGCTATTGGGGGAAGCCCCGGTGATTAGATTGCACGGTGCCACATGCGCCAATGCCATAATCAAAAAGGTGACTAAAAAGTGGCACGCTCGTGTAATAATTGTCCACGTACAAGTGGTACCCCTTTCCGAATAAGGGTGACACCAAGTCCCACACTATCTTACCAGCGCTCCCTATGTAGTCTGGGCAGTTCTCCCGCTCTACGTCACTATCTCTTCCCTCGTAAACCATAAAACTATATGTATAGCCTGTTGCCCTGTCACAGAGCTTATACATCTTGACACCGTATCTGGCACGCTTGCTGGGAAGATACTGTTTGATAGACAAGCGGCCAGAAAACTTAATCAGGAACTCATCAACAAAGACAACTTGATCGAGAGAAAACAAAGCTGCAAAACGTTGGTTGAAGGGGTTTACGAGGGGCCAAATTTTGTAGAGCCGATCAAATCCAGGGTCACCCCGAGGATGACAGAGTTCATTGTCGCTGAAGTGCATGAACCGCAAGATCTGCTCATATCGTGTGCTGATCATGTAGGCAGAGAACACGGGCATATGGTGAACTGGGTCAGTGGACCAATATGACCGCAACTAACTCTTTTTAGTTATGCCCATGAGGAGGAATAGGCCCAGAAAGGTCTTAAATTCAGAAACTGTGATTGGTTTCCAATCTCTGGCAAGGGTCAGCTGGGGATTAGCCATGATGAATTGACCAGCATACAAATTGCTTTGGTCCACAATAGATGTATAGAGATCTTTGGTGAAAAACAGCGAATAAAAATCAAGTGACATAAAATCAACTGTTTCCACCTGAATTCCGGGTTGGCCAGTGAATGGGGGAGGTACGGGTCCTGCAGAAGTGGTGGGCTCCCAATTAGGATTGGTGAATGCAGCAGGAAGGGCACTATGGACTCAACGGGCCTGTGTTTGTCTTCTTCTTGGTTGCAGTGGGACACTACTTGTGCTTGCCACCTCGCCAGCTTTAACTGCACTTATGGGACTCGCCACATCACCAAGTGTTACTGCAGTGCTGGATGTATGACCAGGATGTACTAGGCCACTGGTGTTTGCCAGTTTACCAGAAGGATGAGCGGCGCTAGCACTGGCTGTTTGGTCCATTCAAGGGACCTGCGGTTCGTGCACCTCAACGACAGCAGAAGTATAACGGGGTCTGGTACGTCTGACCTTGGCAGGGACCACAACTTTGTCATCAGAGCTATCTGTCAAGGCACCACTGCTGTCTACAGGTTCGTATTCTGAGCCTGAATCTGACAGATGAGTTACTTCCTCTTCACTATCTGTCATGCTCAGAAACGTGTAGGCCTCTTCACTAGTGTACCTTCGATTTGACATTTTGGTCTCTAAATTTACTGGTACACTAGTAAGACTCACAAGAAAAAAAACACCTGACTGTCAGTGACTGCTTCAAATGCTGCAAAAAAAACCTGTTAGCATTCGCAGGGATCAGGCCTGACTCTATGAACGCTGCAGTTATGTGTTTGTGTTTTTGTAAGTGACAGTGATCGATTGATACTGCACTTGGTAGCTGGGCTGGGCGGAGGGGCTAAACGCAGGTGCTAGCAGGTATTTCGACTGATCCCACTAACACTGCGTTTCTGGGAACCCTAAACTGCTGGGTACACTAGTATAGATCTGATCAGATCAGGTATTGATCAGTTCAGACACTATACTACTTAAGTAAGGTGTATGGTGTGTGCGTGGGTGTTAGCGCTACTGGCACTAATCTGACACTGCCTAGGGTGACGCAGACCATATCTGATGCTAAAACCTAACTTTGATCACCCGCCGGGTGATCAGGGGATTAAACCTTTATTGGGTAAAATACGGCAGGTGCCCTGACGCTATTAAAATTAAACTAGCTAAACTGTGTCACCCGTGACACTTATACAGTGATCACTGGTGACATGGGGTAATCAAGGGGTTAAACCTTTATTGGGGAGGGGGGTTAGGGGGGTCCCTAGACCTATCTGGGCCTAAGACTAAGTACCCTAACACTGATTTTTGTCACTAATGACACCAGTACAGTGATCAAAAAAAATCTGAATGCTGTACTGGGTGACACGGTGACAGGGGGTGAAGGGGTTAGCTGGGGGGGTGATTGGGGGTGAATTGTGTGCCTACTTGACCTGGTGTCAGTGTAGTGTTGTGCACTTACTATGACATGTTATTGCTCCTTGGTCTGGAATGGAAAAGACCGACACAAGGAGAGATGACATCACTTCCCCTGTCAGTGTTTACAGTTACACAACAGGGGAAATATCTAATTCACCAGGACCGATCACCAGGTCCAGGCCAGATTTCATTGGCTTGAGCCTGGAGATTGATCGGTTCAAGATCGAATCCGATCATCACTGCCGGCAGGAGGCCAGGGGTTTGCGGGCGCGTGCCCCCCAGCTGGCCACGCGCGCGATGTATAGCTACGAAGTTTCGCGCTGCCGGACCAACCTGCTGCAGTATGCGGCAGCTGGTCTGGAACCCGTTAATGGACACAATGCACACCATATAAGGGTTTTTACAAGGCTACAGTTGAAGTCTTTTTCAAGATCTGCTATTTCAGAGAAGGCAGATTGTATGTCTAAAAATGGTCTATTATTGTCTATCTCCTAAGACCGAAAAACTTAAGATTTCCAGCACACATTTTAAGCCTTTCCTGGATAGGCTGAAACATCTGAAGGAGAGGGTAAGCATTTTGCATGTGGAAATAAAACAATTATGTACTTTTTAGGAGACAAAAAAAGTACAGATTTGCACCACAGATATTAAGCCTGTATGGACAGATTGCAATATTTGGGTTATTAGATGGGAATATCATATATGGAAATACAAAAAAATTGTGTTTTGATTCAGAGACTGACAAGGCAAACATTTTACAGTTATGCACCACAGCTATTATGCCTTTTCTTATGCTGTCATTTCTTAGGGACTGAGCAGCCATATTATAGCTGGAAAGAAAAAAAAGTGTCTTTATTCAAAGATTGGCAAGGCAAACAATTTTCAGTTTTGCACCACAGTTATTAAACCTGTGTGGACAAACTGCAATTTCTGAGGGAGAGAGCAAGCACATTGCATCTGTACATTAAAAATGATTTTTTTAGGTCACTAAAGATTAGAGATGGTCCAAACACCTCCCTGTTTGGTTCGCAGCAGAACTCGCAAACAGGTGAAAAGTTCTAACCCAAACTGTCAACCCCATTGAAGTCTATGGGAGCGGAACAGGAATAATTAAACGTGTCAATTTTGAGCATATGCAAGTTATTGGCCATAAAAGGGGTATAGAGGTTCAGGTACTGCCCTGGGGAGATGTATCAAAGCAAAATGTTTTTTTTATAACAATAGTTTTTACAGGAGCAGCGATTTTATTGATGCTTAAAGTGCAACAATAAAAACAAAAAACATAAATGCAAAAAATTGATTCACCACAATCTCGCCCCAAGTGAACTCAAAATAGCAGCGCTAAATAAATCCTAATCATAAATAAAATAAATAAAATAAATAAAATAAAAGTGATGAAATAAATTAATCCACCGGTGATATACTTATATACTCACTCCTTCCTACTACTGTGCATCAAATTAATGTAAATTCACAAATATAGTGCGTATAACCAATTAAGTGAATAATATAACTGTACACAAAAATATATATAATGACAATATATATATATATATATATACATATAAACACCAGTGAAAATAAGTCCACAAATGTGTAAATGTGTAAAGTCCAAAAAATATTGATCCGTGACGTGATACAGTGTAGATCTCCACTTTAAGAAACTCTTCCACCGCACCGCACACAGAAAGGGGAAACAAATGGTCTCCAATGGTTCAGCAACAGCTGTCAGCAACAAAAGATTTACATGTTGGGAGATAAGCGATGACTTTCCTTCATCTCCAATGGCGGCCAAAAAGAGAGCTCGTTAGCGTTAAACTCTGGATATGTAAAGGTGAACCATTGGAGACCATTTGTTTCCCCTTTCTGTGTGGGATAAGGCTTTGTGGCCCAACATGAGAGTGTGGGCGAAAGGAGCTGGTGAGTGTAATAACCTAAGGGGAGTGGATTCACAGTCACAGAGGTGCGGTGGAAGAGTTTCTTAAAGTGGAGATCTACACTGTATCACGTCACGGATCAATATTTTTTGGACTTTTTTTTACACATTTGTGGACTTATTTTCACTGGTGTTTATATATATATATATTGTCATTATATATATTTTTGTGTACAGTTATATTATTCACTTAATTGGTTATGCGCACTATATTTGTGAATTTACATTAATTTGATGCACAGTAGTAGAAAGGAGTGAGTATATAAGTATATCACCGGTGGATTAATTTATTTCATCACTTTTATTTTATTTATTTTATTTATGATTAGGATTTATTTAGCGCTGCTATTTTGAGTTCACTTGGGGCGAGATTGTGATGAATCAATTTTTTGCATTTATGGTTGTTATTATTTAAGCAGCAGCTTAGACTTAAGCTTTATTTTCCATCAGCGCAGCGTTTTGGGTGTAGGAAGGGGCGGATTTTCTATATACCTGATTTTTGACATTATAAAAACAAAAAACATCCTTTAAATATAGTGCCTGGTAGGTCTCCTTAGTCTGCCTGTAAAGTGGCACATATGTACCATGTGTATAGAACCTGCTGCAGCAAAACTGACATTCCTAAAGAAAAAAACAAGCCAAATCCCATATAAAACGACTCATGATTGCAGTTGCTGGCACTCAGCTATTAAAAAAAAAAAATCTGAGTATGCAGCCTGGCAGGTCAGGAAAGGGAGGGAGAAGGGCGTGCCCCACCTCCTGGACCATACCAGGGCACATGCCCTCAACATGGGGGATGGGTGCTTTGAGGCAGGGGAGCTCTGCCCCCTCACCCTAAAGCACTTTGTCCCCATGTTGATGTTGACAAGGGCCTCATCCCCACAAACCTGGGCTGTGGTTGTGGGGGTATGAGGGCAGGGGGCTTATCAGAATCTGGAAGCCCTCTTTAACAAGGGGGTCCCCAGATCATGCCCCCCATCGGAATGAGTATGGGTACATAGAACCCCTACCCAGTCACCAAAAAGTGTAAAAAAAAGTAATAAGAACCATTTTTGACAATCCCCTTATTTAAAAATAAAAAAACAGTGTCCCCCGATGTAAATAGATTGTCAATCACGTTACACGCCGCACCCAAAAAATAAATATAAAATGCTACTGCCATCCCCAAAGGCCGACTGCCTACTGTAGGCTCCGCTGTTTGACAGTTCTTATATACTGTAGGTAAGGGCGGGGCCACCTTGTGATGTCACCTGGTGGCATTGCCCCCCTTGTGACATCACAGACCGCTGCATGCTGTGTCGTCTTTGTCACAAGTGGGGTGATGCCACCAGGTGACATCACCGGGTGGCCCGCCTTTACCTATATAATAACTGTCAAATGGCAGAGCCTGCAGTAGTTGGTCAACCTTCATGGATGACAGGAGCTTTTTATTTGGGTGGGTGGTGTGATTGACAATAGATTTACATTGGGGGACACGCTTTTTTATTTTTTTAATAAAGGAATTACCAAAAATTGTCTCTGTGTTTTTATTACTCTTTGACACTTTTTTGATGAATGGGTGGGGGTACTCTGTCATATAAGGGGGGGGGCAGGATGTGGGGGTACCCCTTGTTAAAGGGGGCTTCAAATTTCAATAAGCTTCCTGCCAGCATACCCCAGCAACCACAGCCTAGAGTTATGGTGAAGAGACCCTTGCCCCCCATCAACATGGGTACAAGGTGCTATGGGGTGTGGAGGCAGAGTCCCCCCTGCCCCAAAGCACCCACCCCCCATGTTGAGGGCATGTTGCCTGGTGCTCATCCCCACCCCTTTCCTAACCTGCCAGGCTGCATGCTCAGATAAAGGTATGGTATGGACTGGGGGGCCACACAGTTTATTTTGTTAACTATTTTTTTACCAAAAAGTTTTTTTTATATTCAGGTGTCAATGGGGAAGCCCATTGACAGGTGATATATCATTAGTTATTAAGGACGCTGTGACCGGCTTCCCAGCCTTGCTCCTTAACAACTAGGTTTTACTGCGCCCTGATTGGGCAAAGCTTTGCCCAATCAGGGTACAGAATGCACTGTGCAGAGCACACATGCCAAACACCCTGCAAATGCAGGTGTTCCCCAAATGGGGCAAACAGCCAATGTTCTGCCCAAACTCATGCTTTGGCCGAACTGTTCACCCAACTCTACTGAAGAGGGAAAAATATTATACGTTACCACCATAGATATTAAGTCTGTATAGACAGGTTGCACTCTCTGAGTGGTTAGGCAGGAATAATATATCTGGAAATAAAAAAATAGTGAGTCAATTTGGAGACTGACAAGGCAAAATGTTACAGTTTTGATAGAAAAGATATAAAGCCCTAATGAGCAGATTGTAAATTTTGAGTGGCTGTGTAGGAATATTACATCTGGAAATAAAAGCAAGTATGAGTGTCTTAATTCAGAGACTGAAAAGGGAAAAATTAACAATTTTGCATCACAGCTATTTAGCATTTTTGGTCAGGCCATAATTTCTAAAGGGTAAAAGTGAGAAAATTGCATCTACAGAAAAAAAATCAGTGCCTATTTGTTTCAAATTTAAAGAAAAAAAGTGTAAAGATTGCAGCACAACTTTGAAGCTTTTATTGGATAGACTGCAATTTCTGAGGGAGAGAGCAAGAAAATCTCATGCAGATTTAAAAAAATGAGTGTCTTGCTTTGGAGACTGAAAATGGGAAAAGGTTAGAAATTTGCAACAGATATTAGGGGGGAAGGGAGGCTTCTATTTTTGAGTGACAGAATAGACATCTTACATCTAGAACTAAAAGTTGGATAATTTTTGTTTTAAATTGGAAACATAAACATTGAACAGAATTGCACCACACTTTTCAGGCCTTCATTGGATAAGTGACAATTTATGAGGAAAGAGTTAACAGATTACACGTGCAAATAAATAAATGGCTTCCTTGTTTACAGACTGAATAAAGAAACATGTGACAGTTTTGCTGCTAAGCATGGAATCCTTTTTTGTCAGGCCCCCTTTTCTGAAGGAGAGAGCAAGTAGACTGCAGCAAGAAGTAAGAAATTAAATTTTATTTTTTTCCAGCAATGAATCAGGGTGGTACATGTTATCAGATTTTCACCACAACTTTTAAGCTTGTTTAAGCAGGATACTATATGCTGGCCATAGAATAAGCAGATTGCATCGGGTGAGTTGTCCTCTGAAACAGCAGTCCCCCACAAGTGTTCAATAGATTATACTTAACAGGTGCCTGCAGTCTATATAACTGTGTGTAGGACTCATCCTGAGCCTGCTCATTGTGAAGATGTAGGAACTTAAACCAAGTGGAACTTTTCTAAGTGGTGAGTTAAAAACCAGAGTTTAAAACAGGAGATTATAACAGGGGTCATAGTACCTGTGTAGTGTGAGTATCTGAGTGTTGTCTGAGTAGTGTGTGTGGATCGTTAGTACTTGTGTATTGTGTACTGTATACTTGAGTATTGCGAGTGCACGTAGGACTGTGACTGTTCTGCGAGTGCACGTAGGTCTGTGAGTACCTGTGTATTGTCTTGTTGTGTACCTGTGTATTGTCGTGTACCTGTGTATTGTCTTGAGTATTAGTGCCAGGAAGCTAGCTGTTAGGTAATTTGGACAGGGTAAAATCCCCAATCCTCACTAAATTTAATAGGTACGATGCCCGGCGGGTGTGGAGAGGCGACTCTTTGTACATCTTGCCGCATGTATGCGTTCCTTGATCATCCGATCAAGGGCGAATAATGCTGTGCAAAATGTAAGCACATTGTTTCCCTGGAAGCCCAGGTTCTGAATCTGAGGAAGCAACTGTCAGCACTGAGAAGTCCCTCCGTACTAAAGGTGAGCCAGGAACGTACACGGCAGGTGCTGGCAGGGGCCAGCACAGAGGCGGGTGGAGACAAAGAGTAGATGGGTGACAGTCAGGAGGGGTAGAGGGGGAAGTGCCAGGGAGGCCGAACCAGGACTGGAGCATCCCAATAAGTACGCTACTTTGAGTGACATTGGTGAAACCAGTCAGGGACCAGCACTGCTGGAGATGAGGGACTCTCCTAGCTGCCGGGGGAAGAACTCCTCCAGTGAGAGTGGGGGGGCAGCAAAGGGAAAGGAAAGACAGATTCTGGTGGTAGGGGACTCAATTCTTAGAAGGACAGAGAGGGCAATCTGTAACCAAGACCTGAAGCGCCGAACAGTATGTTGTCTACCGGGCGCTCGGGTTCGGCACATCACAGATCTTGTGGACAGATTACTGGGAGGGGCTGGGGAAGACCCGGCTGTCATGGTGCACGTTGGCACCAATGACAAAGTCAGAGGCAGATGGAGTGTCCTAAAGAACGATTTTAGGGACTTAGGAGCTAAATTGACCTCCAAGGTAGTATTCTCAGGAATATTACCGGTACATCGAGCCACACCAGAAAGGAAGAGGGAGATTAGGGAAGTAAACAAGTGGCTGAAGAGCTGGTGTAGTAAGGAGGGGTTTGGGTTCCTGGAGGACTGGGCCGACTTCTCAGTCGGTAACCGGTACTATCGAAGGGACGGACTGAACCTAAATGAGGAGGGTGCAGATCTGCTGGGAATGAAGATGGCCAAAAAGTTAGAGGGGTTTTTAAACTAGGCGATGGGGGGGAGGGTCCAGAGGCAGATATAGCCAGCGCGGAAGATATTCCAGAGGGTAGTATTGGGGGCATTAGTGGCAGGTTAACCAAAGCACAAAAACACAAGGTGAGTATAGTAGCAAGTCCTAGTTGCAATCTCGAAACGAGGACAATATGCGACCGGTCTAAACTATGTGGCATGTTCACCAATGCCAGGAGCATGTTAGACAAGATGGGTGAACTAGAGATACTGTTGTACGAGGAGGATTTGGATTTTGTGGGAATTTCAGAGACCTGGTTCAACAGCTCTCATGATTGGCTGGCAAACATTCAAGGGTATACCCTTTACCGCAAGGATAGGGAGGGTAAAAAAGGAGGAGGGGTATGCCTATATATCAAGAATAATGTACAAGTGAATGTGAGAGATGACATCACTAAGGGAGCTAGGGAGGAGGTGGAATCCTTATGGGTAGAGCTCCAAAGGGATGAAGCTAAGGGGAAAATAATACTGGGAGTATGCTATAGGCCCCCTAACCTGAGGGAGGAAGTGGAGACGGATCTCCTATCACAAATTGGATTAGCAGCAAGGATGGGAAGTGTTATCATAATGGGGGATTTTAATTATCCAGACATAGACTGGGTGGAGGGAACCGTGCATTCATTTAAGGCTCGCCAATTCCTTAATGTCTTGCAGGACAATTTTATGGGTCAGATGGTAGACGCACCAACTAGAAATAAAACATTACTGGATCTACTGATTACCAACAATACAGACCTGATCACAGATGTGGAAATACGGGGCAATTTAGGTAACAGCGATCACAGGTCAATTAGTTTCAGTATAAATCACACAAATAGGAAACATAAAGGGAATACAAAGACACTGAATTTCAAAAGAGCCAACTTCCCTAAACTACAAACCTTGCTAAAAGGCATAAACTGGGATAAAATATTAGGAACAAAGAATACGGAGGAGAGATGGGTTTGCTTTAAGAGCATATTAAATAAGGGCATTAGCCAATGTATCCCATTGGGTAATAAATTTAAAAGAGCGAACAAAAGTCCTGGATGGATTAACTCCAATGTAAAAATGCATATAAAAGCAAAGCAGAAGGCCTTCAAAAAATACAAGGTTGAGGGATCATCCTCAGCATTCAGACTTTATAAAGAATGCAACAGGAAATGTAAGGGTGCAATTAGGACGGCTAAGATAGAACATGAAAGACACATAGCGGAGGAGAGCAAAAAAATCCCAAGAAATTCTTTAAGTATGTAAACAGTAAAAAAGGGAGGACAGACCATATTGGCCCCATATAGAATGAGGAAGGACATCTGGTTACAAAGGATGGGGAGATGGCAAAGGTATTGAATTTATTCTTCTCCTCAGTCTTCACGAGTGAATCAGGGGGCTTCAGTAACCAAAACTGCAGTGTTTATCCTCATGACACAACACAGGAAGCACCTCCATGGTTAACAGAGGACGGAATTAAAATTAGACTTGAGAAACTTAACATTAATAAATCACCGGGACCAGATGGCTTGCATCCAAGGGTACTTAGAGAACTCAGTCAAGTGATTGCCAGACCGTTGTTCCTAATTTTTACAGACAGTCTACTGACTTGAATGGTACCAGCTGATTGGAGAAAAGCCAATGTAGCACCAATATTTAAAAAGAGCCCAAAATACATCCCTGGGAATTACAGACCAGTTAGCCTAACATCAATAGTATGTAAACTCTTGGAGGGGATGATAAGGGACTATATACAAGATTTTAGTAATAAGAACGATATCATTAGCAGTAATCAGCGAGGATTCATGAAGAATCATTCTTGCCAAACCAATCTATTAACCTTCTATGAGGAGTAGGGATGAGCCGAACACCCCCCTGTTCGGTTCGCACCAGAACATGCGAACAGGAAAAAAGTTCGTTCGAACACGCGAACACCATTAAAGTCTATGGGACACGAACATGAATAATCAAAAGTGCTAATTTTAAAGGCTAATATGCAAGTTATTGTCATAAAAAGTGTTTGGGGACCTGGGTCCTGCCCCAGGGGACATGGATCAATGCAAAAAAATTTTTTAAAAACGGCCGTTTTTTCAGGAGCAGTGATTTTAATAATGCTTAAAGTCAAACAATAAATGTGTAATATCCCTTTAAATTTCGTAGCTGGGGGATGTCTATAGTATGCCTGTAAAGGGGCGCATGTTTCCTGTGTTTAGAACAGTCTGACAGCAAAATGACATTTTGAAGGAAAAAAGCCATTTAAAACTACCCGCGGCTATTGCATTGCCGACAATACACATAGAAGTTCATTGATAAAAACAGCATGGGAATTCCCCAAAGGGGAACCCCGGCCAAAATTTTTAAAAAAAATGACGTGGGGTTCCCCCTAAATTCCATACCAGACCCTTCAGGTCTGGTATGGATTTTAAGGGGAACCCCGCGCCAAAAAAAAAAAAAAAAAAAAGGCATGGGGTCCCCCCAAAAATCCATACCAGACCCTTATCCGAGCACGCAACCTGGCAGGCCGCAGGAAAAGAGGGGGGGACGAGAGTGCGGCCCCCCCTCCTGAACCGTACCAGGCCAAATGCCCTCAACATTGGGAGGGTGCTTTGGGGTAGCCCCCCAAAACACCTTGTCCCCATGTTGATGAGGACAAGGGCCTCATCCCCACAACCCTGGCCGGTGGTTGTGGGGGTCTGCGGGCGGGGGGCTTATCGGAATCTGGAAGCCCCCTTTAACAAGGGGACCCCCAGATCCCGGCCCCCCCCTGTGTGAAATGGTAAGGGGGTACAAAAGTACCCCTACCATTTCACTAAAAAACTGTCAAAAATGTTAAAAATGACAAGAGACAGTTTTTGACAATTCCTTTATTTAAATACTTCTTCTTTCTTCTATCTTCCTTCATCTTCTGGTTCTTCTGGTTCTTCTGGCTCTTCTGGTTCTTCCTCCGGCGTTCTCGTCCAGCATCTCCTCCGCGGCGTCTTCTATCTTCTTCTCCTCGGGCCGCTCCGCACCCATGGCATGGGGGGAGGCTCCCGCTCTTCTCTTCATCTTCTTCATCTTCTTCTCTTCTTCTATTCTTCTCTTCTTCTCTTCTTCATTTTCTTCTCCGGGCCGCTCCGCACCATGCTGGCATGGAGGGAGGCTCCCGCTGTGTGATGGCGCTCCTCGTCTGACAGTTCTTAAATAACGGGGGGCGGGGCCACCCGGTGACCCCGCCCCCCTCTGATGCACGGGACATGACGGGACTTCCCTGTGGCATTCCCCGTGACGTCACAGGGAAGTCCCATCAAGTCACTGTGCGTCAGAGGGGGGCGGGGTCATCGGGTGGCCCCACCCCCCGTTATTTAAGAACTGTCAGACGAGGAGCGCCGTCACACAGCGGGAGCCTCCCTCCATGCCAGCATGGTGCGGAGCGGCCCGGAGAAGAAAATGAAGAAGAGAAGAAGAGAAGAAAAGAAGAAAAGAAGAAGAGAAGAAGATGAAGAAGATGAAGAGAAGAGCGGGAGCCTCCCCCCATGCCATGGGTGCGGAGCGGCCCGAGGAGAAGAAGATAGAAGACGCCGCGGAGGAGATGCTGGACGAGAACGCCGGAGGAAGAACCAGAAGAGCCAGAAGAACCAGAAGAACCAGAAGATGAAGGAAGATAGAAGAAAGAAGAAGTATTTAAATAAAGGAATTGTCAAAAACTGTCTCTTGTAATTTTTAACATTTTTGACAGTTTTTTAGTGAAATGGTAGGGGTACTTTTGTACCCCCTTACCATTTCACACGGGGGGGGCCGGGATCTGGGGGTCCCCTTGTTAAAGGGGGCTTCCAGATTCCGATAAGCCCCCCGCCCGCAGACCCCCACAACCACCGGCCAGGGTTGTGGGGATGAGGCCCTTGTCCTCATCAACATGGGGACAAGGTGTTTTGGGGGGCTACCCCAAAGCACCCTCCCAATGTTGAGGGCATGTGGCCTGGTACGGTTCAGGAGGGGGGGCGCACTCTCGTCCCCCCCTCTTTTCCTGCGGCCTGCCAGGTTGCGTGCTCGGATAAGGGTCTGGTATGGATTTTTGGGGGGACCCCACGCCGTTTTTTTTTTTTTTGGGCGCGGGGTTCCCCTTAAAATCCATACCAGACCTGAAGGGTCTGGTATGGAATTTAGGGGGAACCCCACATCATTTTTTTTTTTTTATTTTGGCCGGGGTTCCCCTTAATATCCATATCAGACCTGAAGGGCCTGGTATGGAATTTAGGGGGACTCCCACGTCATTTTTTTTTTTTAATTTTGGTTCGGGGTTCCCCTTTGGGGAATTCCCATGCCGTTTTTATCAATGAACTTCTATGTGTATTGTCGGCAATGCAATAGCCGCGGGTAGTTTTAAATGAGTTTTTTCCTTCAAAATGTCATTTTGCTGTCAGACTGTTCTAAACACAGGAAGCATGCACCCCTTTACAGGCATACTATAGACACCCCCAGGTACGAAATTTAAAGGGATATTACACTTTTATTGTTTGACTTTAAGCATTATTAAAATCACTGCTCCTGAAAAAACGGCCGTTTTTAAAACTTTTTTTTGCATTGATCCATGTCCCCTGGGGCAGGACCTGGGTCCCCAAACACTTTTTATGACAATAACTTGCATATTAGCCTTTAAAATTAGCACTTTTGATTTCTTCCATAGACTTTTAAAGGGTGTTCCGCAGCATTCGAATTTGCCGCGAACACCCCAAATTGTTCGCTGTTCAGCGAACTTGCGAACAGCCAATGTTCGAGTCGAACATGAGTTCGACTCGAACTCGAAGCTCATCCCTAATGAGGAGGTGAGTTGCCATCTAGATAAAGGAAGGCCCATAGACGTGGTGTATCTGGATTTTGCAAAAGCATTTGACACAGTTCCCCATTAACGTTTACTGTACAAGATAAGGTCCATTGGCATGGACCATAGGGTGAGTACATGGATTGAAAACTGGCTACAAGGGCGAGTTCAGAGGGTGGTGATAAATGGGGAGTACTCGGAATGGTCAGGGGTGGGTAGTGGGGTTCCCCAGGGTTCTGTGCTGGGACCAATCCTATTTAATTTGTTCTTAAACGATCTAGAGGATGGGATAAACAGTTCAATCTCTGTATTTGCAGACGATACTAAGCTAAGCAGGGCAATAATTTCTCCGCAGGACGTGGAAACCTTGCAAAAAGACCTGAACAAATTAATGGGGTGGGCGACTACATGGCAAATGAGGTTCAATGTAGAAAAATGTAAAATAATGCATTTGGGTGGCAAAAATATGAATGCAATCTATACACTGGGGGGAGAACCTCTGGGGGAATCTAGGATGGAAAAGGACCTGGGGGTTCTAGTAGATGATCGGCTCAGCAATGGCATGCAATGCCAAGCTGCTGCTAACAAAGCAAACAGAATATTGGCATTAAAAGGGGGATCAAGTCCAGAGATAAAACGATAATTCTCCCGCTCTACAAGACTCTGGTCCGGCCGCACCTAGAGTATGCGGTCCAGTTCTGGGCACCAGTCCTCAGGAAGGATGTACTGGAAATGGAGCAAGTACAAAGAAGGGCAACAAAGCTAATAAAGGGTCCGGAGGATCTTAGTTATGAGGAAAGGTTGCGAGCACTGAACTTATTCTCTCTGGAGAAGAGACGCTTGAGAGGGGATATGATTTCAATTTACAAATACCGGACTGGTGACCCCACAATAGGGTTAAATCTTTTTCGCAGAAGAGAGTTTAACAAGACTCGTGGCCACTCATTAAAATTAGAAGAAAAGAGGTTTAACCTTAAACTACGTAGAGGGTTCTTTACTGTAAGAGCGGCAAGGATGTGGAATTCCCTTCCACAGGCGGTGGTCTCAGCGGGGAGCATTGATAGCTTCAAGAAACTATTAGATAAGCACCTGAATGACCGCAACATACAGGGATATACAATGTAATACTGACACATAATCACACACATAGGTTGGACTTGATGGACTTGTGTCTTTTTTCAACCTCACCTACTATGTAACTATGTAACTATGTATACAATGGCTTGAGGCAAAATGATGCCATGCAGTGTTACAGTTGGTATGTCTAGGGGGCAGGATCCACACTGGGGCAGAGATTCTGTAAGCTCTGCAGGGGCAGAGGTGGCACTCCATCTTGTGCCAGGAAAAGTCATGTATGGCAACAGCACCAGCCTGTTGTCTGTCCTTCAGCAGGGTAGGTTCCCATATGTGCCTTCTCTGGGACATGTTCCCAACCTGGTGGTGCAACTATTCCTAGATAGGTACCCTGACTTAAAGCATATTTTGAAGCAGAATAGAATAGTTTGTAGCCAACTGATGTAGTCCTGCATCCTTTCTGTCTGCCAGCAGAATTACCCAGGGGGTGATGAATGAATTATAACATCTCATCCATGACTTGCTGGACCATGTGTCTGTGGTCAGGTGGACCCTTCTGTTGAACCCATGGTGGAGTGACTTATCAATATTACCTTCCACATGATGTTAGGGGGCAGGGATGGTCTCACAGGAGAAGAATAGAGATGAGCCAACATTTTGGTCTGAACTTAGATTTGGACTGACCTGTGGCTGTTTGGGTAATTGTCCAAATATCTGAACCTTTGCCCATTCATCCTGTTTGGTGAGAGCCGAGCATCATATATAGAAGTGGTACTTCTACCACTTCTATACATTTATCCTGGAGTATGGATTTAAGTTTGGCTACTTTTTTATCTATGGCTTGCTTACAAAATAAAAACTTTTTTGCAAGGCAATATAAGCAATAAAAATATCAGCAATAAAAATATCAGCAATAAAAGTATTTTATTGCTCTTAGAAATGATAAATGTATCACTTTGCTATTATAATGTTATTCCTGAATCAATAGGTTCATAGAGAAATGTAAACGTTGCTCTGGTCCATAGGTAGGGTACAGGTGTGAGAGAGGAAGTGGTTCAAAAAAAAAAAAGAAAGAGGTTTGGTCTTGGAAATGGAGCAAGTACAAAGAAGGGCAACAAAGCTAATAAAGAGTCTGGAGGACATCGGTTATGAGGAAAGGTTGTGAGCACTGAACTTATTCTCTCTGGAGAAGAGACGCTTGAGAGGGGATATGATTTCAATGTACTAATACCGTACTGGTGACCCCACAATAGGGATAAAACTTTTTGCGGAAGGGAAATTAACAGTACACGTGGCCACTCATTAAAATTAGAAGAAAAGAGGTTTAACCTTAAACTACGTAGATGGTTCTTTACTGTAATGCCCCGTACACACGGTCGGACTTTGTTCGGACATTCTGACAACAAAATCCTAGGATTTTTTCCTAACGTAAAACACGTATGTCGGGAATATAAACGGGACAGTGGCCAATAGCTTTCATCTCATTATTTATTCTGAGCATGCGTGGCACTTTGTGTGTCGGATTTGTGTACACACGATCGGAATTTCCGACAAAGGATTTTGTTGTCGGAAAATTTTATATCCTGCTCTCAATCTTTGTGTGTCGGAAAATCCGATGGAAAATGTGTGATGGAGCCTACACACAGTCAGAATTTCCAACAACAAGGTCCTATCACACATTTTCCGTTGGAAAATCCGACCGTGTGTACGGGGCATCAGAGTGGCAAGGTTTGGAATTCCCTTCCACAGGCGGTGGTCTCAGCGGGGGGCATCGATAGTTTCAAAAAAATATTAGATAATCACCTGAACGACCACAACATACAGGGATATCCAATGTAATACTGACATATAATCACACACATAGGTTGGACTTGATGGACTTGTGTCTTTTTTCAACCTCACCTACTATGTAACTATGTAACATAACATTTCTTCACAAAGAATAATAATAATAATTATTATTATTGTTATTATTATTGATATTTTATTGAACAGTACATTTAATCTTTAATTATAATATACATTTGTCTTAATATTTTACATCCTAATACAATTTAAATTTAATTTGTAATCTTGCATCTATATTTTAAATGTAATATATCCTGAATATCCAGCAAAAGAAACTACTAAAGTTTATAACTTTTATTCCTCGGCATTGCTGATCCTGGAAAGCAGTTCTTTAGTAAAGTATTATTAGACATCTTCTTCAGGGAACTGCCGGAGTTTGTTCTATTGGATGAAAGTTTAGAGTCACATTTAGAATGCTGTGACAATATCTCACACATTGCAGCAGATTGTAGAGAATAGTAAAGCCGGTGACATCATTCTTCATTATTAGAGTGATTGTAAACCTTCTGTGTGCCGTTCTCCCGGGACTACTGACACCTGAGCTGAGCGCCCCCTAGAGACACCACAAGACCGGCACATGATTACAGTGGTGGGACCGCTCCATTCACAATAGAACAAAAGTCACCAAAGAACAACAAACCTGAGATTTTATTGGATGAAAGTTTCTGCCGGATTCCCCCAGGAAACAGACGCTGAATTTACTGATCACCATCTGCTTTCCAATACAGACTGTCATCATACAAGTCTTACTATGTCTCTTCAATTTAACTATTCATTCACCCACCTAGTTTAGGTGAATAGTAATAAAACAAATGTAAATAATAATAAGATAAATTAATTAAATTATAATTAAATGAAATAAATGAAAATATAATTACATTAATATAAATGTAATTGAAAATAAAATTTTAGTAAAAACATTATTATTATTATTATTATTATTTTTAATAACTAGCACTATACAAATAATTGATGAATTGTACAGTGCTGTTTAGTGTGTACATTGCAGCTCTAGTTTGTTATTATTTTGAAATTCCAATTATTGATGCTTTTGGACATGATGCCCCTATAAGATGCAGTACATAATGCAAGTCAACATTTTTTCTTTTATGAATAATTCATCAATAAATAAATATAACAATGTGAGTGGCTTTCTGTGTAGTAAATTGTGCATGGACTAAGCTAAATGACATGTCAGGAAAAATCCTGTACACTGTGCTGTCATAGAAAAAAAATAAGAATCACAAACAAAGAAATGTATGAGTGTTTATCTTACATTGGCTACTGTGTAGTACATGAGTACTATGAGTGGTTCAAAATGCTCCATGTATGGTTTACTAGGGTTTTTTTTTTTTTTTTTTTTTTTTTTACTAATTACTTTTTTTACAGTCTCCTCTAGTAATAGACAGTGATCCTTTTGAGAAATTTGTCTGGCAAAAGTTATTTAACCTTCAGCATGATGAAAAATATAACTGTATACTAGTCTATGTAAATAATAATAATAGTAATCTAAAATAAATAATAAATTAAATAATTTAAAGTGTAATTAAGTTAAATTAATTAAAGTATAATTAAACTAATATACATTTTAAAAATACAATTTTAGGAACAACATTATTGGTATTTTTTATTAAAATATTAATATTAATATTATTAAACGTATTAAATAATTATATAGTGCTGTTTAGTGGGTACATTGCAGGTCTAGTTTTCTATTAATGTTGAAATGCCAATTATTGATGCTTTTGGACATTTATCCCCTATAAGATGCAGTACATAATGCAGATCAACATTTTAGTTAAGATTAATTCATCAATAAATAAATAAATATAACAATGTGAGTGGCTTTCTGTATTGTGCATCCACTAAGCTAAATGACATGTCAGAAAAAATGTTGTACACTATGATGTCATAAAAATAAATTCTGCACTAAGCTAAATGACATTTCAGAAACAAATTCTGTACGCTATGATGTCATAGAAAAAACACAAAAACAAAACAAAACAAAAAAAAAACAAATACATGAGTGTTTATCATACATTGGCTAGTATACATGCAGGAGCCATGCAATACATTCCATGTATGGTTTACTGGGGATTTTCTTTAATCAAATTACACATTTTACAGTCTCCCCTAGTAATAGACAGGCTTCTTTTGAGAAATTTGTCTGGAAAACATATTTAATTTTCAGTATGATGAAAAGATATAAAAAACTGTATATATACAAACAACAAATAATCTATACATATATTTTCTTGATCATCAGGGGTAGAAACATTTATTTTTTGGGGTATTTTGGGTGGTGGGTCATGGTAATGACATAAAAATACTACAATAATTTTTTTTTACTTTTAAAGAAAAATCAGGAGATATCCATTAACATTTCCCACCAAATGAATCAATCTTTTCTGATAAAAATGTG
Organism: Aquarana catesbeiana; assembly: GCF_042186555.1. NCBI lineage: Eukaryota > Metazoa > Chordata > Amphibia > Anura > Ranidae > Aquarana > Aquarana catesbeiana. The sequence continues at coordinate 12,812,684 of NC_133324.1, read as the reverse complement.
GTATAATTCCCCTGGATACACTAAGTAGTTGGGATGATATGTACAGATTTACTAACACATGTCACAGGTATGAGATTTGTTGTAACCCGGGTCATGAAGGGGTCAAAGGGCAACATTATAATGACACAAATCTCTGGAAATAACATTTTTGTGGGATATCTTATCGCTGCGTGTGACGCTGTGCACCAGGACGACGCCCTCCTGAAAAAGTGAAAATAATTCCTGGTGATAAATAAACTCTAACTTCCTGACTTGGCTTTGTACTGCTCAAAAACAGATCCCCTCAAAACCCAAACCTGTAGGGTCCTGTGGGGTCCCCTCAAAACCCAAACCTGTAGGGTCCTGTGGGGTCCCCTCAAAACCCAAACCTGTAGGGTCCTGTGGGGTCCCCTCAAATCCAAACCTGTAGGGTCCTGTGGGGTCCCCTCAAATCCAAACCTGTAGGGTTCTGTGGGGTCCTCTCAAAACTCAAACCAGTCCATTGAAAGGACAGTACACATTGCTTACTAAACTTGTATATTGTTCCTTTACAAAAAAAACATGGCATGGGGTCACTGTTAAAATTAATTTTAATACACTTAATCCCAATATAATATGCAATTTTTTGTGAACATTTTAAAGGACCAGGTTTCATCGAGTAAACAGATACCAAACATGTCACCCCTTAAAACTGACTGCATTTGTGGAAAGGTGAAGATCCATGGAACCTCAAATTGTCCATAGGGGCCCTTCAAAAGTGTTTACAGTTCATTTCCATCCTCATGTGTGCACAGGAGGGAGGGGCTGCTTTGTAATTGTTTTACATTTATTTTATTATCTTTTGAATTGTATAACAATGTTTTTATTTATCTTTATTGCTGTCACAAGGGGGTAACAAGTTCCAGTGAGATAGTAAGAACAGATGACGGTTCTCCTTATGAAGACATCAGGGGACTATTATAGGGCGTACACACGGTCGGACTTTGTTCGGACATTCCGACAACAAAATCCTAGGATTTTTTCCGACGGATGTTGGCTCAAACTTTTTTTGTGTACACACGGTCGCACAAAGTTGTCGGAATTTCCGATCGCCAACCACGCGGTCACGTACACCACGTATGACGAGAATAGAAATGGCCGGTTCAGAACCAAGCGCGGCACCCTTTGGGCTCCTTTTGCTAATCTCGTGTTAGTAAAAGTTTGGTGAGAGACGATTCGTGCTTTTTCAGACTCGTGGCTTTCAGATCGTTTTCTGCCGTTCAGTTTGTGCTTGTGGGTTTGTATCTGCTCTTCAGTGCGTGCAGCAAGTTCCGCGTGACTTTAAGTAGTCATTGTATTCTTATTCGTTCGTTACTGTTTTTCAGGTCGCTCTTCACAGGCCTTGCTGTTCCTCAGTGCGTTCTGTTACTTCGTTCTGAGCAGCCGACCGTTTTCTAGCCATGTTTCGTATGCGTACTCCTCGTAGAGTTCGTGCTGTGCGGGGGCTTGGTGTTGGGGTCCTGACCTTGACACAAGTCCAGTCCATGAACATGGTGGGGAGGAGTTCATGGACCAAGAATTGGTTGCTTCAGCGTGACCAGTTCTGTCATATGCCTTTGCTCCGTGAGATCCGTGAGAATAATCCTGATGATTTCAGGAACTTTCTCAGGATGACGGACCCTGTGTTTTACTGTCTGTTGGCTTCGCTGACCCCCTATATCAGCAGACAGGATACCTGCATGAGGCAAGCCATCACTCCGGAGCAGAGGCTCATCGCTACCCTGCGGTATTTGGCGACAGGGAGAAGTCTGCAGGACTTGAAGTTCTCGACAGGCATCTCCCCCCAGGCTCTGGGGATCATTATCCCGGAGACCTGTTCTGCCATCATCCAGGTCCTGCAGAAGGAGTATATGAAGGTAAGATTTTTATCCTTTTATATCACATTTTATTGTATTGAATGTTTGCTAATATATTGTATTTCTTTCCTCATTCCCTAATTACAATGATTGTAATATGCTGTGAATGTCCCCTTTGTCCTCATGCATGCTGGATTTTTAGGTAATTATTATTTTAGGTCCTTCATACATATTTGCCCTTCACTAACCTCCCCAGCATGGTGTCTCCTGGCCTATATTCACCTCATGTAGTCACTTAACAATGTATTTTATCAGCTCCATAATAGTGCTTTACCCCAAACCCCCCCTAAAATGTTTGGAAATGTAATTTTTTATTTAAATTCAGGCAGAGTGCCAGAGGCTTTTTTTTGTGGTGTCCCCAAATAATTTTTAGTAACCCTCCCTCCCCCAACTGCTAAGTCAGCTGATCCCAATTCTCTATCCTCAATCATCTATCTGCTGACTTTGCCAAACCCATACACACTATACCCATCTCTTTACTGGTCAGATTTATGGATGAATTCCCCAAAGCATGTAGTGCAAGGGCCTGCCTGTATACTTTCAAATGGTACTGTTTAAAGTTTTTGCATCCTATTATTATCTTGACAGGTAATAGCAGAATGTCCAAATGTCCTTAAATGTGTACAGTGTGTATTTATATCTTTGTATTATGACACTTCTTACCTGTCCAGTGGGCTGCCAATAGTGTAACTAAGGAGGGGCTGTTCCAAGTAATACCCATTATTTAGGCATTCATCTCTCAATGAAGTGAAGAGGGTTACCTGTCCAAGATTTCCTCACACCCCCTATAATGTTAGAAATGGCCCATGAGAGGGGGGGAGGGGGAATATGATAGGTGTACCTTATACTTTGGCCTTTGTTAAATTCCCCTTACTAAATGCTATCTGGAGGTTGCCCCATAATGTTTGTGTCTAATCTGCTTGCCATGTTTCTGTTAAAAAATAGTAATGTTTATTGTTTTTTCCTCAACAGTTTCCTTCCACGCCACAGGAATGGCAGACTGTGGCCTCCCACTTTGCCCAGCGGTGGGACTTTCCTAACTGCGGAGGGGCAATTGATGGGAAACACGTCCACATCGTCCCACCACCCAACTCGGGGTCGTACTATTATAATTACAAGGGGTTCAATAGTATAGTGATGTTGGCGGTGGTGTCGGCCAATTACGACTTCTTGTATGTGGACGTGGGGAAGAATTTTTCCGGATGTCCGATGGTGGAGTCATCGCCCAGACGGAGTTCTACAGGTGTCTCCAGAATGGCAGCTTGGACTTGCCAGCTCCAGAGGACAATGTTGAAGGACTCCCATTTGTGTTTGTTGCTGATGAAGCGTTTGCGCTGGGGGACCACCTGATGCGGCCATTCCCAATGAGGACCCTCACCCCGGAACAGAGGGTTTTTAATTACCGGCTGGCCAGAGCCCGAAGAGTGGTGGAGAACACATTTGGAATCCTGGCCAGCCGGTTCCGCCTATTTATGACACCCATCCATATGGCGGAGTATAAACTGAACCATATTATACTTGCGTGCTGTGTTCTCCATAACTTTTTAAGGAAACATTCGGCCAACTATGCTGGTTCAGTTGGGCCTGAGGCCGGAATCATACATCAAACCACACTGACGGCGCTTGAAAGTGGCCGTCCTGGCTTGCCCTCCCTGAGTGCCCGTGATGTCCGGTTACTATCAATATGCCAGACAATCTGTGAAGCCTTTTTATAATTTAAAAAAAAAAGAAATTCTTTGTGGACATTTACTGCTTGTGTTTGTTTTAGCTGACCCTGACAGAAATGTTTTGAGTGCAGAAAATGGCGTGATTGTGTAACCTTATACAAAGCACTGTTGGCTGTTATTTTCTAAATGCAAAAACACATTTCACTACAAGTGCACTTGCAACTGCACTGAAACTGCACTTGTAGTGCAAAGTGGATTTCCCCTTCAGGAAATAACCCCCATTTTCTCAGAAAACAACAATTACATCACCCCAAAAGTGTTGTAGCGTTGAGACAATAATCCACACATTCTTGATTAACAATCTTTTTAATACCTGCACAATCACATGTGCATTTACCAAAGGTTTTTCAAACAAACCAACATGTTTGTTGTATAACAATTTTTGTGGTGGCATTATCCAAAATCAAAATGTCCATTTTATAGAAAACAGGCCTGTGTAAAACCAACAAGAAAAGACACAAATCTTGAACTTACAAACGTCACATTTGGTCGAATTTGAAGGCAATATCAGACATGAGTATTTAGGAACTGTGTTTGATATTGCGTTTAGATGGGGGGAAATCACCCCTGGAAAAGCCAAATTTGGAAGATGCACACAAATTTCCCAATGTCAACATGTGCTAGCTGCCATCACGGGGGATCAAGGGATGTGTTTTGGGGGAGCAAGCCCTTCCTCTCAGCTACTTTATTATTGAGGAAGGGGTTGCACCCCTAAAACGCATCCATTGATCTCCCGTGATGGCAGATAGCACATGTTGACACACTGTGTGCATCCTCCAAATTTGGCTTTGGGAAAAATCACAAAAACATTTCGCACATTGTAGCACACAAAAGAAGAAAGTGATTTGGAGGGGTTTTAAACTCGCCCCAAAACATCAATGATGTTTTTATTTTTTGGAATAACATCATTGATGTTTTGCTTGATGATTTCCCATTGTAAATTACACCCCATGATCTCCCCGATCAGGATCTGGGCACTTTCGGATGTGAAAGAATCTGGATCCACAACATCACGATCACCTAAAAAGAGAGGAACCCCAAAATAAATGAGGTTTCAAAAAAGTGCCGCCATCCATCTCTTTTACCTGAGCCTGTGGTCGCAGACACTCACCTGTTGTGGTGACTAGTTCCACCACGTCTTCTTCCTCCTGCTCAGCTTGTGTTGGGGGGATTTCCCCTTCTTCCAGAGGGGGGGGGCTCTGGTCTCCTCAGATGAGGGGTGTCCTCCGAGTCTTTTATCCCCTATGTAAAACAAAAATGATATACTTAGCACACAGATATTTAATGTCAGAACTATAAATAGGAAACATTGCTTGGAAGTGGGGTACAATTGCCAATTTTAGCAGAGTTCCAAGATGTAGCTTTTTTTAGTGTCCTTTGTCAAGCTGCAATACTTTACCTGTTTGGTACAAGCTTCCCAGATGGAGACCCCCCTATAGTATACACTGGAGCACCTGTGTGGCCCCCCTAATAAAAATGGTGTTCTTTTGTCCCACACTATAGTGCTCCAGTGTCCAGATGTGAAAACAGCTGCTCAGTGTCCTCTCCTTACACAGAATCTAGTTTGCATTTCATTCTAGTAACAAAGCCATCTACACAACTCAATTCTTTGAAGACAAGAATAGGGCGTCAAAATGGTGGCCAAATGCATATGGGCTAAACAATGTTATTTTATAGTTGGAACGAAAAATGTTTGATCCGAATGAATAATGTACCCATGAACATGAAAGTTGCCATTTTAAACTGTACAACAGTTCCTAAAAGCACATGGAGCAGCACGAACGTAATAAACATAAAGAATAGGAACACAGCACAACTACTTACTTTTTTGCAGCACTCTCCGGATCTTTCTGTACTGCTCATGTTCTCGTAATTTGAGGTCCGACAACCACTTCCTGAGCTGATCTTTCGATCGTCGTACCCCGAAATTCCGGTGCAGACTCCTGACCACTTTCGCCATGATCTTGGCCTTTCGGACATAGGGGTTGGGGTAAGGTCCATACTTTCCATCATAGTTGGCCTTCTTCAGGATATCCACCATCTCCAACATCTCCCCAAAGGACATATTTGAGTCCTTAAATCTCCTTCTGGATCGGGATGTGTCCGAATCCGGCCTTGCCTCCTCCTCCTCCTCCTCGTTGCTACAATTAGCACGCGCCTGCTGTCTATCCGCCATGTGCTCTTCCCCCACTGCACTGAACGAAAAGGTGCGGGGAATAGACTAGAAAGAACGTCAGGGGCGGGCGGAGTTATACGCATGCACAGTGTGTATAAAGCGTAACACACGTGCGTATTACGTACGATCTGTGAGCGGAGGAAGGAGCATTGGAGACGCCGATCGTGATAACGAAGGTAAGATCTAAACTTGCGCCTATACTGCTTCGAAATGGAAGCCTATATTGTAACAAGATTAGGGGAGTTTTGCCTGACATTAGGGTTTGTCTTGTGTTGTGTCTTGCAGAGAAAATGGATGGGTTCAACGACCACAATTTCCTGCCCCTGTTCATTGACAAATACAGGGAGCTGCCCTGTCTGTGGCAAGTGAGACACCCCCACTATAATCACAAACAGAAGAGGCAGGCAGCGCTGGAGAAACTGCTGGAGTTGGTGAAGCCGGTGGTCCCCACAGCAATCATCCCTTATTTAAAAGCCAAAATTGGTGGCCTGAGGAGCACATATCTTGGGGAGCGCAAGAAGGTCACAGATTCCCAGAGATCCGGAGCTGCAGCAGATGATGTTTGTGTCCCCAGGCTGTGGTACTATGAGAGACTGTCAGACCACACAGAAGTCAGGGAATCCCTCTCAACTCTTCCTTCCACGCTTCCTTCCACCCCAGCTGAGGCTTCCGATGTCCAACCTGGGCCTTCCAGCCAGGAAGAAGTGGAGGAGCCCAGCTGGAGTCAGGTATAGCATTCTTCTACAGATTTCTGGTCAATAAATAAATGATGTTTACTAGATGTTATTATTGATCACTAATTGCTGATTGAAAAAAGTGTTTTACATATCAATAGACAGTAGTGGGCACCCAAAATTGGGACAAGAATGAAAAATGCTGGGCTCAGAAGGATAGTCTGTTATATTTGTTAACATTCAATTTGCAGCAGTCAGGAGGTGAAAATTGTGTGTGATTGATTGAAAAAATACTAAAACTATGTCCCTTTTTCATACACAGGAAGACCTCAGCCAGGAGGAGGCTGTGGAATGTGGCAGTCAGGAGGAGGCGGTGATTAGTGTCAGCCAGGAGGAGGCGGGGCTAAGTGGCAGCCAGGAGAAGCCAGGGACCAGTCGCAGCCTGACTGAGTCTCAGGTCCCTCCCCTCCGCCTGCCATATAAACGAGCCAGGAAGGCCACTCCGAGTCCCGTGCAGGATTCAGCGTTCAGGCTGATCCAGGAGGCTTCTGCGTCCCTACGAGCCTTACCCACTCCTGAAGAGGCCTTTGCCTGCATGGCTGTCACCAAATTGCAGGGCATGCAGGAGGGTCAACGCAAGCTCTGTGAGGACCTGCTTTATAAAGTCCTACGTAAGGGGGTGAGTGGGGAACTAGCACCCAAGACCGACGTGGTTGAGTTGGACCATCCTCCTACTCCTCCTGCTGCCACAACTCCACCACCACAGCCACCACGTGTAAGGAAGCGTGGAAGGAAGACCAAAGAGTGATGACCCTGGGTTCAGTCTGGTCTGACAGAAGATGCAGTCTCTCGTATGACCACAGCCTGGGGACATAGATGTCATCTGCTGCTTTCCGGATCTCTGGGACTTCTGGACCAGACTGCCCTCCCTTAGATATGGACTCCTCAGGCCACCAATTTTGCTTAAAAAAAGTTGAAGTCTGCCCTGGGAGTCCAAGGCTTCGCCCACTTCTGCAGTTTCTCCAGCGTTGCCTCCCTCTTTGTTTAGTTGTGAGCCCTTAATAAAAATTTTTAGGTAAATTATACTCTCCTGTGTGTGTTTTCATCCAAAAAGGACAGTTTGTTGGTGACGATTCAGGTACATTTCTAACATAAAATGTGAAATTAACAAGGGACAACAACACCAAACAATCTCCTACAGATTAAATAGAACAACATATCAATGGTGTTGTGGGAACTTGTCACAAAAAACACACACAAACATTTTCGGGAGTACAAATCAAAATCGCAAAAAAAATAAAGATAAAATACAAACACAAAAAAGGAATCTACAGTAAAGCCAAAAAATATATAAAAAATATACAAAAATATGTTGTCAGATGTGAGAAATCAAAATATATTGAGGGAATCACGATAAATAGTAACAAAATAAGTTTGTGAGAAGTGTGTGTGAATATGAGCAGCAACACTACTTAATTCTTGTCACATTATAAAGAAGAAGAGAGTGCGCTGTATTAAACCATTTTGAACATTGCAGCGTGACAAAAGTGCTGTATCCATTGCGAATGCTAAGTTTACCAGAACGAGCTGTTCCGTCTTGGAATTTCTTCTGAGCATGCGTGGCACTTTGTGCGTCAGAACAGGCCACACGCGGTTGAAATTGACGTGATCGGATTTTGTTGTCGGAAAATTTTATCTCCTGCTCTCCAACTTTGTGTGTCGGAAAATCTGATGGAAAATGTCCGATGGAGCCCACACACGGTCGGAATTTCCGACAACACACTCCGATCGGACATTTTCCATCGGAAAATCCAACCGTGTGTACGGGGCATTAGACCTCTAATATCTCCCCTGCCCCCCACTGCAGCTAATAAAGCACAGACCATGCTTGAGTAGCCCCTTTCCCAGCTATAGAATACGGGGAATGACAGCTCCGCCCCCTGTGGTGATGAAATGCTCGTCTCTTCTGGGTTCATTAGTCACGGAGGAGATTTGGTACTGGAAGTCCTGTGGCCCCCCAGCTCCCTGGAAGAACAGTAGAGCCCAGAGGCCATGATGAATGGAGGGGGAGGGGCACTTCCAAGTGCAGTAAAAGTGATCAGATGGCTCTACAGCCTCACCAATCATTTTCACCAAAAAACAGTTACTGGCTGAAAAACTTCTACTGAGATCACAGATAGAGCTGCAGCCATGAGATTGTTTTATCTTCTTACACGCAGGTTGTTTATAAGGAATGTATGGACGGAAATGGTTAAAGGAATTGTGTATTTATAATGTTTCCATAAAGAGGAACCCCGTCTCCCATCCCCCGTGCTGTGATCACAGCAGATATACAGTATGTACTGTAGAAGACAGATGGAAGGGTGGAGATGTCTATGTATACCCCAGACCAGTTGTGACCGGTGGAATTTTTATGGGGGGTGGCAAACAGTATGTCACCCCCCCTCGGCCGTTGGTCAGTAGCACTTACCCCATCGCCAGGAGCTTCCCCTGTCAGCGTCCTCCAGTTCTCCTCCTGTCCACAGGTCATCATGGCGACGGCAGAGGCTTCCTTTTCCTCCCTCCTCCTCTGCCGCCAATCAGGAGTCTTCTCTTTTTGGTCCGTACGGTCTCACACCCACTTCTGATTGGCCAGATTGAGGATCTGAATATTAATTTGCTGATGTAACACACCAGGGTGGCTCCGTTCACATTCTCTGTATACAGACTTTTTATTTTCTTGCAAAAGTTTCCTTTCTAATGTTGATTTCTAGACATGAAAATGCCCATCGGGGTCCTGATTGAAGTGTAAAGAATTGAATATTGTGCACTGAGGTCCTGCAGATCTTTGGGTGATTTTTATACATATAAATGATGATGTAACGTTGATTTCTAGATCTTAGAATGGATGTTGGGGGTCTTGTTACAAATTTGGGCTCCACTGCAGATAATTTAATATTCTTCACATAAAATACAAACATTTCATATTTTTGTGTTCCAATAAATTCCATTTTAATGTTTGTAGATTGTAAATGGATGTTGGGGGATGGCGTTTAGATTGAGGAGCAAATAATAAAATACTGCAGATGAAGGAACAGAAGATTTTTATGTTTTTTTTCGGAGTAAATGACCCTCTAATGATGATTTATAGATTTTACAATGTCTGTTGGGGGTTCTGGTAAATATTTTCACTAATGAACATCATTTAATTTCTGCACATGGAGGGGCTCAAAAATTTTGCAGCATTTTATGTGCGGAATTTAAACTCTAATGTAGATTTTTATATTTTCAGATGGATGTTGGAAGTCCTGTTCATATTAGGAACAATGTATATAGAAGATGTCACCACAGGGGCCGCTGTGGACAGTGTGAACAGGCTATGCCACGCCCTTTAATTTGATAACATATACTAGGGCTGGGAAAGAATGGACTTTATAGACAGACTTCAAAATGTATAAGAAAATCTATAATTAGAATGATAAGAAGAAGATATTAGACACACATGAGATAACATACATGTAAAAGTGATGAAAGCCTCTCCCTGGTCCACCATCCATCCAGAAACCTGGACTTCAAGGATACAATGGGGGGCCGAGGGAGATTCTGAGTACAGCAAATAACCCAAAGGTAATAGTATAAATGGTGACCTAGACAGGTCAATTCCTAGAGGGGGTCAGAAATGGTCACATAAGACGACTCAGATGAGGTCAGAACTGATTTTATAGATATACGGAGCTTGCTGGACTTCACACCAATAAATGAGCTTCTTCTGGAGCTACATCAATACATATTAGACATGAGCACTGCCAAAAAATGGGTTAGATTTAATTTTTGTGTCATTAGATATTCCAAAATCTAAAATTTTCCAGATTTTCTTTCTTATTTCTGAATTTTCGCAATTTTGAATTTACAAATTTTTAAATTTCTGAATTTTCGAATTCTCTAAATTTTCAAATTTAAGAATTTACAATCTTTTTAATTTACTAATTTAGGAATTTTCGAATCTCAAATTTCTAAAATTTACAAATTTACCAATTTTCGAATTTATGAATGTACGAATTTTCACATTTTAAAACTTTTGAATTTACAAATTTTGGAAATTCAAAAATTTGAAATTCAGAAAGCAAAATTCAAAATTTGGAAATTCTGAAAAACTAAAATTCGAATTTTTTGGATTTCTGAATTTATGAATTCTAAATTATCGAATTTCTGAAAAAAAGCAAAAAAAGAATGAAACGAAAACGAAAATGAACATTTTTTTTGTCAGTGCACAGCTCTAGTGTTCTGCCTCCTTGACAGCAAGGACACTGTTCTAATATATATTAGACATGTGCAATTTGTTTAGTTCAGAATTAGTTTTTTAACAAATTTTGACTAATTAATTAATTCATAAATATCCAAATGAATGAAAAACCCATTTAACAAATTTTTGAATGAATTATAAATTTGAATATTAAAAAATGTGTACATTCGTAAATTTAAAGTTTAAAAATTTGTAAATTGGAAATTTGAAAATTCATAAATTCATAAATTTGTCAAATCAAAATTCAAAAATGAGTAAATTTGTAAATTGGAAATTCGAAAATTGGTAAATTCAAAAATGAGTAAATTTGTAAATTCTTGAAATTCAAAAATGGGTAAATTTGTAAATAGGGAAATTCAAGATTCAAAGATTCATAAGTTTGAAAATTCGTAAATAAAAAAAGTGGAAATTTGAAATTCAAAAATCCAGAAATTCGAGATTTTGTAAATTTGAAAATTTGGAAAATCCAAATTTAGAAATTCCAAAAGTACAAAAATCCAGAAATTCGAAAATTTGTAAATTCATAAATTTGAAATATGAAAATACATTAATTTGTAAATTCAAAAAATTGAAAATTAGTAAATTAAAAAATTAAAAAATTTGAAATTCAAAAATTTGAAAATTCGTAAATTGGAAATGTGAAAATTCGTAATTTCATCAATTCAAAAATTTGTAAATTTTTAAATTGGAAATTCAAAAATTGGTAAATTCAGGAATTAGGAAATTTGTACATTCGTACATTCGTAAATTTGTAATCCAAAAATTGCTAAATTTGTAAATCCAGAAATTCAAGATGCGAACATTCATAAATTTGAAAATTTGTAAATGTAAAAATCCGGAAATTTGAGAATGTGTAAATTCATACATTTGAAATATGCAAATTCATAAATGCGTAAATTTAAAAAATTGAAAATTTGTAAATTCAAAAATTTGTAAATTCAAAAATTTGTAAATTTGTAAATTGGAAATTTGAAAATTGGTAAATTGGTAAATTTGAAAATTCGTACATTCATAAATTTGTAATCCAAAAATTGGTAAATTTGTAAATCCAGAAATTCAAGATTCGAACATTCATAAATTTGAAAATTTGTAAATTAAAAAATCCGGAAATTCGAGAATGTGTAAATTCATACATTTGAAATAAGAAAATTCATAAATGTGTAAATTTAAAAAATTGAAAATTAGTAAATTCAAAAATTCAAAAATTTGTAAATTCAAAAATTAGAAAATTCGTAAATTGGAAATTTGAAAATTTGAAAATTCGTAATTTCATCAATTCAAAAATTCAAAAATTTGTAAATTTGAAAATTTGAAAATTCGTAATTTCATCAATTCAAAATTCAAAAATTTGTAAATTTGTAAATTGGAAATTTGAAAATTGGTAAATTGGTAAATTCAGAAATTTGAAAATTCGTACAGTCATAAATTTGAAAATTTGTAAATTAAAACATGTGGAAATGCGAATTTCGGAAATTCAAAATAAAAAAATCCAGAAATTTGAACATTTGTAAATTTGAACATTTGTAAAATCAAAATTCAGAAATTCCAAAAATCCAGAAATTAGAAAAGTCTAAAATAAGAAAGAAAATCCGTAAAATTTCAGATTTTCAAAAATTGTAATTTTGAATGACACAAAAACAAAAACAAACACATTTTTGGGCAGTGCTCATGTCTAATATGTATTGATGTATCTCCAGAAGAAGCTCATTTATTGGTGTGAAGTCCAGCAAGCTCCGTATATCTATAAAATCAGTTCTGACCTCATCTGAGTCGTCTTATGTGACCATTTCTGACCCCCTCTAGGAATTGACCTGTCTAGGTCACCATTTATACTATTACCTTTGGGTTATTTGCTGTACTCAGAATCTCCCTCGGCCCCCCATTGTATCCTTGAAGTCCAGGTTTCTGGATGGATGGTGGACCAGGGAGAGGCTTTCATCACTTTTACATGTATGTTATCTCATGTGTGTCTAATATCTTCTTCTTATCATTCTAATTATAGATTTTCTTATACATTTTGAAGTCTGTCTATAAAGTCCATTCTTTCCCAGCCCTAGTATATGTTATCACTACTCATATTAGGGATCATTCAAACTATCTCTAGTACAATATAATGAAATACTATGCACTTAGGTACTACAATCATTTTGGGCCTTTTTTAAAATAAATTATACTCTAATATTTATTTCTAGAATTTAGAATTGATTCTGGGGGTCCTGTTCAAAACTTGGGTCTAGTGAAAATAATTTAGTCCTGAGCACATAAAGGAACAACAATCTTTTTAGAGTTCTTGTTTGTGAATAAATGACTCTCTAATGTTGATTTTTAGATTTTTTTGGGCCCCGGTGTAAATAATTGAATACTGTGCACATAAACACAGCAATCTTTTGGAGGATTTTTCCTGTGATTTAGTGACAATCTAATGTTGGTTTCTTGACTTTAAAAATGTAAATTTATTTTATATTTTTTTTTAAATAACATTTTTTTTTATTGTCTGTTAGAGGTCCTGTTCATTTTGGGGTCTAGTACAAATCATTTATTCCGGCCCAAGAAAAGGTAGAACATTTTGGGGACATTTTTTATGTTAATAAATGACAATGAAATGTTGATTTCTAGATTGTAATATGGATGTTGGGGTCTTGTTGAAAATGGGCCGTAGTGCAAATAATGTAATACTGCGCACGTAGGGAACTCAATGATTTTATCATCTTTTTTTTCTGTAAGTAAATTAAACTTTAATGTTGATTTTATCATTTTTCAATGTGTGTTGGGAGTCCTGTATAAATTGGGACCTCATGCACATAGTTTTATAGAGCACACATAGGGGCCACAATAAATTGTATTTGTGATATTTTGTGTGAATAAATGAAACTATAATGTTGGTTTTTAGATATTAAAATGTCTGGTCCTGTTCAGACTAACCCTAGTACAAATCATTGAATACTGTGCACTCAGGAATAACGATTTATGGGCAGATTTTTATGTGAAAAAATGACTCTCATGTTGATTTCTCGCTCTTAGAATGGATATCGGGGGTCCTGTTCAAGATTGCAGCCTAGTCCAAATAATTGAATATGGCACATATACATGATACAATCTTTTATAGAATTTTTTTCTCTGAACAAATTAAACTTTGTAGATAATAAAATGGCTGTTGGGGTTCTGTATAAAATGTGCCCTTGTGCAACTTATGTAATACTGTGCACTGAGGTTCTACAATTCTTTGGGGGGACTTTTATACAAATGAATGGCACTCTAATGATGATTTATAGATTTAAGAATGGATATTGGGGGTTCAAAATTAGAGCCTAGTGCACATAATTGAATAGAGTTGTTACATGTGAGTTGATGTGAAATCTCCAATAACAGATGTAAATAATATTGTAATTGGGAATATATTTGACCATTGAGTGTGTCCCATTATTCCGCTTCTAGCTTCTCCAATTGGTGTTACTGTAAATATTTTTTTTACTTCAAAGACCCGCCATTGCTTTTCCTTATCACATCTCACATGGGTTGTAAACAGGAGCCTTATTTGAATCCTCCAATCAGGCTGCGCCCCATATACAATTGCTAGGTGTAGTGACCAATCAGGGAGCATTATATTAGCTACTGTACAGAAAGGAGAGAGGGATATAATGTAATGTAATGGAAGCACTCAGTGGGGCTTCCCTAAAACAGTTTGTAAAAAGCCCAATCCGAGATGAACATATTCTAGACCAGGGGTCTTCAAACTATGGCCCTCCAGCTGTTGCAGAACTACACATCCCATGAGGAATTGTAAAACTCTGACATTCACAGACATGACTAGGCATGATGGGAATTGTAGTTCCTGAACAACTGGAGGGCCACAGTTTGAGGACCCCTGTTCTAGACCTAGTACTGACAAATGGGGATTGACTGTATGACGTTGAGGTGGGAGAGAATTTGGGCTCTAGTGATCCCCAATGTCTTTGGTGTGATAGTAAAGCAAGAACTGAAAAATCATTTACAAAAACAAAAGTTTTAGATTTTAAAAGGACACTTTTTGCTGAAATGGGGACATTTCTAAAAAGTAAATTGAAAGGTTGGAGTAAAACGACAGGAGTAAGTAATCAGTGGGCACTGTTAAAGTCTACTATCCTGGAGGCAACTAGATTATATGTCAGGCAAATTATTAAGAATAAACGGAAGAAAAAAACAATATGGTTCACTAAAGAGGTAAGTAAGATAGTAAGGAAAAAAAATGAGCATATAGAAGATTGAAGGAAACAGGAGGTGTAACTGACAGAGAGAGGAGTATAAAAATAGACAAAAGGAGGCCAAACACATTATCAGTGCTGCCAAAGCACAGAAAGAGGAGGAAATTGCTAAATATATTATGAAAGGAGAAACTTTTTTTAGGTACATTAGTAACAGACGGAAAAAATACAATGGGATCACTAAAATGAAAACTGGACACACCACATAAGTTGAGGGAGACCTGGATGTAGCAAATTTTTTAAAGAAGGACTTCTGTTTGATCTCCACAGAAATAAATTGCACTAACAATAACAAGTTGGGGGATCATATTGGTTCTAGTAATGACGGTTCAATTCTAGGATTTCTGGAGACAGAGGTAGCAGAGGAACTGGATCAGTTAAAGCTTAAAGTGGTTGTTAAGACCCTTTTCTCCTTCTTACAATCCCCTCTGTTCTATTACATGATGTGCCCCTTGTACATGATGTTTATCAAAAATATGCCGTTTCACACCTCATTTTAGAGCTCTGCTCGGCACTCAGGTTTCTGCCCGCCACTGTCTTCCCTGATCCGACAGCTACAGCGGGCAGAGCTGAGAATACCCGGCTGATGTAAGCCGGGAGGAGGGAGAAGAGCCGCAGGTGGTCATGTGAGCGCTGAGCAGTGCTCTGAAATGAGGTATGAAGCGTCATATTTTTGATAAACAACATATACGGGGGGCTTATCATGTAATAGAACAGAGAGGATTATATCAAGAAAACAATCTTTGTGCAGCAGGAGGGAAGCGATCGGCCATGAAACTAGTTGACAGGCAGGAAAAGGAGGGGGGAGAGGACAGAGGAGAGAACACAGGAGACAGCTGTGTATGACGGAGACACATAAACTGACCACTGTGTCAGGGCTCAGCATCCATGATAAACCGTGTTCAGTTTACAGAGGGGATGGCAGCACAAGGCAGGATCAGCCAGGTATTTTAGGTGATAGAAGGGGACATAGTACACAGCACAAGCACAGAGCTGCATAACATGATTTAACCCTTTTGCTGCCAGAGCCGTCTTTGAGGTTTTTGCACACATGTTTAAAAAATCATTTTAGGCTTGAATATTACACAAAACCCACAAATAGTATATATTTTCTGAAGCCAGACACCCTAGAGAATAAAATAGTGGTAGTTGCAGTATTTTATGTGACACTATATCACCGCAAAGGTCTAGGAAACACAAACTTTCAGTAAAAAAACACACTAATGTGAATTTTAGGGCAAATGTAATAAATTGCCCAAATTTTTGGTAAAATATAAAAGACGAGGTTGCACCGAGTAAATAGATACCCAACATGCCAAACCTTAAATTTATATGCACCCGTGAAATGGCGACAAACTTCAGTACCCTATATTTTCTATAGGCGACGCTTCAAGAGCCCAATATAGGTATCAGTTTAGTGTTACGTGGGAGGTCTGGTGTGAGAATTATTGCTCTCACTTGGGCGTACGCGGCAATATGTAACTTGTGTATCGCAATTAATGTTTTCATGTGTAGGCGCCCCAACGTATGAGTTTACATCCGTGCGTGTGTATATGTGGGGGTGGGGGGTCTCAAAAAAATTGGGGGGATTTTATGTGCTTGGTTGTAACTTTATTTTTTGCCAAAATATTTTTTTTTACGTAACTTTTTTTTCATCACATGGGGGGACAAACAGTCCCCTATGTGAAGATTTTTAGGTGATAGGTTCTCTTTATTGAGATATGCGGGGTCTAAAAGACCCCCAATGTCTCCTCTGTACTCCCCTGAATGTTTTGAATTGCAGATCGCATTGCAAAACATGCTTTCTTGGCAAAGCGAGCCGGGGACACTGAGAGCTTGACCTGGAAGTGACGTCACTTTCTGGGTCACAAGAAAAAGGGGGGAAAGTGGAGCTGTGTCCACTCTTCTCCTTCCCCTCTACCTGCCATCACCCGCCATGGAGACCCTGTATTACATACCTAAAGGGTGAGCCCGAATTGCAGAGGATGGCCTCTCCTACGCCTCCGACTCGAGAGCCCCTGATAGTGGAGACAGGGGTGCAGGAGTGCGGAGTGGTATGAGTGCCTGGCAGGATCAACAACAGAAGGATCAGATGGCCGGCACAGCTGACAGGATGGATCAGTAGACAGGAACTGCAGACTGGACAACTCAGCAGACAGGACAGCAGGCTGGATGGATCAGGCAGACAGGTGAGCAGCCTGGATGGCTCAGCAGACAGGCCCAGCACACTGGATGGCTCAGCAGACAGGCCCAGCACACTGGATGATCAGCAGACAGGCTCAGCACACTGGATGATCAGCAGACAGGCCCAGCACACTGGATGATCAGCAGACAGGCCCAGCACACTGGATGATCAGCAGACAGGCCCAGCACACTGGATGATCAGCAGACAGGCCCAGCACACTGGATGATCAGCAGACAGGTGAACAGCCTGGATGGCTCAGCAGACAGGCCCAGCACACTGGATGATCAGCAGACAGGCCCAGCACACTGGATGATCAGCAGACAGGCCCAGCACACTGGATGATCAGCAGACAGGCCCAGCACACTGGATGATCAGCAGACAGGCCCAGCACACTGGATGATCAGCAGACAGGTGAACAGCCTGGATGGCTCAGCAGACAGGCCCAGCACACTGGATGATCAGCAGACAGGTGAACAGCCTGGATGGCTCAGCAGACAGGCCCAGCACACTGGATGATCAGCAGACAGGCTCAGAACACTGGATGATCAGCAGACAGGTGAACAGCCTGGATGGCTCAGCAGACAGGTGAACAGCCTGGATGGCTCAGCAGACAGGCTCAGCAGGCTGGATGGGAGTCCAGGATCGTCAGACAGGCCGGGTCGGTAAGCAGGCTGGCAGCAGAGGTACAAAAGGAGCAGGCAGAGGGATCGTCAAATAAGCCAGGGATCAGGTACAGGCAGATAACAGGAAAAGTCTTAAAGCAAGCTGGGTCAAAACAGGAGCAGATATCAGGTTTTCAGGGAACACATACACAGAGCTGCAGAGCAAACAGCAATGATGCAAGTGCCAGACAGGTTTAAATAACCCGCCAGACACTAACGAGTGCATGTGCGCATGCGCATAGACGCCCGCAATCGTGCACCGATGGGTCTAATCTGCCTGTTACTGGCAGGATCTTCATGACACCCTGGGCCCGCCGATGGGTAAGCATGGTGGGGCGCGGCGGTGGGGGGGGCGGTACTGGGGGTGTGTGAGAGCAATCAGGCAGCTAATATTGTACTTATCCACAAGAAGGGCAGCAAGGTAGAAGCTGGTAATTACAGGCCAGTGAGTTTAACATCATTTATAGTCAAGTTAATGGAATCACTCCTGAAAAGAAGGATCATTGATTACCTAAAAATACTCAGCTTGATGAACCCAAAGCAGCATGGCTTTACTTAGGGCAGATCATGTCAGAATCTGATTGAATTCTTTGAGTATATTACCAATGTTTTGGACCCGGGGGGTTCTGTGGTGCAGATCTTCAGCAAGGAATTTGATACAGTTCCACACAATGATCGAATACAAACGTTGTACAAGCTAGGACTTAATCCTTGGGTGGATCAATGGCTATGCAGTTAAAGGATAGAGACCAGAGTGTGATTGTAAATGGGGTTCACTCAGAACAAAGATCAGTCACTAGTGGGGTACCACAAGGCTCTGTACTGGGTCCTGTTCTATTTCATCTCTATGTATGTGATATAACTAAAGGTTTGTCTTTTTGCTGATGGCACAAAGGTGTGTGTATATATATATATATATATATATATATATATATATATATATATATATATATATATATATATATATATATATATATATATATATATATATATATAATAGAGTTGATATGGAGGTGTCGGTAACATGGAACATGATTTGGCAATGCTGGAAGATTGGTCAATACAGTGGAGACTGCAGATCAATATATCTAAATGTAAAATAAAAAAATCCCCTGAGAGAATACATTGGGGGTTCATTGGGGGTACAATTGGGGGTACATTTGGGAGTACATTGGGGGTACATTGGGGGTACATTGGGACTACATTGGGGTACATTGGGTGTACATTGGGAGTACATTGGGAGTACATTGGGGCACATTGGGAGTACATTGGGGTACATTGGGGGTACATTTGGGGGTACATTGGGAGTACATTGGGGGTACATTGGGGTACATTGGGTGTACATCGGGAGTACATTGGGGTACATTGGGAGTACATTGGGGGTACATTGGGAGTACATTGGGGGTACATTTGGGGGTACATTTGGGGGTACATTGGGAGTACATTGGGGGTACAGTGTTATCCAGCACTACAGAAGAAAAAGGTTTGGGGAGAACTTATTTCAAATGATTACAAAATGAGCAAACAGTGTGACCAGGCAGTGGGGGACAGTATAGTGGGTGCAATTTTGAGGGGGTAGTTTTGATGGGGGCAGTATAATGGGGCAATTTGGTGGCAATTTAATTGGGGCAATTTTGATGGGTCAATTTTGATGGTGGCAGTATGATGGGGCAATTTGGGAGCAAATTGATAGGGCAATTTTGATGGGGGCTGTTTTGATGGGACAGTTTTGTTGGGGCAATTTTGATGGGGCAGTATGATGGGGCAGTTTGATGGGGCAGTTTTGATGGGGGCAGTATGATGGGGCAATTTTGATGGGGCAGTATGATGAGGCAATTTTGATGGGAGCAATTTGATGGTGGCGGTATGATGAGGCAGTTTTGATGGAGAGCATGTATGATGCGGCAGTTTTAATGGGGCAGTTTTTATGGGGGCAATTATGATGGGGGCAGTATGAAGGGTCAATTTTGATGGGGCAGTTTTAATGGGGGCAGTTTTGATGGGGGCAGTTATGATGGGGACAATTTGATGGCGCTATTTTGATGGGGTAGTCGAATGGGGCAGTTTTGATGGGGGCAATTTTAATGGGGCAGTTTTGATGAGGGCTGTATGATAGGGGCAATTTGATGGGGCAGTTTTAATGGGGGCATTATAATGGGACAGTTTTCATGGGGCAGTATGATGGGGCAATTTGATGGGGCAATTTGGTGGGGGCAGTATGATGGGGCAGGTTTTATGGGGCAGTTTTTATGGGGGCAATTTTGATGGGGGCAGTATGATGGGGCAGGTTTCATGGGGCAGTTTTTATGGGGGCAATTTTGATGGGGGCAGTATGATGGGGAAATTTTGATGGGGCAGTATGATGGGCAGTTTTGATGGGGCAATTTTGATGGTGCTGTATGATGGGGCAGTTTTAATGGGGAAATTTTAAAAGTGGCAGTATGACGGGGCAGTTTTGATGGGGGCAGTATGACAGGGCAGTTTTGATGGGGCAGTTATGATGGGGCAATTTGATGGGGCAGTATGATTTGGCAATTTGATGGGGTAGTATGATGGGGGCAGTTTTGATGGGGCAGTATGATGGGGCAATTTGATGGGGCAGTTTTGATGGGGCAAATTTGATGGGGCAGTTTTGATGGGGCAGTATGATGGGGGAATTTGATTTGGCAGTTTTGATGAGGCAGTATGATGGGGCAATTTGATGGGGCAGTTTTGATAAGGCAGTTTTGATGGGGGCATTTTGATGGGGCAGTATAATGGGGCAATTTTATGGGGCAGTTTTGATGGGGGCAGTATGATGGGGCAGTATGATGGGGGCAGTATGATGGGGCAGTATGATGGGGCAGTATGATGGGGCAATCTGATGGGGCAGTTTTGATGGGGCAGTATGAAAGGGCAATTTTGATGATGGCAGTATGATGGGGCAGTTTTGACAGGGCAATTTTGATGCTGGCAGTATGATGGGGCAATTTTGATGGTGGCAGTATCGTGGGGCAATTTTGATGGGGGCAGTTTTGATGGGGCAATTTTGATGGGGCAGTATCACGTGGGCAGTTTTGATGGGGCATTTTTTATGGTGGCAGTATGATGGGGCAATTTGATGGGGCAGTTTTGATGGGAGCAGTTTTGATGGGGCAGTTTTGATGAGGCAATTTTGATGGTACAATATGATGGGGGCAGTTTTGATGGGGAAATTTTGATGAGGCAATTTTGATGGTACAATATGATGGGGGCAGTTTTGATGGGGCAATTTTGATGGTGGCAGTATGATGGGGTAATTTTGATGGGGGCAGTATCATGGGGCAATTTTGATGGGGGCAGTATGATGGGGAAATTTTGATGGGGGCAGTTTTGATGGGGCTGTTTTGACGGGGCAGTTTTGATGGAGCAGTTTTGATGGGGCTGTTTTGATAGGGCAATCTTGATGAGGTAATTTTGATGGTGGCAGTTTGATGGGGCAATTTGTGGGCAATTTTATGGGGGAGTTTTGATGGGGCAGTATGATGGGGCAGTATGATGGGGCAGTATGATGGGGCAATCTGATGGGGCAGTTTTGATGGGGCAGTATGAAAGGGCAATTTGATGGGGCAGTATGATGGGGCAGTTTTGATGGGGCAATTTTGATGATGGCAGTATGATGGGGCAGTTTTGACAGGGCAATTTTGATGGTGGCAGTATGATGGGGCAATTTGATGGGGCAGTTTTGATGGGGCAATTTTGATGGTGGCAGTATTGTGGGGCAATTTTGATGGGGGCAGTTTTGATGGGGCAATTTTGATGGGGCAGTATCATGTGGGCAGTTTTGATGGGGCATTTTTTTATGGTGGCAGTATGATGGGGCAGTTTTGATGGGGCAGTTTTGATGAGGCAATTTTGATGGTACAGTATGATGGGGGCAGTTTTGATGGGGCAATTTTGATGATGGCAGTATGATGGGGCAATTTAATGGGGCAGTTTTGATGGGGCAATTTTGATGGTGGCAGTATGGTGGGGCAATTTGGGGGAAATTTGATGGGGCAATTTTGATGGGGGCAGTATGATGGGGCAATTTTGATGGGGGCAGTTTTGATGGGGCTGTTTTGATGGGGCAGTTTTGATGGGGCTGTTTTGATAGGGCAATCTTGATGGGGTAATTTTGATGGTGGCAGTATGATGGGGCAATTTGGGGGCAATTTGATGGGGCAATTTTGATGGGGGCAGTTTTGATGGGGCTGTTTTGATAGGGCAATTTTTATGGGGCAGGTTTGATGGGGACAATTTTGATGGGGCAATTTGGGGCAGCTTCTGCAAAAGGTAATTACTTTTTTAAAAAACATTTTTTAAATCCACCCGGACCAGTAAATATACCAAAAGAATGCAGAAGATATGAAACAAATTCCAGAAATGAATCAACACAACAAAATCTGATGAAACAAAATCCTACAATGAATGGATGCATCTGAAACAAAATGAAAGTTTCCAGAGTGCTCATGTCTACTCTCTAACACTGAGCTGTATTCGGAACAGAATGTTCTGAAGTTTATTTTTGAAGCACTCATGGAATGTAAAATATAGGCCTGACGATAATTTATGAAGCCACAAAATAGGTAATTTAGTAGAAAAGTCAAGTGTTATGAAATGTCACACTCATCTTTTTCCCAATTTTGGTGATGTAGAAACTCTTGGTCTAGAGAAAGTTTTGTGTTTGGCTGGAGATCTTGTTCACATGTTGTAGGTCTTCTCCTTAACCTATTCTGAAGAGCTCTGAATTCTCCTCCAACATAATAAAAACATGGCACAATAGCAGTGCCAGCAGCAATTACAGCCTGATGGATATGGAGGCAAATAATTTTCCTATTTCAATGTGTGACTGACGCTCCAGATCTAAGCTATGGGAGGGGAATGGGAAGGAGCACTGCCGATGCTGATACTCCTTTTTTCTCTGTAATTCCAGATTTCCATTTTTCTTTACTGTGCGGAAAAAAAGTGCACTTTGTATGAATTGACAAGGGATCAGATTTTACCGCTATTGGTCCAAAAAGGTGCATCTTATATCATAGCTTATAACTCCCCCCCAAAAAATGACACAATGAAAGCACATTATAGATACATAAACAATTAGAGGTAAACAAAATAGGAGGTAAAGAGATTGGAGAGGAAATCCTCAGTAGAGACCCTCACGGGCCCCTTTTACCTTCTTCTGCTTCTCCCCATATGTCTCCCCAACAGCAACACAGCAGTGAACTCTTCTTCTTCCTCATTCCTCCGGACAATTATAGAAATATGATTTCTGGGTAACATAAAGTGCTGTATTTCAGACTCAGGGGGTATATTTATAATATGGGATAAGGTTTGCGTTTTTGCCGGAAAATCACACAAGCACAAGGAGAACGTGTAAACTTCATGCAAGAAGGACCTTCATTGGGATTCAAAGGAAGACCATAATGCTCCATTGCAGAAGTGCTAACCCCTGAGCCACCATTCCATTGTTCACCCAATATCCATTATTGATGGTCCAGACTTTGTGCCTGAAACATTTGTCAATATGAGTAATCCTTTCTACTAGAAAAGAGGCAAGTTAAGAAATCACTTGATTGTTTTCTGCTTATATCATTTACCGAGGAGGTTCATCATTGGGATTAATGGGGAATTTTTTGCCTGATTTAAAAAAAAAACTAGCAAATATAACCCATAAATCTTGCACACACCACTCTCTAAAATTAATATCAAGCTTTAGTACCTCAGGATCTATAAAATGTAGTTACAAATTACATAGATTAGCTGTATTTCCACTACTAAGGCTTAGCACTCTGTCCTATGTGTTACGTAATGGACTTCATCAGCCTTGATAGAGTTGAGGGCAGAGACCTTCCAGCAGCAGTGGTTCTGATTAGGGCTCTTTCACACTGATACATTTTGGATGCACTTTGATGCCTTCACTTGACTTACAATAGAAAGTGTTTTTTAAAAACTGCATCAAAGATGCAGCATGTAGGACTTTTATAAATGCAGCACACCTGCAGTGTGAATAGTTCCATAGGACTTAAGGGATACTTTATTTATGCATTTTTATTTTGCTTTTTAAACCCCAAAAACTGATCAGTGTGAAAGAACCCTTAAGTCAGGCAACCTCGACCCTCCAGCTGTGGTGAAACTACAAATCCCATCATGCCTCTGCCTCTAGGAGTCATTGCTGTGATTGTCAGGGTTTTGCAATGTCTCGTAGGACTTTCAAAACAGCTGGAGGGCCGAGGTTGCCTGCCCCTGCCTTAAGTGAAGGGATGGTGAGCCATCAGCCTGATTCCGCCTGGAGTGGTGAGCCTATGTGGAGTGTCTCTGCCTCTGGCACTTCATTATGGAGTTCATTGTATTTCTTTTTATGTAAGTGAGATTTTAACCCCTTAGTGACTAAGGGTAAAACACATGTTTTTTTTTTTTTCAATATATGTTTATTTGATTTTCAAAAATGACATACAATGTGTGTAAAATTGCGGGCACAACCACCTTGATAGTAAGTTGAACAAGGTAAATCAATACAAATGAAGACGTAATAGTAATAAACAGTTACAGTAGTCTCTTAAAGAAATTACATAAAATACAAAATATACAGGAGATACGAGACACTAACAACTCTTACATCAGAGAAAGGTATGTGCTTCAATGCAAGGCATAAATCAGAGCTATGGAATTTGTAAGGCAAGCGTGAAGCTAGGGGATCCTATGAGGGATGCCAGAGGGACCAACGTTTCCATACAAAGTCAAAGGAAGGATTTTTGTTAAAGAGCTATAGATTTTTCCCATAGAAAATGTTGGTGGGTAGTACTTATCACTTCTGATGGATTGAGGCCAGATCTTGTTTTCAGTGCCTGGTGATAGTTAGTTTGGCGAATAGTAGAATATTAGCTACTATGCCATGATATATCAGGAAATTTGTTGATACTGACATGGAATTTTATAGATAGGCGACTCCTATCCTCATATTGATTAGTGGTTCCAAATTAATAATAACTACTGTAGTAGGGAACAGACACAAAAGATACACTCAGCATCTTTCCAAATAACTGTTCTGCTTTATAATGACGCAATTGAAGGTTTTTATGCACATGATTACGTAGGTATCACATTAATATTACAGTTGTACTTTTATGGTAACAAGGGGCGTAACATAGGCAGACTAATTCTAATCAGGGCTTGAAAGAATGCAAACATGTAATGAAAACATTATTAGTGCTGTGTGCACAGTGAGGGCAGAGTGCAATACATACAAAATAGAATACAATTATATACAGAACTTACAAATTTCCTTTACAGTCTCCTCTATTTTGATCAATAGTTTGATCACTAACCATACCTGCTATCACCTTTAACCTGGAACCTCCACACGCTTAGGTGAAGGTAATCCTGGCCAAAGAGGCAAAAACACCATTGTGGAGAATATAATAGTTGAGCAGCTTTTTCATTACAAAATGATTTTTCATTGTGAAAAACAAATGATTGATAAGACATATTTACAGAGTACTGGCTGTACACTCCTGTGGCCAGAATGGCCTTCTAGCTTAATTGTTGGCATGCTGACACACATGTAAACACAGACAATTCTAAATAAAATGGAAGACGTACAAAAGACAAATATGACTTCAACATGGCTGAACTACTTTTCAAATCAATATATATATATATATATATATATATATATATATATATATATATATATATATATATATATGTGACTTTTCCTTCAAGTTTTGCACAACTGTACACGAATAGACGCTGTATTGAGTCTCCAAACATTTCATTATATATAAATGTATCTTAACAATCCACAAGTCACCTGGCTTTAGTTTTAGATCCTACCAAACTGTTAGGATCTGGAATTGGGGAGAAAACACATCAAAACTTCTAGTAAGAACTCTCCTATAAAAATGATTTCCCTTGTCACTAATTCTGATAACACTTTTTACTGTTGCCTTTGCAGTAGCATTTGCCACTGGACATCCAGAAAACATGTGCATACAGACAAAATGCATACTCATGAGATCCTGACTTGGGCATCTGGATATATCTTTTTGTAATCTCTGGAAGGAATGTTCAGCTTTTGGTAACACCTTTGGTAACAGGTAAAACAAGAAGTAGTATTTTATAAAAACAACTGTAGAGAACCCTGGCTCTATCCCATGCTCATTTACTAAGGCAGCCATAACTGCTTGTGACTGATGACATGGTCCATCTGTCAAGCTAGAGGGATGACTGGCAGACATAAAAGATCACATTTTTCCAAAATCCTGTTTCATAAGAAGTTGCCACCTGTGGACCAGTTGTTCTTCTTGTTCTGGGGTCCTTAAAGTTGAATTATTAATCACAGCTATACAGGGCCAGAACTAGGGTGGAATCTGTGAGTTGCACTGACCCAGCAAGTGTCCGGGCTGTAATGCAGCATCCTTAGTCACCTGGTCTGCTTCCACGTGTGAGTTTTAATGTTAATATGGCTACCTCAGCAAGAAGCTGGAAGGATGAAAACAGACAATCAAATTAACTTGGCATGCTTGATTGATTTACCTGCCAAAGTAAAAACAAACTTCTGGCCCTTCAAATGGAACCGAAAGCTCTCTATATCTCAACTATCTATATAAATATATACTCTTTTTACAGCTCACAGGCTTTGATAAAACATGGAGCTCTGCTTCTTGAGCTGGGTGAAAAGGACCCAATGACTCTAAATACAGAGTGTCCTTCTGGGTGATAAACTGCATACTCAGTATGGGTATTGCCATCTTCAGTATAAAACCAGGATCAAATCTACAAAAAATGAAATATCTGGGTCTTCAGGGAGTGTGTACTGCACTGGGCTCACAGCAGCTGATTACTATGTCATCAATGTAACACGTGTCTTCCTTTGTCTCCAGCCTCCTCCAATAGAGGCAATAAGGTGGCTGGATACAAATGTACGCATTTTTCATTGTTAGATTTGTACATAAACAAACAAAACAAATTCATATTTTGAACCTTTCATTAGACAAACATTTAGTTAGCTGTAGATTTGCTGCACAGAATGTGGGACCATTAAAAATTAAATATTTGACCAAAATAATGCCTGTAACTTTGTCTAATAGCACCTTTGCATAAAGCTACAGCTCTGATATATTGGGGTGAACCCTTCATTACTGGGTCCAGCTTACATAAATATATCACAATGGCTTGTTTTCTATCATGCTGTTTGTGTCAGAACTTCAGTTTCATGTTTCAAAAAGACAACTTTTTCTTGGCAATATTATAATTTCTCATTGCTTGCTCTGTTGTTAGTTTTAGCTAGATAACACAAGTCCTTAGTTTCCATCTGACATTATTTTCCTGATGTCATAACATAATAAATGATAAAAATACCCTGCGGTCATGCAGAGATGTCCATAAATCCAAAGTATTCTTCTGCTTATACCACGGCACTTACAAGGAAAAGGGGCACATCATTTCACAATCCACACATTCTGCTTTGGATTTCAAAAATAAAAATAAATAAAAACAAAAGGACAAGCAATCTGTATATGACAGACCAGAAAGCTCTCAGCCAGACCAAAAACTATAAAACAACTAGCTGCAGGTGGCATCTATCCTAACAGGGTATGTGGACTTGATGTGATGGGTCTGTTATATTTAAATTTTATTCATTATTACTCTCACATCGTGGACCAAACATCAAGTTATTATCAAACGTTTAGATTTCATTTTTGTAGAAAAACTTCTTATGTATCCCATCCATCTTGGCTTTGTTAAATATTATGGCAGCTGTATTCCAATTAACAACCTCATCTTAATCTTTTTTTCTCTCAATAAGGGTTTATTGTATAAATGTAAAATTAGAAAATTGTTATCTTAATCTAAACTAATCCCATTTTACAAGTTTCCCCAATAACCTGGATTTCATTTTCAACCAAAGGTTGTCTAAACCAGTTACAATATATCTATATTTATTAATAATATTTTTAAACTCATATCAGAAATTAATACTCAAGTTATAATCTCAATATCCTAGTTCTAATATAAATCCACAGATATATTTCCTTAAATTAGGACATTTTACTGAATTTCCCTTTTTTAAAAGCACTTTTCACTATCAAAGGATATTCAATTTGTGTAATACACGGTTAAATGTAACCTTCATTTTACCATGTTTGGAAAACAGATTAAAAAATAATTGTGATCACATGTTTTATCCAAAAAACAGAAATTGGCATGGTGTCCTTCCAGCTTATCACTGATCTCTCATCCCAGCTACATTCTTTCATGAGAGCGCAAAGTAGGGGGTGACATCTGCATACATGACACACACAATAGATAGAACTAAAGGTTCCAGCATTCACACACATACACCAATATCTCTCTAAAATCGTTTACATTTTTCCCATTTGTACACGACATATGCATATCATTCTCTCACTTTCTTTTAACTCTCTTTAATATTTCCCTGCTTTAAATTCTGCTTTCTTTATTTTGTTCTTATATCCTTTGCATCCCATGTATTGTAATCCCATACTTCACATTCTCTAGCTTCTGTGATCAGACGGGCAGCCATAGTGCTTATCCCATCTTCCTTCTATGACAACATATAAAGTATTCTGTTTTACCTCTCATTTCTCTGTTTTGACTTTACTAGTTGTAGTGCCTGACCACAAATTCATCCCACAATTTAACATCAAAACTGCAATTTCAGTCTAGTGTTATTTGTCACCCTTGATCCATCCTGCTCACATAGCTGTTTCTCTAGCTGTTTACTGCAGACTTTGGTAACCCGTTACCCAATGTGGATCCCTGTCCACTTTAACCATTAATCTAGGGGCTCAGTATAGGCAGAACCACACCTTCGGTTCATAAATTTTATAGCGCTCCCCTTGCGCTGGGCATTTTTGAGGGTTTCTTACCCTTCATTCCCTTACTTAATTTAATGCCCATAATGACTGGCTAGTCTTCTCTACGTGTGCCTATACCCTCATGCCTCTAAACTACTTTATCTAGCAGATGTACTACATATACCTGTGAACAGCACTATTCTTCCCTTTCTTATCTATAACACTCTGATGGACAGTAGACAGTGACAACATAACATATAACCACCAATCAATACAGTTCAATTAAGGGGAGTAAAATAGGTACCCTTTGTCCTGAAAATGCCTTACTGATCAAGGAAGTCTGATAACTCAAATGTAAGCAATAGGCTTACCTCAGCCGGCTGATTATCAGAAATTTCCGGATCGTCTCAAGCTCCTCCTATTGGATTCTCAGGGTCATCTGTAAATCCCCTCCTAGGCAAAGCTCGCCATCTGACATGGAATTTTATAGATAGGCAACTCCTATCCTCATATTGATTAGTGGTTCCAAATTAATAATAACTACTGCAGTAGGGAACAGACACAAAAGATACACTCAGGATCTTTCCAAATAACTATTCTGCTTTATTATGACACAATTGAAGATTTTTATACACATGATTACATGATTATTATTTGATATTGCTTGAAAGGATTATGCTTGCTTTGTAAATCTCTCCTGAAGATATTGTGAAATAAAGCAAAGAAGTTTTTAAGTGCAGCAACCTCTTGGACTTTTTTTATATATATATATTTATATATATATATATATATATATATATATATATATATATATATAGAGAGAGAGAGAGAGAGAGAGAGAGAGAGAGAGAGAGAGAGAGAGAGAGAGAGAGAGAGAGATACAAGACTGTATATATATATATATATTAATACACTGAAGTGTATTAGAGACAGTACACCACGGAATGCACTGTAGATATAGGCTACACTGAATGCAGAGTATATATATATATATATATATATATATATATATATATATATATATATATATATATATATATGTTTATGTTACATGTTTACAAGGATCCATTTACCATCTTTTAAAAAAACGCTATCACGAGTACCAGGACTCCCTATGAAATCTTTCCATATATACAAGATCTATATATGAGATACCCCTAACAAGCACTGGGTTAAAGGCCATTCAAAACATTCTCCTTTCTTCTTGGATGGAAAGATCAGGACTCATGTCTTCTATTACCATGCACCTTAGGGCATTTTTTGCTCCTTTATAATTAACTTTATTGCCAGTCAGCCTCCTCTCCCCTTCCCTCTTCCCCTGCCTATCTGTCCTTGGAACCACATACAGGTTAAGTTGTCACTTTATATTATGCATGGTTTTCTTTAAAGATATTTAAGATGTACTTTCATCTGACACCTTAACCTTTCTGATGCTATACAGCGTCTGGATGCTTCTTTCCTATTGTTATTTGTAGTGTCTTTGTTTACGTGTATGTGTGATGCGTTATTTACAACAGTGATTTTTTTACTGGCCAGTATTGTGAAGCTGCTCTTTTTTGCCAATTGGCTCATGATTCTGCCAATCTGTTTTAATTACTATAATAAATGTGAATTTTTGATACTCTTAAAAGGATCGAAATCTGTTGCCATTAGTAACTCTTTTCTGGTGCTTTACACCCAACTTTCTGTTTTTGATAACTGAATAACCTGCCTGCTTAATCTAACTCAAGCTATCTCTCTGTCCACGCCAACAACACTACACAGGGCCGCTGTGTAAGCAGCCTTATATAGTGTGGGGCATGGACTTAGTCCACCTGAGCCATGACTGGCCAAATTATGTATCTCTTAGCAGTGTGATTGGCCAAAGCATGCAGGTCAGGTGCATGCTTTGGCCAATCATCATACAGCAATTCACTGCAATCGCAGTGCATTATGGGGCGTTCCACGGCACTCAAATTTTATGTGAACACCCCATAATGTTCGCTGTTCGTTAAACGGGTGAACACCTGAGTTGAACTTATGTTCGACCCAAACATCGAGCTCATCCCTACATGGAAGTATAAATGTATCTTCACTGTGAGACTAAAGATTATTACCTGACTGTAATTTATTCTTCTTTTATTACAAGGTACATTTGTCTTGGTCAGATCTACGCCTCATACAGTTACATCTGGTGACTTGTAAAAGTGTCATTGCCTAACATTTCCAAGGAACAGTTGTGTGATATTTTCCCTCAGAAGCCAGATTAGACATGAGCAATTTGTTTCATTCCAAATTAGTTTTGTAGCCTCCCTGGTGGTATGATTATGTCAGATTTTTGGTGCTGAAAGTGGTACCATTATTTTGCATGGAAATTTGGCGTTTTATATTGTAGGCCTGTAATTCTTAGGAATAACTCACTTAAATCTGTCCAAACAAGAGTCTAGTAGACATCGCGGGTATGATAAAGTTTGAAACACAAAATTATAAATTGTAATATAATAAATAAATATAAATAATTATAAAAAATAATAATATAATAATAATAAAACAAATTTCCCCAAGATTCACTATCGCTCAATTCTGCAAGTGTTCTAATTTACTATCTCTGTTTTTTAGCTGGTCTAAAACTACTTTTGACGTAAAGGGACACTTTTAGTTGCTATGGACAATCTCCAGTTTCCAGGCAGAAAGAACAGTATATATTATATAAAACTGCATGCAGGGCACTGGACAAACCACTAGGGACAAAAGGAATGTGAAATAATTTCATACAGTAATGTAATCTGTAAGATTACAGTGTACTGTATGTGTTATGAATTTTACATTTTTTAATTTGCCGCCGGGCTCCCCCCGTGCATTGCGACGCTCGCAGGTAATGGAGCACTGCACACAGAGGCTTCAGGCGGACGACGGAGCCCACAGACACAGCGGGAGGACATCGCAGGATCCTGGGGACAAGGTAAGTATACCGCACCAGGATCCTGCAATGCAATCCTGAGTGTGGCTCGGGGTTACCGCTAATGCTACTGAAATTTAACCCCAAGCCACACTCGGGAAAACCTCCAGGGAGGTTAACTAATTTCGACAAATTCCTTATTTTTGAAATATCCAAATTAACGAAAAGCCGTTTAACAAATTTTTCCAAATATTTGTAAATTTGAATATTCGAAAATTCGTAAATTCATAAATTTGAAAATTTGGAAATTCGTAAATTGGTAAATTCAAAAATTTGGAAATTCAGAAATTAAAAAATTCAAAAATTCGGAAATTTGAAAATCAGAAAACCTAAAAATTTGAAAATCTGAAATAATAATTAACTAATAATAACTTAAGTATTACTAACTATTAGATTATAGGCATTGGAATTTCCTTTCAAATTTGGCTGTTAGTGAACGCAACAAATACAAATTTATCCAAATTTTATAAGTTATGAATTATCTGAAACAGCGAATGCCACATCTAAACAAATGGAACATAACTAATTAATAATAACAAATAACAATAACAACTTATTATTATTATTATTATTATTATTATTATTATTATTATTATTCATTATTAATTTGTTCCGTTCCATTTGTTTAGATGCGGCATTTGTTATTTCGGATAATTTGTAACTTTGGATAAATTTGTATTTGTTATGTTCACTAACTGCCAAATTTGAAAGGAAATTCCAATACCTATAACTTATTAGTTAGTTATTATTAGTTAGTTAGTCTTTCAAATTTTCTTTCTTATTTTTAGATTTTCGCATTTTCGAATTTTCAAATTTACGAATTTTCGAATTTCTGAATTTCAGAATTTTTTAATTTAAGAATTTACGAATTACGATAATAACGAATGACCTGAAAAAACAAAAACAAATGGAACGAAAACTAAAACAAATGGATTTTTCGGCAGCACACATGTCTAGCCAAGATGCCTCCAAACTGTGTAAACAATGCAGATACATTTGTGGCAATGTTACATTTGCACCCCAAAAGTGACAGCAGTGGTAAAAAAGGCACACTACCTATATTTTGGATGCAAAATAATGGATCAGGACAAGAGTTGGGCTCCTCATTATTGTTGCATAACATGTGCAATGTAATTGCATCATTGGCTAAAAGAAAGAAATAAAAAAGTCCATGCCTTTCACAGTCCCAATGGTGTGGAGGAAACCCACCAATTATAGTAGTGACTGATAGTTTTCATGGTTCCCCTAATTTGAGAAGGGATCTCAAAAAGGAATATCCAAACATTCCATCCGCACTGCGTCTTTTACCCCATGGTGCATAATCGCACATCCCCCTCGTAATTTTGAATTATTTTAATGCAGTTTTGACCTGAAGCTGTATCTTGGAAACTGGAGCCAATTAGTACTCAAGACTAGGGATGAGCCGAACACCCCCCTGTTCGGTTCGCACCAGAACATGCGAACAGGAAAAAAGTTTGTTCGAACACGCGAACACCGTTAAAGTCTATGGGACACGAACATGAATAATCAAAAGTGCTAATTTTAAAGGCTAATATGCAAGTTATTGTCATAAAAAGTGCTTGGAGACCTGGGTCCTGCCCCAGGGGACATGGATCAATGCAAAAAAAAGTTTTAAAAACGGCCGTTTTTTCAGGAGCAGTGATTTTAATAATGCTTAAAGTCAAACAATAAAAGTGTAATATCCCTTTAAATTTCGTACCTGGGGGGTGTCTATAGTATGCCTGTAAAGGGGCGCATGTTTCCTGTGTTTAGAACAGACTGACAGCAAAATGACATTTGGAAGGAAAAAACACATTTAAAACTACCCGCAGCTATTGTATTGCCGACAATACACATAGAAGTTCATTGATAAAAACGGCATGGGAATTCCCCAAAGGGGAACCCCGAACCAAAATTAAAAAAAAAAAAATGACGTGGGAGTCCCCCCAAATTCCATACCAGGCCCTTCAGGTCTGATATGGATATTAAGGGGAACCCCGGCCAAAATTTAAAAAAAAAAATGACGTGGGGTTCCCCCTAAATTCCATACCAGACCCTTCAGGTCTGGTATGGATTTTAAGGGGAAACCCGCACCAAAAAAAAAAAATGGCGTGGGGTCCCCCAAAAATCCATACCAGACCCTTATCCGAGCACGCAACCTGGCAGGCCGCAGGAAAAGAGGGGGGATGAGAGTGCAGCCCCCCCCCTCCTGAACCGTACCAGGCCACATGCCCTCAACATTGGGAGGGTGCTTTGGGGTAGCCCCCCAAAACACCTTGTCCCCATGTTGATGAGGACAAGGGCCTCATCCCCACAACCCTGGCCGGTGGTTGTGGGGGTCTGCGGGCGGGGGGCTTATCGGAATCTGGAAGCCCCCTTTAACAAGGGGACCCCCAGATCCCGGCCTCCCCCTGTGTGAAATGGTAAAGGGGGAACTTACCCCTACCATTATCACTAAAAAACTCTCAAAAATGTTAAAAATGACAAGAGACAGTTTTTGACAATTCCTTTATTTAAATACTTCTTCTTTCTTCTATCTTGCTTCATCTTCTGGTTCTTCTGGCTCTTCTGGTTCTTCCTCCGGCATTCTCGTCCAGCATTTAAATAAAGGAATTGTCAAAAACTGTCTTTTGTCATTTTTAACATTTTTGACAGTTTTTTAGTGAAATGGTAGGGGTACTTTTGTACCCCCTTACCATTTCACACAGGGGGGGGCCAGGATCTGGGGGTCCCCTTGTTAAAGGGGGCTTCCAGATTCCGATAAGCCCCCCGCCCGCAGACCCCCACAACCACCGGCCAGGGTTGTGGGGATGAGGCCCTTGTCCTCATCAACATGGGGACAAGGTGTTTTGGGGGGCTACCCCAAAGCACCCTCCCAATGTTGAGGGCATGTGGCCTGGTATGGCTCAGGAGGGGGGGCGCACTCTCGTCCCCCCTCTTTTCCTGCGGCCTGCCAGGTTGCTCGGATAAGGGTCTGGTATGGATTTTTGGGGGGACCCCACGCCTTTTTTTTTTTTTTCTTTGGCGCGGGGTTCCCCTTAAAATCCATACCAGACCTGAAGGGTCTGGTATGGAATTTAGGGGGAACCCCACGTCATTTTTTTTTTTAAATTTTGGCCGGGGTTCCCCTTAATATCCATATCAGACCTGAAGGGCCTGGAATGGAATTTAGGGGGACTCCCACGTCATTTTTTTTTTAAATTTTGGTTCGGAGTTCCCCTTTGGGGAATTCCCATGCCGTTTTTATCAATGAACTTCTATGTGTATTGTCGGCAATGCAATAGCCGCGGGTAGTTTTAAATGAGTTTTTTCCTTCAAAATGTCATTTTGCTGTCAGACTGTTCTAAACACAGGAAACATGCGCCCCTTTACAGGCATACTATAGACACCCCCCAGGTATGAAATTTAAAGGGATATTACACTTTTATTGTTTGACTTTAAGCATTATTAAAATCACTGCTCCTGAAAAAACGGCCATTTTTAAAACTTTTTTTTGCATTGATCCATGTCCCCTGGGGCAGGACCTGGGTCCCCAAACACTTTTTATGACAATAACTTGCATATTAGCCTTTAAAATTAGCCCTTTTGATTTCTCCCATAGACTTTTAAAGGGTGTTCCGCGGCATTCGAATTTGCCGCGAACACCCCAAATTGTTCGCTGTTCGGCGAACTTGCGAACAGCCAATGTTCGAGTTGAACATGAGTTCGACTCGAACTCGAAGCTCATCCCTACTCAAGACTTAGTTTTCCTTTATTAGTGACCCAATTCTGGTACAATTTAGCTACTTTCCTTTCATTTCTACTCTTTGTAGACCAGAGTTATTGCAATATCTTTCAAATTCAAATTCATTTGCAAATGTGTATAAATCATTTTGTTATAATTTATTTCAGATTAGTTGACATTTGTTATGATTGTGATTTGGAAATTCAGATACATCCGAATCTCCAATTAATGAAAATGTCTGAGTTTTGATTCATAACGAAATGAATGTCACATGTCTACTGGCTGGATGGAAGCCTCTCCTTGGTGCAAATCACATATAGGTCCTCTTGGAGTTTGCAAAAAAAGCACCTGAAGATCTCTCAGACTGTGAGGGCCAAGATTCTCTCATCTGATGAAACCAAAATGGAAGTGTTTGGCCTCAATTCTAAATGTTCTGTCTGGAGGAAACCAAGCAGTGCTCATTAGACATGTGACATTCGTTTCGGTCCGAAGACAAATTTTTGGTTATTCAGAGATTCAGTTGTATCTGAATCTCTGAATATAATTGTCACAAATAGTAACATATTTTGTTGAAATTCATACAATTTCATTTTGTTTATTCATTTTGTAATGAATTCCAAATTTTCAGAACAGTTACAAGTCGGAACAGTCGAACAATGATCGACCGATTCTAATTCTGTGTGAAGAATAGCTGGTTGTTAAGCAGCGGGTCAGGAAGCCGACCACCTTCACAACCGATGACTCCTCAGCTGTCAGCGGGCTTCCCCATCGACAGCTGAAATGTAAACAACACAATGCCGGCAAAACAAAAATGTTTAAAAAAATGGCGTGGGGTCCCCCAAAAAGACATACCAGGCCCTTATCCAAGCATGCAGCCCAGCAGGTCAGTAAAGAGGGGGACGAGCAAGTGCCACACTTCCTGAACCATACCAGACCACATGCCTTCAATATGGGGGGCTCTATTTTTGTCCCAATATAACCTAACATCATGGAGCAATTCATCCTTAACTTCCTAATAGAAGCAATGTAGCCATTAATCAGGGCTCAGCACTCTGCTCTCCCCTCCTCCTGTGTACCTGATCTGTGATTACATTAGAGATTAGAAGTCTATCAGGCTGTCAAACATGGAAGATGGATCAGAATGAAGCTACTTCTGCTGGAAACATTGATGATTAACTACTCCACAGTGTCTGCACCTACAGAGATGATTGGAGCTTATCTGAACATCCTGAGCCCATTCACTAGATTTAATCAGGTATGGACCACCTGACTGTTCAACATTGAAAAATTATGAATCAAACTTTGTGAAAGAGACAAGGAAGGAATCCAGCAGCACAATGAGATATAGATAGAAATGTTTGCAGAAATAATATTCAGAAATGCAAATTCAGCAGGAAATTACATTCAACAGATATGCTTAACTGCTTAAGGACTGCCCCGCGAACATATACTGTGGCAGGGTGACCCTTCAACGCAACAAGAGAGGCTGAATGGCAGTCTGCCTATGTAAACAACACAGACTGTCATTCTGCTAGTAAGGAAGACAGATTTTGTGGGAGACACAGATCTCTTGCCTTTGTACAGATAAACCATCCCCCACACAGTAAAAAAACACTCCCAGGGAACACATTTAACCTTTTGATCACCCCTGATGTTAACTCCTTCCCTGCCAGTGTCATTAGTACAGTGACAGTGCATTTTTTTAGTCCTGATCACTGTACTGGTGTCACTGGTCCCCAAAAAGTATCAATTAGTGTCAGATTTGTCCGCCACAATGTCGCAGTCTCACTAAAAATCGATGATCTCCGCCATTACTAGTAAAAAAAAAATTGCATATATCTATCCTATAGTTTGTAGACACTATAACTTTTGCGCAAACCAATCAATATATGCTTATTGCAATTTTCTTACCAAAAATATGTAACAGAATACATATTGGCCTAAATTGATGAAGAAATTAGATTTTTTTACATTTTTTAATTGGATGTGTTTTATAGCAGAATGTAAAAAAAATGTTTTTTTCAAAATTATTGTTTTTTTTTTGTTTATAGCGCAAAAA
This sequence comes from Aquarana catesbeiana, assembly GCF_042186555.1. NCBI lineage: Eukaryota > Metazoa > Chordata > Amphibia > Anura > Ranidae > Aquarana > Aquarana catesbeiana. The sequence continues at coordinate 12,775,322 of NC_133324.1, read as the reverse complement.
ATAAAAACTGCAGAAGTGATCAAATACCACCAAAAGAAAGCTCTATTTGTGGAAAAAAAGGAAAACAATTTGGGTACAGCGTCGCACGACCGCGCAATTGTTAGTTAAAGCAATGCAGTGCAGTATCGCAAAAAATGGCCTGGTCAGGAAGTGGGGTGAACCTTCCGGAGCTGAAGTGGTTAATGACCAAATATGTGTAGTCACCTGACCTTCACACCTATATGCGCTGATTGGGCATCCCATTTCAAAATTATGGTCATTAATATGGAGTTCACCCTGCAGGTAGATCGTTTTCTCTCTCAGATTCTGGAGATCTGTCCCCGCTGTGCCCCACTGTGTGTGCATGCAGGGATCTGTTAGGTCCAGGAACCACTGAGAGCAAAGTTGTCCCTTGTAATCATAGAAGACTTCTGTGTTTACAAGTGACAGTGAGGAGCGGAGGGTGAGATCTAGAACGGAGTTCCACATTCAGGATGCAGAACTGGGTTGGAGGATCACATGTCAAGGCCTGGCGAGCCGTATTCAGCCCATGAGCCTTGTGTTTGATGTCTGTGCTGTAGAGGGATGAATGATAATAGAAGGAAGACTGAAGCTGTTTCTGGTACTGCTGGTACTGGATTGCACTTGTACTGGCTGGTGATCTTGAATCTTTATTTTCTATCACACTCCAATCAGTATGTAAGGGCAAAGTGGGGGCAAGCTGCTAACTTCAGGTGTTGGTTATTATTATTATTAATAAACAGGATTTATATAGTGCCAACAGTTTACGCAGCACTTTACAACATGAGGGCAGACAGTACACTTACAATACAAACCAATACAGGAGGAATCGGAGGGCCCTGCTCATTAGAGCTTACAATCTAGAAGGGAGGGTCAAGTGGAAACAAAAGGTAATAACTGTGGGGGGTGAGCTGATGGAGAAAATTAAAAAACAGTTGTTAGGTGTGGGTAGGGTAGGCTTCTCTGAAGAGAAGGGTTTTCAGGGATCGTCTAAAAGCTAATAGAGTAGGAGATAAGCGGACAGATAGGGGTAAGGCATTCCATAGGATTGGAGAGGCTTTGGAAAGGTCCTGGAGGCGAGCATGGGAGGGGGTGATGAGGGAGCTAAAGAGCAGAAGGTCTTGAGAGGAACAAAGAGAACGAGTAGGTTGGTATATAGAGACTAGGCTAGTGATGTAGCTGGGGGGTTAAATTGTGGATGGCTTTGTATGTAGTTGTTAGTATTTTGAATCCAATTCTTTGGCCGACCGTAAGCCAGTGGAGGGATTAACAGAGAGGGGTAACAGAGACAGAGCGATTGGTAAGGTGGATGAGTCTGGCAGCAGCATTCATGACGGATTGCAGAGGTGATAGACTATGTAGAGATAAGCCAATGAGAAGGGAGTTGCAGTAGTCGAGGCAAAAGATGACCAGCGAGTGAATTAAGAGCTTTGTTGTGTCATTGGTTAGAAAGGGGCATATTTTGGAGATGTTGCGGAGGTTGAGGCGGCAGGATTTGGACAGTGATTGGACATGGTGCTTGAAGGAAAGTTCAGAGTCTAGGATGACACCTAGAACCTTGGCATGTGGGGATGGGTTTATAGTTGTGCCATTAATTTTGACTGAGAGATCAGGGGAAGGGGCATATGGGGGAGGAAAAATTATAAGTTCGGTTTTGGATAGATTAAGTTTGAGGAAGTGGTGTGACATCCAGACTGATACATTTGAAGTAAATTAGTGATATGTGAGGAGAGTGAGCTGAGGGGTAGAGAAATAGATTTGGGTGTCGTCAGCGTAGAGGTGGTATTGGAAGCCATGGGAGGCTATCAGCTGACCCAGGGAGGAGGTGTAGATTGAAAATAGGAGAGGTCCAAGACAGCACCTTGGGGGACCCCAACTGAGAAAGGAAGAGGAGAAGAGGAAGTAGAGTTGTAGGAAACGCTAAAGGTGTGGTTGGATAAGTAGGAAGAGAACCAGCAAAGAGTACAGTCACAGAGACCAAAGACGTGGAGTTTTTTGAGGAGGAGGGGGTGGTCAACCATATCAAAAGCAGCAGAGAGGTCCAGGATTAGGTGTACAGAATAATGTCAATTTGTTTTGGCCGTTAGTAGATATTTTGTTAGTTTTAGGAGAGCGGTTTCTGTGGAGTGTTAAGGATGAAATCGAGACTGAAGGGGATCAAGAAGGCTATTATCAGTGAGGTGGACGCTCAGTCAGTTGTAGACCAGACGTTTGAGGAGTTTGGATAAGAAGGGGAGCAAGGAGATGGGGCATAGGTTGTTAAGATTGGATGGGTCCAGTGAGGGCTTTTTAAGTAGGGGTCTGACAAGTGCATGTTTTAGAGAGTTGGGGAAGATGCCAGAAGAGAGGGAGAGATTGAAGATGTGGGTTAGAGAGTGTAGCATAGAGCCAGAGGGTGAACGTAGCATTTGTGAGGGAACAGGATCCAGAGGGCAAGTGTTAAGGTGGACATTAGCAAGTAGTTTAGCAACCTCATCTATAGTGTTGGGGTTGAAAGAGGGAAGTAATGATTGTGCCTGTGGGCATGAAGTGTGAAGCGTGGAGGGTATCGGAACAGTAGAGATCTCCTCATGAATTGTATCAATCTTCTGTTTGAAGTGATTGGCGATCTCCTGGGCAGTAAGTGAGTTGGTGGGTGGAGGCGTTGGAGGACAAAGTAGAGCGTTGAAGGCAGAGAAGAGTTGGTTGGGACGGGATGATAAGTTGCTAATGAGAGTGATAAAGTAGGTCTGCTTGCCAGTGAGGAGGCTGGAATTGTATTTTTGGAGGGCAGATTTATATTGGTTGAAATCTCTCTGAGACTTAGTCTTATGACACTGGCGCTCGTGAGCATGACTGCATTTTTTCAGACTTCTAGTATCATCTGTTTGCCAAGGTTGAAGGGGTCAGGGCCTGATTCTGTGTGTGTAGTGAGGGGGGCCATTGAGTCCAGTGAGGCTAGAAGTGAGGTGTTGTAGACAGAAGTGGCTAGGTTGGTGCAGGATAGGGGTGAGATTTTGTTGTAAATGTTGTCGATAGCAGAGTAGAGAAGAGAAGGGTTGAGATGACGTAGGTTTCTGCGGGTAACTTTTAGGGGGTTGGAGGGAGAGGAGGTGGAGGAGAGGGAGAGAGTGAAACTAATAAGGTGGTGATCAGAGAGAGGGAATGGAAAGTTAAAGAGGTTGCATGGAGTGCAAAGGTGAGAGAAAATGAGGTCAAGGGTATTGCCTTCGGAGTGAGTAGGAGCATGTAGCCACTGCTCCAGGTCAAAGGAGGATGTTAGGCTGAGAAGTTTGGAAGTGGCAGGAGTGTTAGTATTAATATGGACGTTGAAGTCCCCGAGAATGATTGTGGGGATTTCAGAAGAAAGAAAGTAGGGTAGCCAGGCAGAGAAGTCATCAAGAAAGGTTGATACCGGTCCAGGGGGCCTGTAGATCACAGCTATCCTTAGAGAAACTGGAGTGAAAAGACGAATGCAGTGTGCTTTGAAAAAGGAGAGTGTAGTACCTGAAAGGTGCTATGTGGGGCTAGAAGGATTCCAATACCTCCTCCCTTACATCCACTGGATCTGGGGGAGTGAGTCCAGAGAAGACCACCATGGGATAGGGCAGCAGAAGACTCAGTGTCAGATTTGAGGAGCCAGGTTTTGGTAATGGCGAGTAGGTTAAATGAGCTGGCAATAAAGAGGTCATGGAGAGAGGTGAGTTTGTTGCAGACAGAGTGGGAGTTCCAAAGGGCACAAGAGACAGGGAGTCTGGTCTTAGGAAGAATAGAAATGGGAACTAAATTGTGTTGATTGCGGCTGCTGCCAGAGGGTGCAGGGTGATGGGTGCATGGGGTACAGTTAAATGATGGAGGCCCAGGGTTTGGGGATATATCTCCGGAGGTTAGGAGAAGCAGGAGAGTGAGGGAGGTAATATGGGAGTGGGATATATATGAAGGGACATGGCCCAGGGTCTTAGAGATTTTTAGTGTGTGTGGATTTAGAATTAGCAGGAGTTGGTGGGTGCAGTAATAAGGAGAGGACAGAAGTGAGGGTGATATATATATGCTGTGGAGGGGAGAAGAGGGGTGAAGGAGAGATAGTTTAAGTTTAAGGATAGAGGACAGAGCTGTCAAAAGGAGTGGGAGAGAGTGCATGTTACAAGGAGAAAGGGTTGAAGGGGTAAACAAGGTCACCTGATATCTGTCTGGTGTTTTTCAAAGTTTTTTCTTGTGTTCATTTGCTTTGTGCATTCGCTGAAGTGCAGAGTCAGAAGTGCTTCCACTTATAGAAATCGCCCACTTTGAGAAAGACCCAGTTGCAAATGTGTGCCCCCTGAAAATGCTTCCCCCAAAAGAAGCTTATATTTATACTGATAGGGGTGGGTGGTGGGTGGATTTCAATTAGCAATCACGAGGTAATAAAGGATGGCTGGTTAACAGGGCAAAATTCTTAGTCCAGAAACAGACTAGCAAGAGGGCACTAAAGTTAACGGGCCATAATTCTGGGTAAGACAAGGGAGATAATAAAGCATTGTAATGTGGACAGGTCTACAGACTGTTAAGCAAAAATAACATACCAGCAATTATTAAGACACATAAGCAAAGCAGATAGCAGTGTTTCAGTTTTTGGGTGGAGATTGTTTGATTGATCACAGCATTTTTTTGTGATCAGCACTGTCCAATGGACGGTGCAGTCACAGTACTTTGCTTGTGCATGCTAGGGTCATGTAAGAGCAAGAAAAAATTGAGGCTCTAAAATAGCATCCAATCCTGTAACATCTACCTTCCATCCACTTATGTACAATAGGCAGACAGAAGGCAGTCAATGTACCCAAAAAATCATAATGCTGATGGTAATGTCATTCATAATGATGACAATGATGATGGTAGCAATCTGACTAACCTTGTTTAATCTGGTCTACAGCATTATACATTAAATCAATGTGTTACATTTACAACATTCTTTTCCCCATCATTGTCCCTCTTGTGTTCAGCTCAGGTTTTAAAAGTAAAATGTAGAGTTTTGGAGAAAACATACACAATAATATTCCAGCACTGGAGGTCAGTATGGAGAATATCTCCACAGCCACCATGTATTTCCCTCTGGTGCTCAGATAGGCCGGGATCATGGCAATCCAGACACTGCAGAACACCAGCATGCTGAAGGTGATGTACTTGGCCTCATTGAAACTGTCCGGTAATGTCCTCACCATGAAAGCCAGAACAAAACTCACAGCTGCCAGAAACCCCATATAACCCAACATAGAGTAGAACCCGATAACTGACCCTTCATTACACTGAATGAGGATCTTCCCAGGATAGGAGTCCATGTCATACTCCTGAAATGGTGGAGAGATGGACAACCAGAGAATGCAATTCATAACCTGAATGGATGAGCAAAATAACATGACTGTATTGGGAAGTTTGACTCCCACCCATTTTCTACAAGAGCTTCCAGGTCTGGTGGCTTTGAAAGCAATGAAGACCATGATGGTTTTGGCTAGGATAGAAGATGCTGAGATGGTGAAGGGAATTCCAAAAGTGACTTGTTGCAGCATACAGGTAATATCCACAGGACGGCCAAGGAACAGGAATACAGAAAGGAAGCTCAGTATGAGGGAGAGGAGCAGAATGAAGCTGAGGTTTCGGTTATTGGCTCTGACTATGGGAGTGCTCCGAAACCAAACAAATAGTCCAAGTATAAGGAGAGATGTTGTAGCAAATATGACTGAAGTTATAGAAAAAAATAAAACTAGAATGTCCTCCACATATGATAAATACTCGATGACCTTCTCAATACAAATAGTTTTAGCTTTGTTGGGCCATTCATTTTCAGGACACTTCTTGCAGAGTTCACTGTCGGTAGAGTAAAAATAAGTGAAAATAACATTAGGCATGGTAGCAATTCGACAGTATTAAATATTTTATCTGTATTTTTCCTTAACCACTTGACCTCCAGAAGATTTACCCCCCTTTATGACCAGGCCATTTTTTGATCACCTCTGCACTTTTTGTTTTTTGCGCTATAAACAAAAAAGACCAACAATCTTGAAAAACACATTCAAAAAAATGTTCAAAACAATCCAATTTCTTCATAAATTTCAAAAATAAATCTTCAAAAATGCATAAAGCCAATATGTATTCTGCTACATGTTCTGGGTAAAAAAAAATATCACAATAAGTGTATATTGATTGGTTTATGTGAACTGTGGTATACAAACTGTGGTATATATTTATGGAATTTATTTTATTTTTTATACTAGTAATGGCGGTAATCAGCAACTTATAGAGGGACTATGATTGTGGCTGACACTTTTGACACTTTGTGGGAACCAGTGACACTAATACAGTAATCTGTGCTAAGAAATATGCACTGTCAATGCACTAATGACACTGGCTGGGAAGGGGTTAAACATCAGGGACGATAAAAGGGTTATCTGTGTGCCTAGCCAGTGTTTTTATGTACTGTGTGTGCTGCTTTTACTGGGGGAAGAGATGGATTTCATTCTGTGCTTTTCAGGGACACAGAATCCACCCCTTCCCCCTTGTCAGAACAGAGATCTGCCTTGTTTACATAGGCAGATCTTGGTTCTGTGTGTTTTACTGATGATCAACGGGTGCCAGCAGACATCCAGTACTCAGCACCCACAGATCAGCTTCTGCTGTGATCAATCACAGCAGAAGCAGTCCACTGAAGGGGCAAGTGCCCCCCCTGCAGGTGGAGGTGCAGAATCATGTATATGTATGTGATTCTGCATAGGAGGGCCGCTCTGTAGTAGTAAATCTAAATGGCAGTCCAGAAGTGGTTTGCTTAAAGTTTTTTGTAGTTAAGATGGTAATGTTAAATATGAATTAAAAGCGTACAAAACAAAAAAAAATGTTGGAACAATATACAGTATATGTTGACTATCTCAAGAAAGTTTTAGTCATAAATAAAGTGTGATGATGTCCTACTAAACACAAAAGAACCTTCAGCCTCGATGATGGCCATGACACAGTCTGTAACTTTAACATGGATGGAAAAGGACCTGGGGATCCTAGTAGATGGTAGGCTCAGCAATGATATGCAATGCCAAGCTGCCACTAACAAAGCAAACAGAATATTGGCATTAAAAAGGGGATTAATTGCAGAGATAGAATGATAATTCTCCCGCTCTACAAGACTCTGGTCCGGCCGCACCTGGAGTATGCTGTCCAGTTCTGGGCACCAGTCCGCAGGAAGGATCTACTGGAAATGGAGCGAGTACAAATAAGGGCAACAAAGCTAATAAAGGTTCTGGAGGATCTTAGTTATGAGGAAAGGTTGTGAGCACTGAACTTATCCTCTCTGGAGAAGAGACGCTTGAGAGGGGATATGATTTCAATATACAAATACCGTACTGGTGACCCCACAATAGGGATAAAACTTTTTCGCGGAAGGGAGTTTAACAAGACTCGTGGCCACTCATTAAAATTAGAAGAAAAGAGGTTTAACCTTAAACTACGTAGAGGGTTCTTTACTGTAAGAGCAGCAAGGATGTGGAATTCCCTTCCACAGGCGGTGGTCTCAGCGGGGAGCATTGATAGTTTCAAGAAACTATTAGATAAGCACCTGAATGACCGCAACATACAGGGATATATAATGTAATACTGACATATAATCACACACATAGGTTGGACTTGATGGACATGTGTCTTTTTTCAACCTCACCTACTATGTAACTATGTAACTATGTATGTAACAATGAAATTCTCTTATTTTATCACTTTTGGTCTCTTCAGTGAAATAATTTTCCAGATAATTCTTTTTTATATAAATGCAAATGTGTTGGAGGTTTTGTCAGACAGACAGGAGGAGGAAGGAGCTTCCAGGTGCTGGCTTGAGAAAGTCTCCAACACTCCCAGAAGGGTCAGAGGTAGAAGAAAAGTGCAGAAAGGCACCATCAGTAATCATAAATTTCATACAATTTAGGGGGATATTCAGAAAGTGTAAAGTGTGTACAGAATCAATTTAAAGTACTTTAAATGTTTTCATTTTCTAATTCAATATCAGAATTTATACTTAAAGAAACATAAAGCTTACCAGAATGGTTTGATATTTCTCCTTCTGAACATGGAGCACAATTATAACAACATGGGTGATATCCTTCTCTTACAGATTTCCTGAACCCTGGAAGACATTCCTCAGAGCATCGACCCCTTGGGACCTAAGATAATATAGAACAATATGAACTATTCAAGAGCAAAAGTACAGATATAATAGTGTAGGTAAGCCAAGCTTCTGATGTTTAAAATGATGCAGCATGCACAGTATACCTTGGTGGAAATAGGGATGAGCCGAACACCCCCCGGTTCGGCTTGCGGCAGAACATGTGAACAGGCAAAACATTTGTGTGAACACGTTAAAGTCTATGGGACTCGAACATGAAAAATCTAAAGTGCTAATTTTAAAGGCTAATATGCAAGTTATTGTCATAAAAAGCGTTTGGGGACCCGGGTCCTGCCCCAGGGGACATGGATCAATGCAAAAAAAAAGTTTTAAAAATGGCCGTTTCAGGAGCAGTGATTTTAATAATGCTTAAAGTGAAACAATAAAAGTGAAATATTCCTTTAAATATTGTACCTGGGGGGTGTCTATAGTATGCCTGTAAAGTGGCACATTTTTCCCGTGTTTAGAACAGTCCCTGCACAAAATGACATTTCTAAAGGAATAAAAGTAATTTAAAACTGCTTGCAGCTGTAATGTAATGTTGCCCCCCCCCAGCCCATTACTGGGCCCTTTCGGTCTGGTATGGATATTAAGGGGAACCCCACACCCAAATTTTAAAAAAAGGCGTGGGGCCCCCAGGCCCATTTACTCTGAACAGTATACAGGCGGTCCTCGAGTTACAAACAAGACAGGGACTGTAGATTTGTTCTTAAGTTGAATCTGTTTGTGATTTTGAACAGGTACATTTTGTAAGTGTATCTCCAGCCAAAAAATCTTGTTTTAAGCTTTTTGGATAACATAGGGAGGGGTTATCATCACCCCTGTAACATTTGTTTTGCTGTCTGTGCCCCTGTTCAGAAGATTTCACCTCATTTTCTGTCCCAATGACAATTGGATTTAGAACATTTTGGGTTATTAGGGAAACAAGGATTGGTGATAAAACATCAGTGGAGACACCTTTTTCCCATATTAACTCTTACAGAAGAGAATTTTTCCTTCCTAGGGGTAGATTTCATCTCACTTCCTGTTGTCTCCCTCAGTTTCTAAGTAGGAGTCATTTGTAAGTCGGATGTTTGAAAATAGGGGACCGCCTGTGTATACTATACGGCCTGCCCTATACACTCTGTGGAAAATTGGACCTTAGGTGTTGGTAGTACCAGAACACTGTAAGCCCTCACAGTTACTCTTGGTGGGTGCTGGACCGGGCCCTGCTGTGAAATATGATATCAAGACATCAAGTCACATTTTAACCCCCAATAAGTGTGGGTTGAGGCGAGTTATGCCAAACACGAGAGTGGGAGGCAATTGTAGCTGGTGAGTGCAAATCTTTAAGTGGGAGTGGAAGCACAAACACTGAGGTGTGGTGGAAGATCACAAAGAACAACCAAGAGTTTACATTTATAGATTTTTTCAGACCATTCATTGGAATATTCATAATTTATGAACTTCATGTTAACACTTTATTCATTATTTTCACATCTGTCACAGCGTGTGTTGTTTTGATTATTATGTGATATGATGTGTTTCCTCACAGTGTTCACCAATAACTTTTTTGTCAGATCACATTCACATTGTGACTGATTTTCAATGAGGGTATTATTGTCAATATTCACACATATATACCTATACTGTTCATTTATATCGATCATTGCTTTTATTAGCACATTTTTAATTTTATTTTTTATTTTTTTATTTTTTTTTATTTTTTATTTTTTTTCATATTTTTTTATTTATTTGAGCGCTACTTTTTACTCTTACTCTATTTACTCACTTATCTCTAGAGGTTTAAATTCACGTATTTGTTACATATTAAGTGGCAGCTATAGTTTATTTAAATTATACTTTTTTCACTTATTCAGAAGCGCAGTGGAGGTATCACAGGGTGTAGGGTGTTTGCTTGTGAATCAGGTGTGCAATAAAAACCTATTGAAGAAAAAAAATCCAAAGAGAAAATTCTTAGAATTCTTATAAGGACAGAGAGGACAATCAAAGACCTGAAGCACCGAACTGTATGTTGTCTACCAGGCTCTCGGATTCAGCACATCACAGATCTGGTGGACAGATTACTAGGAGGGGCTGGGGAAGACCCGGCTGTCATGGTGCACGTTGGCACCAATGACAAAGTCAGAGGAAGATGGAGTGTCCTAAAAAACGATTTTAGGGATTTAGGAGCAAAATTGAGGAAAAGGACCTCCAAGGTAGTATTCTCAGAAATACTACCGATACTTCGAGCCACACCAGAAAGGCAGAGGGAGATTAGGGAAGTAAACAAGTGGCTGAGGAGCTGGTGTAGAAAGGAGGGGTTTGGTTTCCTGGAGAACTGGGCTGACTATGTAACTATATGCAAAAATCAACCGCATTTTAGGAGTCACTCACACAGAAATCAAGGTAGCTCCTTGTTTTTTTATTTTTAATGTATATACAGTAACTGCAAATTTCTGATTAGGGAATTACTACTCTAAACTGTTTTTTTTTTACAGTCTGATGAATTCAGAAGGCCTGGGTAGAATCTGGCCATGGATAATACTGGCGGTCATTCCACTCCAAAGTCTTTTATCTTCTTCTGTACACAGGAGTCGGGGTCCTTCTATGAGTGTCTATGTCCCGGTCTGTGTGATGAGGAGGGGGGAAGTAATAGTAGTCAGTCACATTCAGCTGGACTTGTTCTGTAATATAGAAGATGTTTTGTAGTTTATCCACTTCTTCAGTTATATAGAGTGATGGGAACATTTATATCCACGCAGCCAACACTGACACCTTCATCTAATCACCATGGAATGAGTCAGGGAAGATGTTGGCCGTCTATGAACAGGATGGGGGGAGGGGGTTATGTTTTGTCTGGAGATGGGCTTTAGGGTCAAAACTAGTATGTTTCTTGTATAAGTTCTGGATCAGCTTCCCCAGTGTAACTCACCTTGTCTCCTTTCCATGATATTAGCTCTGGTTCTAGTGTAAGTTGCTGACCCTCTGAAAGGGACCCATCAAAGGGACCCACAATCATCCAATCAGTGATATTTCTACCTTTAATTCTTGTAATCCAATTTACAATTTCCATTGGGCTGGGCAGTTCTCTTTTATCATTAAAAATCATAACCTTGCCATTCGGATCCTTGGACTGGACTTCTTTTACATAGCGGGACAGCTTAAAAAATTACAAAAATAATTATACTTATAAGTATATATATATATATATATATATATATATATACTAAATATATATATTTATAAGTATTTATAACGTTCAGTCATTTTTTTTGACTATAGATTGTTTATCTAGCTATATATCAATCAGAGAATGTCATCAGGATGAGATGACCTGTTTGCTGAACATTTATAATCAGATACAGTTTATTAGGACTATTGATAAAAAATTTGCTTTGCGAATGTGATCGTTCCAGAGATAAATAATTCTACCCCTTTACAATACACTGGCTCAGCCTCATCTTGAATATACAGTTCAGTTTTGGTCACCAATCCTCAGGAAAGATGTTGATAAATTAGAAAGAGTTCAGCAAATGGCAACAAAATGAACAAGGAGGACAGAGGATCTCAGCTATGAGGACTGATAGATTACAGATATTCACTCTGGAAAAGAGGTATTCACTTAACCCTTTCGCCGCCTGGTCCGTATGTCATACGGACCTGATGGTCAAGGCATTGCACACAATTTGGTGGCTGCAGTCACTGGGATTGTGTGTGAAACTGACAGGCAGCCTCCTGCCTGTCAGGTGAGAGCATTCAGGTGGTGCTGCTGCTGATGGATTGCTCTCAGACAGCCCCAGTACCTGCACCCCCCCGCCACCACACCCCGCCATGCTTACCAGGCTCTGCTTGCCCATCTGTGGGCCCGAGAGCTCCATGGCGGGTGCTGGTGGCTGGAGGGAAAGGAGAAGAGCGGACACACATCCGCTCTCCTCCCCTTATTCTTGTGACCTGGAAAGCGATGTCTCTGACATCACTTCCAGGTCAAATTTTCGGTGTCCCCGGTTCGCTCAGCCAGGAAATAATGTTTTGTAATGCGATCTGCACTATGCTCCATTTTTACACCTCAGGTGGCCAGGCCATTTTTGCAATTTTTTCATTGCTTTTTTCTTTTTCCCTTACAGTTTTCAGAGTTTGTTAAAGACCCCCAAACCATATATTTTCTTAAACCTCATGACCAGTAGAATACAAATAGGGTACTACTGATTTCTAGGGCACAATGATATTTGCACAAATGTTTATCAAAACACTATTTTTGTTACAAATACACTAAAATCATTATTAGCAGATAAAAACACAGCAAATTTTACAAAATTCCTACTAAATATAAAAGCTTAACCTGTATTGAGTTAATAAATAACAAATATTTGTAAATTTTAAATTGCGCCTTTTTGCTAAATTTGGCAAAATTGAAAATCTAACAGGCTCAAAAGTGTAAATATCCAAATTTCTCTAGCCATATATTTTCTGAAATCAAATGACCTGTGGAATAAAAAGAAGGTTCTACAGATTTTTTAGACCCTGTGGTATTTGCGCAAATGTTTATCGAAACAATATATTTGCAAAATATACCCTAAAATCATTATTAGCAGATAAAAACACAGCTAATTTTACAAAATTCCTGCTAAATCCCTATTAAATATAAAAGCATATCCTGTATGCAGTTAATAAATAACAAAAAATTGTAATTTTTACATTGGGCCTTTTTGCGAAAAGGTGAAAATCGAACGTACGCAAAAATGTAAATATCCAAAATTCTCAAAAAATTAAGAAGGTTTTTTCCCTAACAGCTTTCAGAATTTCTGAAAGACCACTGAAACCATATATTTTCTAAAGGAAAGGATCTCTAAAATAAAAAAAAAGGTGCAACTGATTTTTTAGACCTCGCTGCATTTGCGCAAATGTTTATCAAAGCAATATATTCGGAAAAAATATACTAAAACCACTATTAGCAGATAAAAACACAGCTAAATTTACAAAATTACTGCTAAATTCCAACTAAATATAAAAGCTTAACCTGTATGAAGTTAATAAATAACAAATATTTGTAATTTTTACATTGCGCCTTTTTGCAAAATGGTTAAAATTGAACGTACACAAAAAGGTAAATATCCAAAATTTTCAAAAATCTGAAGCTTTTCATTTTTCCCTTACAACATTCAGAATTTTTGAAATACCCCCCAAACCATACATTTTCTAAAAGCACATGACCAGTAGAATAAAAAGAAGGTACTACTGATTTTTAAGGACCCGCATATTTTTGCGCAAATTTTTATCAAATCATTATTTTTTACAAAAAAAACCCCAAAATCCTTATTTGCACACATAATAACACAGAGGATGGTGTGTGTGTGTGTGTGTGTGGGGGGCAGATCAGGCATTTTAGGTAATGCAGGAGGGGAGGAAGCAGCGGGTGACAGGTAGACAGGGTGACATAAGAGGAGGCAGCAGCGGTGGAGGGGGGTGTCATTTTAGCTGAATAAATCTGATCAGAGGCTTCTTATTCGCAAATCAGAGCTATTTTTTTTGTTCAGCAGAGTCTGCTGAACATTTCAAATATAAGTTTATGGTCACTGAAGTTACGGGGAGCTTATAACAGAACAGGAATGTAGGTCTGTACAGCATACGGACATTGTCACCTGCAGGTACTTCTGTAGGTCCGCACCTCCTACAGACCTGGCAGTAAAAGAGTTAAAGGAAACCTGTCTCAAAAAAGTATCACATAGGGGACTTGTGTCTTCATGTGATAAAAAATAAAGTGTAAGAAAATAAAGTTAAATCCACACACTTTTTTCCTTGTCAAAAGAAGTTTATTGAGTATACAATGTTATAAAGATACATAAAGATACATAAAGTAAGTTTACAAGGATCTATAAAGTAAGCTCATTGTTTTACAGTAGGGTTTATATAGGTAAATATCATGAAATTTCAAATATTAAACATTGGGTTCACGTAAACCTAAATTAAAGATATATATCATTTCCTTAGTTACTTTTGTAGGTATTTAAATGATTTATACCTACTATACATATTGTTTACAAGTAGAGTGTATATAGGTCAAATAAATTCTGATAATGAGCTTTAATCGTAAGGTGGAGAAAAGGAAAGAGAAAGAAGAAAAAGGGTTGAAAGGTAGAGGTATGGTCCACAAGGTTGTCCCGCTCGTCAGTTTATTATTCTTTTTAGTTCTCTTTGAAGCCTTAGAATGGGTGTCTCTGTAAGTCATTTAATCTGTTACCATGGCAACAGGACAGCGTCATTGAAATTTGACAGGAACTGTTGTTTTATCCAAGGATGCCAAAGTTTTTCAAATTTTGGAATTTGATTTTGATCGATGGCTACCATCTTAGCATGGGACATTGTATTATTCATTCTGTGAATTGTTTCTGCTAGTACCAATGTAGGAGATTTCCATGCCTTGGCCACTGTTTGTTTTGCAGCTGTTATTAGTTGGATCATAAGTTTGAATTGAGAGAGTGTTAACCATTCCGGTTTTAGATTAAGTAAAGTTAAATATGGATCTGGTTGTATTATTTTTTTAAATATTTTAGATGCAATCACAAAGACTTCCTTCCAGAAGGTTTGGATTACTGGGCACGTCCACCATATGTGTAAATATGTGCCTATTTCTGGGCATCCTCGAAAACAAAGAGCTGAGGTATTAGGTGAATATTTTGCCACTCTAGCGGGTACAAGGTACCAGCGAGTTAGGACTTTATAATTTGTCTCCAGTGCCAAGATGTTGGGTGAAGATGACTTAGATGTGAGCCATATATTAGACCAGTCCGTGTCTTCTAAAGTTCGTCCCAGGTCCTCCTCCCACCTCTGAACGTAAGAGGGTCTATTAAGATTTGCTACTCCATATAATTGATTATAAAGTGATGAAATTGTACCTTTAGCAAATGGATCTTTTGTACAGATTGATTCAAAAATGGATAATTGGGATAATGGTGTATCCCCCTTTAGGAATGGTGTATAGAAATTTTTGATTTGGAGATATCTAAATATCTCAGAGTTTGGTAGATCATATTTTTCTCTAAGCGATGGGAATGAAAGGAATGATTTAGATGCTATGAAGTCATTTAGTGTCTGAATGCCTGATGTTGTCCAAGCTTTAAAAGAATTTGGGTAGATCCATGCCGGATAAAAGGCCGGATTTCTGATAAAAGAAAGGAGAGGATTGTGTGGAGATTGTAACTGATATTTGGTTTTTAGTTTATCCCAGAGAGATAAGAAGTGTTTAGTTATGGGATTATGAATTTTAAAGCGGTCTTTAGGATCAAGCCATAATAAATTTGATATTAATAGAGGGTCATTTTCTGAAGCCTCTATAAATACCCATAATGGGATTTCCTGTTTTGCATGCTATTTGGACAGACTGGCCAAATGTGCTGCTCTGTAGTAGTTAGTAAAATTAGGGTATCCCAGGACTCCTTTATTTTTGGGAAGATGTAGTGTGTGTATAGGTATACGTGGTTTAGAAGAGCCCCATATAAATGAAGTTGCTCTTTTTTGTACTATTCTCAAAAAATAGGAAGGAATTGGAATAGGGAGGACTCTGAATAGATAAAGCAATTTGGGTAGAATAGTCATTTTGATTGCATTAGTCTTCCCTATCCAGGATAAAGGAAGTTGCGACCATTGTTTTATTAGATTTGTGATCTGTCTTAATACAGGAGGATAATTGGTTGAGAATAAATCAGAATGAGATGCTGTTAAATGAATTCCAAGATATGGGATTGATTTTTCTGCCCATGTGAATGGGAGTGCAGCCCTAGCCGGGATCAATTCCATGTTTGTGAGCGAAATATTAAGCACTAGGCATTTCTTAGGATTAATCATAAGGCCGGATAGGGCTGCAAATCCATCAAGAGCTGGTATTAAGTTAGGACCAGAGACCTGTGGTGATGATAGAAAAAGTAATATATCGTCTGCAAATATACATAATTTGTGTGTAATACCTCCTACTTCAATGCCAGTTATAGTTTGGTTTGTTCTGATGTATTGGGCCATGGGTTCGAGTATAAGGGCAAATAATAAGGGAGATAATGGGCAACCCTGTCGGGTACCTCTTTCGATATTAAAGGCATCAGATTTGTATCCAGCATATTTTATATAGGCTTTGGGTTTATTATATAATGCTTTGATCCATGTTAAAAAGTGGGGTCCAAAACCCCATTTTTGTAATGAATATTGCATATATTGCCAGGATACTGTGTCAAATGCCCTCTTAATATCGAGAGATAGAAAACATAAAGGGATTTTCCGTTTTTTAGCAATATGTGCCAATAACACTGCCCTGCGTATATTATCGCCTGCCTGTCTATTTGGCATGAAGCCTACTTGATCTCTATGTATTAATTTTCCTATAATGCTATTGAGGCGTTTTGCTATTATTTTTGCTAATAATTTAATATCAAGGTTTAACAGAGAGATAGGCCGATAATTCACACAGGAAGTATCATCAGAAAGGGGTTTTGGGATCATACAAACAATTGCCATTAGTGTTTCTTGCCGAAAAGAATGTCCTTCTAGAAGTTTGTTAAAAGTTTCAGTGAGAATGGGAGAGAGTATTTCTGAGAATGTTTTATAGTATAAAGCCGAGTAGCCGTCTGGGCCTGGTCTTTTGTTAAGTTTTAGGTCTTTTATGGCGTTAGCAACTTCATCTATAGTTATAGGCTCATCCAAACTGCTTTTTTGATTCTGAGATAATTCAGGTAAGGTTATTTTTGAGAAGAAGGATTCAGCCTCTGTAGGATTAAATTCATTGTTTGTCTTGTATAAAGTTGCGAGATGTGAGTGAAATTTATGGACTATTTTAACTGGATTACAAGTATAAACATTTTTTGATAATTTCAAACGTATTGGTTTGAAAGATTTGTTAGTTGAATTCAATGCCCGAGCCAAATATGTACCTGGTTTGTTTGTATTCATGTAGAAATTGTGTTTGGAGCGTTTGAGGGATTTATCAACTGACTCAGTGAGAAATAGATCGTATTCCAATCTAGATTTTTCCAGATGAGATTTTGTACTCTGAGATGGATTATCTTGAAATGATATGTAGGCTGCATTAAAATTGAGTTCTAGTTTTTTTGCTAGATTTTTGCGTTCCCGTTTAAATAGTGCCATTTGTCTTTGTATTGTACCACGCAAGACAGGCTTATGAGCTTCCCACAGTGTTATTGGGGAGATGTCTGTTGTATTATTAATTGATATGTATTCCTTTAAAGCTTGTTCAATGGCCATCTGATGTAGTGGGTGTTTGAGCATTATGTCCGGTAAGTACCACGTTGGGTCATGCGCTTTTGGTATGGCTGAGGCTATAGTAGTGTATACTGCATTATGGTCAGACCACGGAATCGGAATTATATCTGATGCAATAATTTCTGGTATCATTCCTATTGTTAGAAAAATATGATCTATTCTGGTGAAGGTTTGATGAGGGTGCGAGAAATAAGTGAATTTCTTTTTCATTGGGTTACTTTCTCTCCATGAATCTACCAGATTGTATTTGGAAAGAAGTTGAGAAAAAGGTAATCTAGAGGTTATTTTGGATGGTGTAAAAGGTGATTTATCTAGAAATGGGAGGAGGACCTGGTTCGAATCCCCACACATTATCACTGTTCCTATTTTGTGTGTATTAATCACTTGTAATATATGTGAGAGGAATGGTGTAGGTTGTTTGTTAGGAGCGTAGTAGGAAATCACCGTGATTGCTGTATCCATTATATAACCCATGAGTATCAGGTATCTACCTTCTGGGTCTTTAATTTCTGATGATAAGGTGAATGGTGTGGATCGGTGAAATGCAATTAGAGTTCCCCTTTGCTTGGTACAAGCAGAAGCCGTGTAAATTTGTTGATAAAAAGGAGAAATATATTTTGGAGTAGAATCTTTGGTGAAGTGTGTTTCTTGGAGGCATACTATGTGAGCCTTCTTGTTATGGAAAGTACGGAAGGCTTTGGTCCTTTTTTGAGGGACATTTATTCCCTGAACATTCAGGGAAAGTATATTCAGTGGTGCCATGGCAATAGATCAAATAGTTTTGACTTACTTTTTGTTATGCAGAGCTGACTGCGCAGATCAACCTGTGTGGACTGAAGAGATGAATAGATAGAAAAGAAACCAGTGAATTCTGGAGTAAAGAGTAAACAAAAAACATATGAGATTAGATGATACATTGTATAAATTATTTTTTGCAAGTAATCACAATTTACCCGTGAAAGAGAATAAATATCTCTCTCAGGGGAATAAGTGCCTTCGTCACACTCCCACATAATATGGTTGGGAGAATGAGGAGGGCTAATGGGGGTACACGGATCTTCCGCTTACAGGAGAGAAGTGCTATGTCAAAAGACATCAAAATGATGTTTCATTAATTGGAGTGCAGAATATAGTTTTTGTTGAAATTATTTATTCCAGGGTGGTTGTATATGGTTAGTCTTGCCCTAGGCTAAATAATTCAGTTAGAAAGGTACTGTTAATAACTTTGGTATTGATGAAGATAGTTTGAATTATTTTGGGATTTTAACCCTTTTAGAGTAAACAATTACATATTTTATTCATATGTAACTGTTTAGATATGTTAACTCATAAAATTGAGGTTGTATTGCTTCAGATTAGAATAAACAAAAACATAATTCTAGGAACTAGTTAGGTAATAATATATTTTTTTTAAGAAAAGAAAGAAAAAGCTTCCATTACTTCTGGATTATTGAACATATTTGTCCTAAAAAGTAATAAATCTATTGTTATTACCTGATAATATATAACTGAACAAGAATTTCCTTATTTCACTTATATATTCTAAGGCTATATGAATCAGAAGTAATAAGAAATATAACTGGAATGTAACATGATCCCACACAGTGTGTGACTATCAGAATGCAGTTACATTCAGTTATAAATATAGGTTTTTTATAGAGAACCATCTCTTAGTATAATAAATGAAGAAATATCAGGAATTAGGATGTCAGTCCATTGAATCTTCTTGGTCCATGGATGATGTGGCATAACGGCCTCTTTTGTGAGAATGATGATTCCCATTTTGTTGTGAAATTTTCTGGGTGCTGCCTGAAGGTGAAGATGACGCCATTCTTCTGCGTGTGGGAGTGTTGCTGCTTGTGGGTTCTGTCAGATTTAATTTTAAAAGGGTTTGTTGTAGTTCATCTGCTGATCTGCTTCTGTAAATTGTACCTTGGTAGTTAAATCTGACTGAAAAGGGGAAGCCCCATTGATACATAATGTTGTGGTGTTGCAGTTCCATTAGTTGGGGTTTCATGGATCATCTTTTAGTAATAGTAAGTTGGGATAGGTCAGCAAAAATTTGATAATTGTGTCCTTGAAAATTAAGTTCCTTTTTTTCTCTTGCAGCAATTAGTATTTGTTCTTTCGTTCTGTAATAATGAAATTTTGTGATTATATCACGTGGGGGTCCATCTTTCTTTTTGGCTGTGAGGGCTCTGTGTACTCTGTCCAGTTCTAAACGTTCAATAGGGATATCTGGCTTTAGTTCTTGTAATAGAGCAGTAATAGTAGATTGCAGGTCTGTCACAGTTTCAGGTATTCCCCTTATGCGCAAGTTTGAACGTCTGGCTCTATTTTCGTAATCTTCGAGCTTAGTTTGAAGTATTAAATTCTCTTTTTTTAATTGTTCCAATTCTGTTATATTTTCTTGGGTTGTAATTTCAATTTCATCCATTTTTATTTCTAAGGCTGCGGTGCGGTTTCTCAGCTCTCTTATTTCTTTGGTTAGGCTTTTTGTTATTTGGTCTGAGGTTTGTTTTAAAGCCTTATGAAGCATCTTTTCAAATTGTAATAATATTACTGGGGATACTGAGGAGGCTTGTGGAGAAGTTTGTGAGAGGATTTGTTCTGTATCTGACTCAAATGGAGAGTCTTGCTGTGACATTTTCTGTCTGTGAGAGCGCCCTGATGCTGTATCTTGTGAGGTGACTGGAGCTGCTTCAGCTGCAGTGAGTGCCTGTGAGTAGGGATGAGCCGAACACCCCCCTGTTCGGTTCGCACCAGAACATGCGAACAGGAAAAAAGTTCGTTCGAACACGCGAACACCGTTAAAGTCTATGGGACACGAACATGAATAAACAAAAGTGCTAATTTTAAAGGCTTATATGCAAGTTATTGTCATAAAAAGGGTTTGGGGACCTGGGTCCTGCCCCAGGGGACATGGATCAATGCAAAAAAAAGTTTTAAAAACAGCCGTTTTTTCAGGAGCAGTGATTTTAATAATGCTTAAAGTCAAACAATAAAAGTGTAATATCCCTTTAAATTTCGTACCTGGGGGGTGTCTATAGTATGCCTGTAAAGGGGCGCATGTTTCCTGTGTTTAGAACAGTCTGACAGCAAAATGACATTTTGAAGGAAAAAACTCATTTAAAACTACCCGTGGCTATTGCATTGCCGACAATACACATAGAAGTTCATTGATAAAAACGGCATGGGAATTCCCCAAAGGGGAACCCCGAACCAAAATTTAAAAAAAAAAATGACGTGGGAGTCCTCCTAAATTCCATACCAGGCCCTTCAGGTCTGGTATGGATATTAAGGGGAACCCCGGCCAAAATTAAAAAAAAAAAATGACGTGGGGTTCCCCCTAAATTCCATACCAGACCCTTCAGGTCTGGTATGGATTTTAAGGGGAACCCCGTGCCAAAAAAAAAAAAAAAAAACGGCGTGGGGTCCCCCCAAAAATCCATACCAGACCCTTATCCGAGCACGCAACCTGGCAGGCCGCAGGAAAAGAGGGGGGGACGAGAGTGCGGCCCCCCCTCCCTCCTGAACCGTACCAGGCCACATGCCCTCAACATTGGGAGGGTGCTTTGGGGTAGCCCCCCAAAACACCTTGTCCCCATGTTGATGAGGACAAGGGCCTCATCCCCACAACCCTGGCCGGTGGTTGTGGGGGTCTGCGGGTGGGGGGCTTATCGGAATCTGGAAGCCCCCTTTAACAAGGTGACCCCCAGATCCCGGCCCCCCCCCTGTGTGAAATGGTAAGGGGGTACATAAGTACCCCTACCATTTCACGAAAAAAGTGTCAAAAATGTTAAAAATGACAAGAGACAGTTTTTGACAATTCCTTTATTTAAATGCTTCTTCTTTCTTCTATCTTCCTTCATCTTCTGGTTCTTCTGGCTCTTCTGGTTCTTCCTCCGGCGTTCTCGTCCAGCATCTCCTCCGCGGCGTCTTCTATCTTCTTCTCCTCGGGCCGCTCCGCACCCATGGCATGGGGGGAGGCTCCCGCTCTTCTCTTCTTCTTTTCTTCTCTTCATCTCTTCTTCATTTTCTTCTCCGGGGCGCTCCGCAATCCATGCTGGCATGGAGGGAGGCTCCCGCTGTGTGACGGCGCTCCTCGTCTGACAGTTCTTAAATAACGGGGGGCGGGGCCACCCGGTGACCCCGCCCCACTCTGACGCACGGTGACTTGACGGGACTTCCCTGTGACGTCACGGGGAATGCCACAGGGAAGTCCCGTCATGTCCCGTGCGTCAGAGGGGGGCGGGGTCACCGGGTGGCCCCGCCCCCCCGTTATTTAAGAACTGTCAGACGAGGAGCGCCGTCACACAGCGGGAGGCTCCCTCCATGCCAGCATGGATTGCGGAGCGGCCCGGAGAAGAAAATGAAGTAGAGAAGAAGAGAAGAAAAGAAGAAGAGAAGAGCGGGAGCCTCCCCCCATGCCATGGGTGCGGAGCGGCCCGAGGAGAAGAAGATAGAAGACGCCGCGGAGGAGATGCTGGACGAGAACGCTGGAGGAAGAACCAGAAGAGCCAGAAGAACCAGAAGATGAAGGAAGATAGAAGAAAGAAGAAGCATTTAAATAAAGGAATTGTCAAAAACTGTCTCTTGTTATTTTTAACATTTTTGACACTTTTTTCGTGAAATGGTAGGGGTACTTATGTACCCCCTTACCATTTCACACAGGGGGGGGCCGGGATCTGGGGGTCACCTTGTTAAAGGGGGCTTCCAGATTCCGATAAGCCCCCCGCCCGCAGACCCCCACAACCACCGGCCAGGGTTGTGGGGATGAGGCCCTTGTCCTCATCAACATGGGGACAAGGTGTTTTGGGGGGCTACCCCAAAGCACCCTCCCAATGTTGAGGGCATGTGGCCTGGTACGGTTCAGGAGGGAGGGGGGGCCGCACTCTTGTCCCCCCCTCTTTTCCTGCGGCCTGCCAGGTTGCGTGCTCGGATAAGGGTCTGGTATGGAATTTAGGGGGAACCCCACGTCATTTTTTTTTTTTAATTTTGGCCGGGGTTCCCCTTAATATCCATATCAGACCTGAAGGGCCTGGTATGGAAATTAGGGGGACTCCCACGTCATTTTTTTTTTTTAATTTTGGTTCGGGGTTCCCCTTTGGGGAATTCCCATGCCGTTTTTATCAATGAACTTCTAAGTGTATTGTCGGCAATGCAATAGCCGCGGGTAGTTTTAAATGAGTTTTTTCCTTCAAAATGTCATTTTGCTGTCAGACTGTTCTAAACACAGGAAACATGCGCCCCTTTACAGGCATACTATAGACACCCCCCAGGTACGAAATTTAAAGGGATATTACACTTTTATTGATTGACTTTAAGCATTATTAAAATCACTGCTCCTGAAAAAACGGCCGTTTTTAAAACTTTTTTTTGCATTGATCCATGTCCCCTGGGGCAGGACCCAGGTCCCCAAACACTTTTTATGACAATAACTTGCATATTAGCCTTTAAATTTAGCACTTTTGATTTCTCCCATAGACTTTTAAAGGGTGTTCCCGCGGCATTCGAATTTGCCGCGAACACCCCAAATTGTTCGCTGTTCGGCGAACTTGCGAACAGCCAATGTTCGAGTCGAACATGAGTTCGACTCAAACTCGAAGCTCATCCCTACCTGTGAGCTCTTTGTGAGGTGATTTTTATTTCTGCCACGGTTTCCTCCCAGTACCATATTTCCTGCCCAAACTTTCACAGTTTGTTCCCTGGGGCAAAAAGGTTCAAATGGATACCTTTTGAGCCTGCAGGCTCCGCTTTGTCCTCTTCTCTCCTCAGCGGTGTGGAGCTCTAACAATGCATGTCTGCTCCGCTAGGCTCCGCCTCCTGCCCTCTGAAATCCACACACTTTAACCCCTCAAAATACATATATCTGAGCCTCCTCCACCCCCACATACATGCATATACAAAAATAAACACGGATGGCAAGGGCCCCTGCGCACTAAGTTTCAACCCTTCTACACATGTTATCAACACGTATGTTGGAGTGAGAACAATAATTTTAGACCTGTTATGCGTTATCTGGATCATGGGTGCAATGTCAGTCTCCTGTGACAAGTCCTTTAGATTTCTGCCCATACATCTGTACTAGACATGTGCACACTGAAATATTTCGTTTCAGAGTTTCGTTTTCGTCTGAAAAATACATTTATTTAGTTACTCCCGAAATTCGTTTTTATTTATTTCGTTTCTCGTTAAAAATTGCATTCGTCCGAAAATCCAAATTGAGGTCGAATCTGTCATTGAAGGCTTATGGTGTCTGTCGAATGTTCAAAGAAGATTCGACGGAGCAGCTAAACTGTACAATGCCGTATAGTTTACCTGCTCCGTCGAATCTTCTTAGAACTTTCAACAGACACCATAAGCCAAAGTACGTGAGTACTTAGTTCTAGCTATTTTACTGCTCCACCTCTTTGGTTACAATCAGCCAATAACATTCATCATCATCATTATTTTTATCTTTCCTCCCCTACGTCGAATCTTTCCTCCCCTACGTCGAATCTTTCCTTCCCTACGTCGAATCTTTCCTCCCCTACGTCGAATCTTTCCTCCCCTACGTCGAATCTTTTCTCCCCTACGTTGAATCTTTTCTCCCCTACGTCGAATCTTTTCTCCCCTACATCGAATCTTTTCTCTCTATGTAGAATAATCTTGGACTAGTAGAGCTAAGGTTAGGCACATTCGACCACAGGTTTGATGGACACAGATTGTTATTGTCATCATCATGTCGAATCTCCTATCTATATCGAACTGTTGTAGCAACGAAAACGAAAATAAAGCATTTGTTTATGTCGGATATTTTGTTTTTCGGACTCTGCACTTTCGTTATCGTTTGTTAAAACGATAACGAAAATACCTGAAATTCGGACGAAAATGCATTCGGACGAAAACGAATGCACATGTCTAATCTGTACAGGCTTTTTGTTAGAAAGCTGGAGGACTTGTGAATTGACTGCAGTCATTAATACATGACATCAAGTAGAACCAAATCCTAGAAATATTGAACATGGAAGAAAAATTGGAATGCTTCAGGAGCATATAAAACAAAGGTATTACACAGTGCACTCCAATGGGCAATAAATATAGAAGAGCGAAGGTTAAATTTGGGTGGCTAATCCATAATGTAAAAAGCCTCATTAAAGAGAAAAAAATGGCCTTTAAAAAATATAAGGGGAATGGGTCACTTTCAGAATTCAAATACTACAAGGAATGCAATAAGAAGTGTAAAAATGCAATCAGGGTGGCTAAAAAAGACCACAAGAGACACATAGCAGAGGATACCAATATTCAAAAAAGGGCATAGACAAATCCCTGGAAACTACAGGCCAGTCAGCCTAACATCAATAGTAGGTAAATTATTAGAGGAGATGATAAGGGACTATATAGAAAAATTTACTGGAGAAAAAATTATCATTAGTAGTAATCAGTAGGGATGAGTCGAACACCCCCTGGTTCAGTTCGCAGCAAAACACGTGAACAGGCAAAAAATTTGTTCAAACACACAAACACTGTTAAAGTCTATGGGACACGAATGTGAAAAATCGAAAGTGCTAATTTTGCTAATATTGTCATAAAAAGTGTTTCGGGACTTGGGTCCTGGCCCTGCAGACATCAATGCAAAAAAAGTTTTAAAAACGGCCATTTTTTCGGGAGCAGTGATTTTAGTAATGCTTAAAGTGAAACAATAAAAGTGAAATATTCCTTTAAATTTTGTACATTTCGTAAATTTCGGGGGTGTCTACAGTATGCCTGGAAAGTAGCACATTTTTCCAGTGTTTAGAATATTCCCAGAGCAAAATTACATTTCTAAAGGAAAAAAAGTAATTTAAAAGTAAAAGCGGCTATAATAAATTGTCGGGTCTCGGCAATACAGATAAAAGTCATCAAAAAAAAAAGCATGGGATCCACCCAGTCCATTACTAGGTCCTTTGGGTCTGGTATGAATATTAAGGGGAACCCCGAACCAAAATGAAAAAAAACTTTTCGCGGGGGCCCCCCAAATTCCATACCAGGCCCTTCAGGTCTGGTATGGATATTAATGGGAACCCTGTGCCAATTTTTTTTTTAAATGGCGTAGGGGTCCCCCTCAAAATCCATACCACACCCTTATCCTTATCCACGCAACCTGGCAGGCCACAGGAAAAGAGGGGGGGTGAGAGAGCGGCCCCCTCCTGAACCGTACCAGGCCACATGCCCTCAACATGGGGAGGGTGCTTTGGGGTGATTGCAGGGGTCCACGGGCAGGGGGCTTATCGGAATCTGGAAGCCCCCTCTAACAAGGGGACCCCCAGATCCCCCCTCCCTGTTTGAAATGGTAACGGGTACATTGTACCCGTACCATTTCACAAAAAAAGTGTCAAAATTTTAAAAAACCACAAGACACACTTTGGGACAAGTCCTTTATTAAAAAATAAAAAAATAAAAATGTCCCATGAACTCTATTCATCTTCTTCTCTCGCTCCACCGACAGACTAAAAAAAAAACCCGCAGGCCGCCACTGATCCACCTACATGGGAGGCACCCACCGTATGACGCGTCCTCGCAGGTGACAGTTCTTTTATAACTGAGGGCGGGGCCACACAGTGACGTACCCAGATGACCCGGGTGGAAAGCCATTGGGAAGTCCCCGTGCATCAGAGGGGGGCGGGGTCAGCCGGGTACGTCACCGTGTGGCCCCGCCCTCAGTTATAAAAGAACTGTCACCTGCGAGGACGCGTCAGAGAGTGGGAGCCTCCCATGGAGGCGGATCAGTAGTAGCCTGCGGGGGGGTTTCAGTCCATCGGCGGAGCGAGAGAAGAAGATGAATGGACTTTGTGGGACATTTTTATTTTTTAATAAAGGACTTGTCCCAAAGCGTGTCGTGTTTTTTAAAAAATGTTACACTTTTTTGTGAAATGGTACAGGTACAACGTACCCGTTACCATTTCAAACAGGGGGGCGGGATCTGGGGGTCCCCTTGTTAAAGGGGGCTTCCAGATTCCGATAAGCCCCCCTCCCACAGACCACCACAACCACCTGGCAAGGGTTGTGGGGATGAGGCCCTTGTCCCCATCAACATGGGGACAAAGGCCTCATTATGATGCTAGCTTCCAACAATATTTTTGGTTTAGGGCACCACCACCACTGCCTAAGACCCAATTTTTCTGTCCCTGTGTAACAGGGGCATGTAATTACAATTTTTGATCTAATATTTCACCGCAGGGCCCGTTCCTGCGCCCAACAAGAGTATCTGTGAGGGGTTACAGTGTTGTGGCACCACCACCACCAAAAGCCCAATTTTTCTGCCCCTGTCCCAGCAGCAGAAAAAAAGGACAAGCATGCCCCACGGCCACCTGCAGAAGATGCACCATGTCCATGACCAGCACTGTGGACTGTAGACACAGAGCCTACTTGCCCTCTTTTAATGGTCTGTGAGCGTCTGCCTCTCCTTGGTGGCCTTCCGGACATGATGGGGATTTTGTTTTGCAACACTACACTACGCTGTATTGTGTACTGTGTACACCACCAGAAAAGTAGTAGCAACTGCACTACAGCTACATTGCATTGTGTACTGTGTATACCACCATAAAAGGAGTAACAACTGCACTACGGCTGCACTGTATTTTTTGTCTATTCGCATGTTCTGCCGCGAACAGAACTGGGGGTGTTCAGCTCATCCCTACTCAATGGTGATCCCAGCATAGGAAAAAAACGATTCAGTCTGAAGGAGCGTAATACCGCGTACACACGAGCAGACTTTGCGGCAGACTTTGTCTGGCAGACTTTTCGACTGACTTTCCGACGGACTTTCCAAATGAACGGACTTGCCTACACACGATCAACCAAAGTCCGATAGATTGGTATGTGATGACGTACAACCAGACTAAAACAAGGAAGTTGATAGCCAGTAGCCAATAGCTGCCCTAGCGTCGGTTTTTGTCCGTCGGACTAGCATACAGAAGAGCGGACTTTTCGACCGGACTCAATTTGAAACATGTTTCATTTCTAGGTCCGTCAAACTTTTGGGGAAAAAAAGTCAGCTGGAGCCCACACATGATCAAATTGTCTGATGGACTCTGCTCCGCTGGACCAAGTATGCCGTAAAGTACGGTCACGGAGCCACACAATGAGATTGGAGGAGAAGCGGTTTAACCTTAAACTGCGTAGGGTTTTTTCACTGTCAGGGCAACAAGGATGTGGAACTCTCCTACAATTGGTGCTGTCAGCACAGAGTATTGATATTTTTAAAAGACTCTTGGATGTGTATCTTAAAGAACACAACATACAGGGATATAATAAATAATTATAGACAATGACACACGTGCACCTACACAGGTTGAACTGGATTGACTAT
Organism: Aquarana catesbeiana; assembly: GCF_042186555.1. NCBI lineage: Eukaryota > Metazoa > Chordata > Amphibia > Anura > Ranidae > Aquarana > Aquarana catesbeiana. The sequence goes on along the minus strand of NC_133324.1, from coordinate 12,747,591 downwards.
TGTCTTTATTCAACCTTACATACTATGTAACTATATGAGTGCACTGATCGGCATGACTGCAGTCCATTGATACTACAATTCTGTCTGCCATGATGGAAGGACTTGTAGTTTATTCATTCATAGATTCATGTGAGCCCTGCAAGCAATGCTGGTTTTAAATGTGCCTGCACTTTTGGGGGAGAGGAACCCACTACCCACTGGCATGGGGACGTGTGAGAGAACATGTGCTGGCCCTCCAGCTGTTGCAAAACTACAAGTCCCATCATGCCTCTGCCTGTGGGAGTCAGGCTTGTAACTGGCAGCCTTGCAATGCCTCATGGGACTTGTAGTTTTGCAACAGCTGGGGGGCCACCAGTATGAGACTCCTTGTTTAGGGGTTTCTAAATAATCTTCAGGCCTTAATTGATTTTTTAAACATGGGTGCAAAAGTAAAAAAAATCCTCCAAACTAAGCATGAACCTAAACTGGGTGTAATTTTTGTCTGGGCACATTGTGTTCCAGTACTGAACTGACCGAGTATAAAAAGAAACAAGTAAACTTTCATTGGACGCTCTCACCTTATACTTTAGTGTGTGTGGATTTATTTCAGATTTTTTGTTATTTATTTTAAAAGGGAAACCCATGTCATGTAATGCTTGAGCCAAAATGTAGACTGCAATATACACTTTATAGAATGTTTTCTCATCAGGATAATATAAATCAAGTGGACGTGTCTCCAAACTGCAGTCCTTAAGAGGACGTCTAAATGTGAGTGGAATAAGGACATTTTTCATTTGGTTATTTGAAAAGCATTGATATTCAGTTATGAGAATATCCTCCATCAGTGGATCATTTGGGCGGCTGGATGGATAAATACTATAAAAGTATTCCAGCAATCCCTTTATGTAGAGATGGGGGAACGTAAACACCAAGCTGCAGTTATTGATATTAAAAAACATTTCACTCATTGACCAAGAATCTGGTAGAATAAATGTTTTCTCCATGTAATAAGGAACATTATTCAACAAAAACTTGTAATAAGTCCTACTAACTGAGCCACAAATAATAAGAACTTCCATAGTTGAGGTCCGCAGCTCCAGAGGAATTTTATCATAATTCTCCTTAGACACCAGAATCTTGAATTCAATACAAATTCCATGATTAGATAAATGTTTGCTGAGTTGTCGGATCTCCCTCTCTCCATATTCATCATCAGATGTAAGAATCCCGACCCAGTTCCACTTCAGCCTTTCCAGTAACTTTGCTATGGCCACATATTGCATCTCATCATCCGGAACTGTCCGGAAAAAGTTTGGATACCTCTTTCTATTACTTAATAAAGTATCCCTAGCTCCATAACTAATCTAGAAAGAAAAAAAAAAACAGTCTGTATAATTAATCTGGAACTCTAATGCCACGTACACACGACCGGTTTTGCCATCAGAATAATCTCCAAAGTTTTCTCCGACGGAACTCCGACGGAATTCCATTTAAGCGGTCTTGCCTACACATAGTCAAACCAAAGTCCGACCAAAGTCTGACCATCGCGGTGACGTACAGCACGTACGACTAGAAAAAGGAAGTTCAATAGCCAGTAGCCAATAGCTTCCATCTTATACTTGCTTCAGAGCATGCGTAACTTTTGGTCCGTCAGAACAGCATACAGACGAGTGGTTTTACCGATAGGAATTGGTTCCATCTGAAATATTTAGAACATTTCTGGGGCCATCAGAATTTTTGAAAAGAAAAGTCCGATGAGGCATACACACGATAGACGATGAAAAGCTTCCGTCAGACTTTCTCTGTCGGACATTCCGCTCATGTGTATGTCCAAATGGACAGAAGAAAACCGTAGAAAATGTTAATTTTTTTTTTTAAGAGCAACAAACATGTCATCTGAGCTGTCTACAAGAGATCTATAAGCAGATTTTAGTGGTGCTTTTATCAAATTTTAGTAAATTTATTATTTTATAAATGATTACAGCTATCAGTGAAAGATCATAAGATATTAAGGGAGAATTTATAAAAACGGGATCAGCCAGAAGCTGGAACAACCAATCAGCCTCTATCTTCAGCTTGTTTAGTTAGGCTTTAAAGATGAAATATGGAAGCTGATTGGTTGCCATACATGACTGCCCCAGATTCTGGCTGCTCCAGTTTTGATAAATTCCCCTCTGAGAGATCTTCCCCTGTAATCCCACCTAGGGGTCTCCTGATCATCAGTTTACTGGCCAGACACTCCCACTGCAAGACTGATTTTGGCTTTAGCTGGAGGTGGACAACCGAGTATAAACACAATTACCAGCTCAGCTCCTGAACCTGTATATCCTTTATGGACCAGATCAATGTTTACATTTCCACCATGGGTCTGTCTATTTAACCATAACTCTCATTTCTATATATATACATTTTTGGGTTAAAAATGCAAAATTGTCTTGCAAAAAATATTTTATTCAAGTTATAAACGAAACTAAAAAAAAACAGACTTCCATCTACTTTGATCAGTCTTTTCAATACCTTCCTTGCACTGTATACACACATTGTATCAATCCCCAAAAACTACTTTGACAGCAACTACAATACATATAATATTCAGACCTACAAGGCTTGATACTCTATATACTGTATACAGTATACATGGTAGAATTATGCAGTGCTTCTAAATTTACAATATATCCATCCCACCACCATGGGCACAGTATTCTCCCTGACTGCTGAATGGAATATGAAATAATACAATAATTCAATAACAAAACAAACTTGTGTTAAAAGTCCTCTTTCAATTATATGTGGGATCCAAGATCCTCCAATAGCTAATCCTTCTCCCCACAACCCTGGTCCGGTGGTTGTGGGGGTCTGCAAGCGGGAGGCTTTTAAAAATAAGGGGGCCTCCAGATACTGGCCCCCCATGTGAATGAGTAAGAGGGATATAGTACTCCTACTCATTCACAAAAAAGTGACCTATAGATAAAGACACCCACATTTTACAAGTCCTTTATTAAAAAAAAGAACCCAAGAAAAGCCCCTCATTGTAAATCCATCAATATTTATGATTTCTGTCACCTGCCAACCTGTCCAAACTAAAAACCCAACAGACCCGGCGCACATGACAGGGAAGGGACCAAATATGGCCATGGCCAGGGGGGATTAACAGCCATGTAAGCCAATGACATTGATAACTTTGGTGGCTCCTAGTTTCCTAAAATGTTTATTCCGTATACACTATGCTACCAAAAGTATTGGGACATTTGCCTTTACATACACACTGTAATGGCATCCCAGTCTTAGTCAATGCAGTATTGAGTTTGCCCACCGTTTGCAGCTACAACAGCTTCAACTTTTCTATGAAGGCTGTCCACAAGGTTTAGGAGTGTGTCTATTGGAATTTTTGACAATTCTTCTGGAGGCGCATTTGAGAGGTCAGGCACTGATGTTGGATGAGAAGTCCTGGCTCACAGTCTCAGCTCTAATTCATCCCAAAGGTGTTCTTTTGGGTTGAGGTTAGGACTCTGTGCAGGCCAGTCAAGTTCCTCCACCCCAAACACACCCACCCATGTCTTTATGGGCCTTGCTTTGTACACTGGTCCAAATAATTTGCTGGAGGGGGAATTATGGTGCAGGTTTGTTTTTCAGGGGTTGGGCTTGGCCCCTTAGTTTCAGTGAAAGGAACCCATAAGATGTCAGCATACGAAGACATTTTCGACAATTTCATGCTCCCAACTTTGTGGGAATAGTTTGGGGGTGGCCCCTTCCTGTTCCAACATGACTGCGCGCCAGTGCGCAAATCAATGTTCATAAAGATATGGATAAGCAAGTTTGGGGTTAAGGAACTTGACTGGCTTGCACAGAGTCCTGATCTCAACCTGATAGAACACCTTTGGGGTGAATTAGAGCACAGACTGTGAGCCAGGCCTTCTCGTCCAACATCAGTGCCTGACGGTAAGTGAGTGGCCTCTATGGTAAGATACTGAGGTAAGCAACAATACACATGTACCATCATCCAGAAATCAATAATTAGCAAGATTGGGAGCCTGATCCCCAGTCAGGCGACCAAAAAATAGTGGGGGCATGTTGGACTATTGCGGTACAGTACAAATAAATAACAATATAGAGAATATACCAGTGATAAAAAATGAATAGTCGATTTTATTGATGCAGAAGACAAATCATTGGTAATACACTACAGCAAGGTAAAAATAAATATATATTTTTTTCTTTATTTTTACCTTGCTGTAGTGTGTTACCAATGATTCGTCTTCTGCATCAATAAAATCGACTATACATTTTAACTGGTATATTCTCTATATTGTTATTTATTTGTACTGTACCGCAATAGTCCAACATGCCCCCACTATTTTTTGGTCGCCTGACTGGGGATCAAGCTCCCAATCTTGCTAATCAGTGCCTGACCTCACAAATGGAAGAATGGTCAAACATTCCCATAGACACACTCCTAAATCTTGTGGACAGCCTTCCCAGAAGAGTTGAAGCTGTTATAGCTGCAAAAGGTGGGCCAAATCAATATTGAACCACCAGACTAAGACTGGGATGCCATTAAAGTTCATGTGCGTGTAATAGCAGACATCCCAATACTTTTGGTAATATAGGGTGTGATCATCAGGGGACTGAATGAGCAAAATTTCAGGCATTTGTCCAAATGCCATAACAGCCAAAGGTTGGACCTAAATCATTGGCACATCCCTACACAGCACCGCCTTCTTTTTTTAGACCAATCTTATACTTTTCAGATGCTTTGCTACAAGGATTATTTGTACCCTTTTGACCCACCTCACCATAAGATGACTAGCTGTCCTAACGTTATTAGGACATATAATATAGGACGTAACGTTATTAGGACGTAATATAGGAAATTCTGCTTTTCTTACCTGGGTGTAACCATATAGATTCAGCAGCTGTGCCATTTGGAGGGTGGTGTCAGAATTGAGATCTCCAATGAAACCAGCCAGGGCACCCCGCTCCATACAGGAATAATTTGGAGCTTCCTTTGTATGTCCAGACAATATCTGTAGAACGTCTTTTATAGCTTTATTCACATGTCCACAAGAATCATACACATGATATCCCAGAGTTATGTTGGGAAGAATATCTGGACTGCTGTTTATCTCATTAATAGCAAATATAAAAGCCAGGAGATGTCTGTATTCTCTGTTGTAAACCCTACAGAAAATGAATAGTTTTGCATTGGTCTACAGTACAAGGATTCAAGCAGAATTTCTTTATGGCAAAATGTATAACACATTTCAACTAGAGATCTATGGTGGGATTGGTGGCTGTGTGTATTGCTCCATAGGACTAGCAACTTGAAAAAATGTAAACATGTTTATTATCATCAAAACCTGGCGTGACACGTAGCAATTGATACATAACTAGATAGTAAAAAATTCATATATATATATATATATATATATATATATATATATTTATCAGCGTATAACACGTACTTTTTTCCCCTTAAAATCAGGGGGAAAACGTCGGTGTGTGTTATACGCAGGTCCCAGACGATCCCCAATTGATTGTGAGAGGAGGAGCGAGCACCACCGATATACATACATAGCCGAGTGTACTCGGATAGGCTCGGCTCCGCTCACAGTCACACCCAGTCCCGCCCTATGATGGACATAACACAGAGACTGGACGTGACTGTGAGTGGAGCCGAGCCTAGCCGAGTACACTCGCCTATGTATGTATATCGGCGGTGCTCACAGTCACGCCCAGTCCCTTCATTGGTCCTGTGTTATGTCCATCATAGGGCGGGACTGTGAGAGGAGCCGAGAGGAGCCGAGAGGAGCCAAGATACACAGGACTGGCTCTGTGTATCTCGGCGGCGCCATATTTAAACTGCAGTGACACTGACAAGGCTGCAAATGACACTGACAAGGCTGCAGATGGACACTGATTAGGCTGCAAATGACACTGGGATAAGGCTGCAGATGACACTGACGAGGCTGCAGATGGACACTGATAAGTCTGCATTGATGGGCATTTAAATGTAATTTTTATCCTTAAAAATTTTTTTTTCTTAAAATTCCCTCCTAAACTTGGGGTGCGTGTTATAGGCCGGCGCGTGTTATACACCGGCGCATGTTATACGCCGATAAATTTGGTATATTTATAAAAACAATTCATATATGTACACATGGGTCACATAGTGGCACATACTGTAAATGTAGTTCTAGCATAATCATATATCAAATGGTGACATATTGCAGTACCCAGTAATGTAAACCATAAATACCGCATATCATAAGATCAATTGGAAAAACAAAATTGTTGTATCAAGGTGAAAAATTAACTGAATGTTAGGGACATGACTGTACCCTATAAGCTTGATGCGTTTTGTGGATCAACTGCACTTCTTCAGGAGAGGAAACATAACATGTTCTATGAAAAAGCAAAAATTACCAACATGATCCAATGTAAAAACCCAATAGGTGGTGACTTCCTCGGGGGTCAAAGGTCAGATGTTGGGTGACAGCTTTTAAAGCCCATAGGCATGGTCACCTGACCTTTGAGCCCTGAGGAAGTCACGTGGTAGTGGCGATACACGCTGGGCAGAGTCGGGTGACGTTGCGCAGGCAGCACATGGGAGCCACGACCCCGCTGGAGATAGAGATTGAATGCACAGTTTTTTATCATAAATGTAAATGGATTCTTTCAATAAATTCTATGTGTTTTTAAATACTACACTATGAGAGCTTGTTTGCTTTGATCAAGGGGAAACGGATGAAAAAGGAAGTTACTCCACACAGCTCACATAAAGCCTCTAACATAACTCGGAGAGGGGAAAGGAGGAGAAGGACACCAATCCGAGGTCTCAGCAACCCGGATTATACCCAAGTTGGGAAAGATGAGATTGGACCTACACAGGTCTATTATTGAGGTGAGCGCAGTGGTGAATCGGTGTCGGGGATTGATGCACATACATGCTGTTTTTAACCCACGTAGGGTGAAGGTTACAGAGGATCATATTTAAGGAGTACCGTGTTTAAGAACATTTACTACAAACTATATATATATATTTTTTGTTACAATCTGAAGGATTGTGTATTTATGTCACTAATGCAGGATTGGGTTTTTCCTATTTTGATAAGCACAACCAACACATTGTATCTTTTTCACTTTTCAGTTGCGGGAACACAATATTTTGGTTCTGCAGCTGTCATATGAATATATTTTGATATTGAAGGAGACAGCACGGGATAACACATACATTTATATGTTATTCTTTAGTTTAACAAAAGAAACTTGGCAGGGCTGACACCATTCCTTGTTATTTCATTTAAAAAATAAAATGGTATTGTCAGTCCACAACAAGAACAGATCAATGGGAATTTTTCTGTGACTGCGTTGTCTTTAATTATTTCACTGCCAGATCAGCTTTTGTGTGAAATATTAAATTGCCCGACGACTAGTTAAACCCTCTAAACATTATATATTTTCTGAAAGCAAAGACCCTGCAGAATACAATGGTGGTAGTTTAAAATTGCTATGATATGAGAGGAACTGTTTATCAAATACATATTTTCTGTAAAAAAACACTAAAAGTAATGTTACTGCACACAAGCGAGATTCATTACCCAACGTGTTGGTAAAATATAAAATATGAGGTTGTTCTGAGTAAATAGAAACCCAACATGTAAAGCCTTTAAATTGTGCATGCCGGTGAAAAGGTAAATGTAATGCCGACCATCAGAAACAGAAATACGATATCATGTTATTGTGGTGCCTTAAAATTCATGTACTGTTGGAGAGATTCCCACACTTTCTATGGTAAAATGTTATCTGCAGGACATGAAGTGAGGGGACATTTCTCTAATGGAGCCCTGGACAGTGGCTGTCCAAAAGAAAAAAGTTTTTGGTTGGACATGCATTTTAAGGCACCACAATAACATTATATAGTATTTCTGCGATGGGAATGTCTTTTATGGAGCCCCAGATAGCAGTAAAAACCTGACAAGGATTCTTTATCCTTCCCCACTCTATTCAAAAGTGAAAAAAAAAAAGATATGGAGTCATCAAGGGCCAAAGTCATTGAAGGTCTCATTCACACTTGTGCATTGTGGTAAAAATGCACACCTTAACACATAACAATGCATGGCAAAGCACCTTCTCTATGGGCAGTGCAATGCAGTGCCATTCATTGTGAATTGCCCCAATGCATTGTACAGTAGATCCCAATACACAACACACCTCTAGGCACCATAATACACATACCATGCTCTGCGGTGTGCTGCCTTATTAAACAAAGGTATTTCATGTTTTTTCATCCATTGTGGTACATTGGCAGCTATTCAATATGAATGAATGTGATCATTAACACCCGGCAATGGAACACCTAAATGTGAATGAGCCATACCTGATTTTCATGAACACATGCAAGGATATACTTTAATCTGATATAAATGCAGTGTAACAGACTGAATGAGTCCTGCACATTATCACACATATCTCCTAAAGACACAGCTCTATATATCATATTGGAAGCTTTACACTTCATATTTCACTTACGCGGCACACATGAGATTTTTAATAAGGCTTCCCTTCTGACTCCATACTGACACTGCAGAATGTACAGCGAATATCCCTCCTATAATGATGTTTCCATCCTGAGAATACTTGTACTCAAATGTATAATTCCTCATAGTCATATCACAGTGGTGAACAGAGTTCTGAGTGTCAGATGTGCAGGGGGTCACACACAAAGACAACAACCACAATATTCTAAGTGGATATTTGAAGACACCATGGCCGAGTCTCTGATAGACTCCAATGACTTCTTCCTCTTCTCCTGACTTCATTATCACTGACATCAGCCCAGGATCCTGACACTGACTTCATGGCTCAGCTGAAAGCTGTGAGAGTGTCAGGTTTATAAAGAATAATTCTGTCATTTATTACTGATAGAACATGAATCTGCTTATAGAGTAGGAAAAAAAAGCCAAACCTAAAATACACAGAATCCATCTTTGTCAGCACTGTAGAAAGTGAAGGTTATAAAAATATAATTATGACATATTGTACATGAAACGGTAAAAATGAGAAGTTTGATGGCCAAGAATGCCATGTTTATTATTATTATTATTATTATTATTATTATTATTATTATTCTAATACAAGTGAAGGGATGAGGTTTAGCAGCTACCATAGATTTTTGGTGAATCCCTGGGATTCCTAAAGTTTGTGAATCACAAACTTTTGGCTGAAAAGTTTGCTGGTTCACCACCAAAATAGAGAACAACCTCTAATGCAGTGCACAAGGAATGGATGAAGGAATGGATGACCTATCGATGGATGGGTGGGGTCACAGCAGTTTTATTATCCATGTTGTCAGGGACAGCGGACAATTCTTTGTAGAGAGAGATTATTATTTTATATATATATATATTTTTTAATCGGTTCATGTCCCCCATGTATGTGCATATTTCAGAACATTAGCATGTTACTTCCAATCTGCTCTTTAAGCTGCCATTTATTTGAAGTATGCCACTGGATTATTTGAAAGACTAAGTACATGAAAAGTTTGCACCTAAACCACCGCCCATCATTCACCAAACCCCCTATCCCAACTGATAAGATAAAAGTTAGGCATACACCAGTTAGGCCTATTATCCCCGATTAAAACTATCCTGCCAGGCAATTTTACATTGCTGTTTGCTGTGCAGTATCCTAATTCCTAATGAGAATTTGACAATTTGACATTGGTAAAGAAACCTTTCCATGTGAGGCAAGCCAGGGTCTCTATATTGATGTCTGACTTTTTGTACCTTCTACTTTGACAATAAATCTGTGATCCAGCAGATGGTATTGTAGATCTGTTTTTTTTTATTTGATATCACATTGTGTAGTGGGACAAGGCAAGGTCCACAAGCTGAAATTTTCTGCTGCAGAGATCAAAGGATGTACCAATGACAAAATAAAAAATCTCTCCCTACACATAATTGTCAGCTGTCCCTAACAATTCTGACACACACTGACAATATGGCTGCTGTAAAGCCACCATTATATAAAAAAAGTCTAGGTTATCCATTCCTTTACATTATTGGCTCTTGTGACTCAGATGACTAGGGGCAATAAGTATGCACTGCATTATAGGTTGTCCCTTATTTCTATTGGTGAACCTGAAAACTTATCATCCAAAAGTCTAAAATGTGCAAACTTTGTGAATGCCGGGGAATTGCTGCAAATTAATTGTAGTGGTGAAGTCGAAGTTCACCCCTAACAATTTTTTAAAGAATTTTGAAACATTTCAGCATGCTTCAGTTACAGTACATGTCTAAATACTGAGAGACAAAATAAATGGGTCTATAAACATGGGGGTGGTGGGTGAGGGGCATGGCCTGGACAGCAATGGAGTAGGGTACACGTGTGCTGAGCTCTGCTTCCAGTCTATCCTATTCCTGAAATACTAAGTGCCCACTTTTGGTATTTTTATCTTCATTTAGTATACTGTCAACCCTTCTCCACATGTCCCCGCCCCATAAAGCTGCAACTGCTATGCCTTCTCTGGACAAATATCGGAGGCACGAGTGTAATCCCTTGAAGGAAGATGGCGCCGCTGATGTGCCCACTCCTTATCCTGCCACGGCTGACATTGCTAGTGCTGGAGGCTATTTCCACTTGCCAGGCGACTCTGATGCACAAACTGCGGGATCATATCACAGAGGTGGAGGCCAGGATCAGTCAAACTGAGGACACCCCCAGCAGCGCACCTCAGAAGCCATGCAGCATCAGATCCAGCAACTCACCCAGAAACTAGTTGACCTGGAGAATCGAGCCTGGTGCTGCAAATTTTGCTTTATCAGTCTTCCTGAGGGCTCAGAAAGTCCTGACCCTGGTACCTTTCTGGAGAATCTCCTGATCACTACCTTTGGCAGGGCGGTCTTGATCTTGCTTATCCCATGGCCCCCATAAAGTTTCTCACGTGGAATGTTTGTGGAATCTATGATAAGCTTAAATACTCCACTGTCTTTAATTACCTCAAATTACATTGTGGTCCTAGTAGAGACATACATTACTGGACAACTTCAAATTGTTATCAAGCTCCCCTGGACTGGCTGGACTTGCCATTGTTACGCACACCCCTTAGTCCCAGGGAGTTTCTGTTCTGATTGCCAAAACAGTCCAATTTGAGATTCTATCAGTAATCTTGGACCCTCAGGGCAGATTAATTTTTATGCATGTAGTATTGTATGATAGCCCTAATCTAATTTTGGCCTTTCACATTCCTCCCCTCTACAGTTCTGCGGTGGTTAGTGATGGTTTTCTATTTATGGCACAATTTCCAGCCATGTCAGCTATTTGGCTGGGAAAGTTTAATATGGTTCTCAGTCCAGCACTAGATCTCCTGCACTCGCCTTCTGCTATCACATTGGCCACTTGATTAAGTTGTTTATTTGCAGATTTAGCTTTGACGGACACTTGGTGTTAAAAATAACCCAACCACTCAAGGGTTTTCTTTCTTTTCTCAGCAATGCATTCAACCATGTCCTGTATAGATTTTATAGTGGTGTTCACCACCCTGCTACCTCTGATGGAGGAAGTAGGATTCCACCCTAGAATACTTTCGGACCCTGGACCCCTAATGGGTAACTCTCCACCTTGCTCCTCAGGGTTTGCCTCATCCATAGTGATTACACCCTTTTTGGCTGACCGCCCTGATGGATCAAGGGGACATTCAGCAAAAATGACAATTTTACTTTAACTTGATAACTCTAATGCCCTGTACACACGGTCCGACATTGATCGGACATTCTGACAACAAAATCCATGGATTTTTTCCGACGGATGTTGGCTTAAACTTGTCTTGCATACACACGGTCAAACAAAGCTGTCGGAAAATCTGATCGTTCCAAACGAGGTGACGTAAAACACGTACATCAGGACTATAAATGGGGCAGTAGCCAATAGCTTTCATCTCTTTATTTATTCTGAGCATGCGTAGCACTTTGTGCATCGGATTTGTGTACACACGATCGGAATTTCTGACAACGGATTTTGTTGTCGGAAAATTTTATAGCAAGCTTTAACTTTGTGTGTCAGAAATTCTGATGGAAAATGTGTGATGGAGCCCACACACAGTTGGAATTTCCGACAACAAGGTCCTATCATACATTTTCAGTCGGAAAATCCGACCGTGTATACAGGGCATAACAGTGATACAGCCTAGGTGGGGTTGGCTGGGAGGCATTCAAATTACATGTCTGCTCTCTGTTATCTAGGTGCATAAACCGGCTGAAAGCCTCCTCCAAACTAATTTTGCAACAAGCCATCAACTGGCTGATGTCCCTCGCTGATACTTTTGTGGCGGATCCTTCTCCCAACAACTCCACTGCATTGAAATCACAAACTCGCCTTGTTGACCAACTTCGCTATGAGAAAGCTACACAAAAGCTTTTCTTTGTAGGCAATTTTTCAGCAGGGTTAGTGAGCTGGTAAAATGCTGGATCATTTGGCCCACCAAGATTGTAGGCCCCTGGTGGTTATTACTTTTTTCTGGATATACAGGGCACCCAAATTACTGGCCCATCGCTGATTGCTGCAGAATTCTGTTTATATTATAAATCCTTATACTCCTCCCAAATGACTGGTACTACTTCAGATACTCTGCCCTTGAGTCCCCCTCTCCCCAGATGAAATTGCCACTGCGACTGCCACCCTTGCCCTTGTTAAAGACCTTGAGTGAGACTGCCTTCCCCTTGACTTCTATGCTGCCTATTCAGAGGTCTTAGTCCCACAATTGTTGTCCCTGTACAAATATATCTTTGAAGTGGCTGTCCTACCTGACTTCATGAGGGAGGCCTTGAAAACTGGGCAAGGACCCCCACTAACCCGAATCATATCGCTCAATTTCTCTGCTACATGTGGGCATTAAAATCCTAGCAAAAGTTCTGGCCATATGCCTAAACCAAGTTATCCTATCACTTAAATACCCTGACCAAACAGGGTTTATGCCTGGGAAAAACACTGCCATGAAAATCCATTGCCTGAGCATGAATATCCAAGCCCATCATGATGCGGTAGGCACCCAAGTGGAGGTGGCACTAGACACCACCAAGGAGTTTGATTCTGTGGTGTATGGATACCTCTGGGAATGTCTACAGGATTTTGGCTTCAGTCCTAAAGCTATCATATGGGTACAATTGCTTTATTACTCTCTGGTGGCCCATGTTTCAGTGAATGCGTGGGTGTCTGACTCCTCCCCTCTTGGGCGAGGAACCTGACAGGGATGTCAGTTGTCTCCATTATCATATGCTCTTCTCAGCTTAACCCCTGGCCATTTCACTTAGATTGCATCCTGATATTCATGGTCTTCGTTCAGGCTCTCTTGTGGAAACTATAAGAATGTATGTAGACGACATGAAATTTTACTTAGAAGACTCCGGTCCCTCGGGGCACTTTCCAGGTTACATATTCATTGGGGTAAATTGCAAATCCTCCCCCTATACATCTACCAGCCATCACAAAGCTCAGTATCTTTCTCACTAAGCATAGTGGCAGCTATTCAATACTTGGGGGTCCGAGTCACCAGAGAGTTGCAGGAGTACACTACCAACAACATTGAAGTACTATTCACCTCCTTTAAAATTTGTACACAGTCATGGGCAAGACTTCCCTTGGGGGACATGGGAAGAATAGCCTTGTTCAAGATCTGACATGGGCCAAACAACCTCCCCGTTCGGTTTGCAGCAGAAATTTCAAACATCTCAAAAGTTTGTAACCGAATAATGAACCTCCATTGAAGTCTATGAGACCTAAAGTGAAAAAATCAAAAGTGCCCATTTTGAAGGCTTATACGGAAGAAATTGGACATACAATCATAATGTGGGTCTGAGTACTGCCCTGGGGGACACGTAGCAATAAAAAAAAGGTTGTAAAAACATCATTTTTAAATGAGCAGTGATTTACTGATGCTTAAATTGAAACCATCAAAATGAGAAATAACAATGAAAAATAAAAACAATATTTTAAATATAGTGCCTGGGGGGTCCCCTTAGTCTGTGTGTAACACATCTGTACCTGTATATAAGCTGCTGCAGCAATAATTGCATTTATAAAGCAAAAAAAGTTTTCCCTGCAGGCTTTCTTTATCTTGTAAATAATGTATGATGAGGCCACAAAGTAGTGCACTCGGAGCAAGATTAGAGATTCTTTGGATAAATTCTGGTGTCTCTTTCATAGACTTTGGATAGTAACAGGTGTGGAAAAATTGGGCATTGGGTGTTGGTGGTACCTTTACACTATAACCCTATGGTATAGAGGTACTCTTAATGAAAGCAAGAATTGGCCTTGCTGACAAAATTTGAATTGATATGCCTTGGCCAAACAGTGGTGGAAAAATTGTTTTTTGGGTGTTAGTGGTATTCTATTGAGGTACTCTTGATTAAAGCAAGAATTGGCCTTGCTGTCAAAAATGTAAACAATAAGGCACATGTCAAACAGGCACGGCAAAATTGGTCCTTGGGTGTTAATTGTGCTCATGAAAGCAACACCAAAACATGTCTTCTCAAAGAAATCAATACCCACAAAGCTAGGCAGCCTAGACAGTCTTTCAGAGATTCCAATTCTAGCAAGCACTTAATCAGCGACACTGGCATCAGTGGCTTTATACAGTAGCTGCTGCTAATCTGGGACTGATATATTTTGATAAATGTCAGCCAGACCATGGGGTCTGTGGACAGATGCGCTCTTTTATCTGTCACAAAACCTATGGCAGAACTGAATGCCCAAAGCGCACTGGATGCAGGGCAGCCCAGCAGCTCAATTGCATACTGGGCAAGTTCCTTGCTAGTGGTCTATTCTCATGACCCAGTAACCCAGTGGATCATCAACTGGAAAGCTCTCCATGTCTGTTTTTGCCATAGATAATCTGCCACCATAATCTGCCACCATATTATACAGATGCTGCTGATGGGATCTTGAAGCTGACAGCCCTGAGCGCCAAGAACTAAAGATTGTTGGTCTTTTTTTGTTTATAGCGCAAAAAAACAAAAAGTGCAGAGGTGATCAAAAAATGGACTGGTCATAAAGGGAGTAAATCTTCTGGAGGTCAAGTGGTTAAGGAAAAATACAGAAAAAATATTTAATACTGTCAAATAGCTACCATGCCTAATATTATTTTCACTTACTTTTACTCTACAGTGAACTCTGCAAGAAGTGTCCTGAAAATGAATGGCCTAACAAAGCTAAAAATATTTGTATTGACAAGGTCATCGAGTATTTATCATACGGGGAGGATATTCTAGTTTTATTTTTTTCTATAACTTCACTCATATTTGCTACAACATCTCTCCTTATACTTGGACTATTTGTTTGGTTTCGTTTCAATATATTTTTATTTTCAAAATAATAAAAATACATCATAAAGCATAGATACAATGGTGGCCTTCAATCCTTTGGGAGACCGTAAAGTCACATTAAAGACGAAATAGTTTTAACAGGGTTAAACTAACGTTCCATATACAAGTCGAGTATAACGTGCAGTAGGGATTTGACCTGAAAATAAAGTATACATCTCTGTATGTAGCTAGAGTTTACCTAGGATTAAGAGACTGGAAGGAGTTATGGGAGCGCTCCACCACCCCAATAGGGAGCAAGCTGTGGCAGAGACTCCATCCCCTGAGACCCCCCTCCCCGAGCACACATAGGGTCTGCTTGTAGCTAAAAAAAGTCCAAAGAAATCCTGCCTAAGGGATACTGCACCTTTATGAGAGAACTTTTGGTACACTAGAAATACCATAGGTTTAGCTAGTTTAAACAATATAGAATACAAAACTAATTGTTGAACAAACGAGTTTAGGAACAAAATTCTGGTCTACAAATCCTTGCAAAGTATGTATGAAAAACCAGCTTAAGGAGAGACCCAAACGCTGAGCAGTGTCGGGTCCCGGTTCTGGTAAAAGCCATTGGGGAGAAGGATAGTGATCGAGGAAAAAACAAGAGGAAAGAGGAAAAGGAAGAGAGAAAGAAAGAAAGAGATGAAATAAGAGGAGGAAAAGAGAGAGAATGAGTGGAAGTCGACTAGGGGGAGCACAACGACATCACTATATACCAAGAGGATATCAATAGAGAGTAACGCCTACAAAGGTTGCCCAAGGTTCCCATGTGAGTTTGAACTTATCCGAGCAATCCAGGATAACACTAGCCATTTTTTCCTGGTTCATAATCTATGATATCTTTCTTTTGGCTAGGAGGGTGGAAACAAAAGGTTGTTTCCAAGCCTTGGCCGGTGTGAGCTTTGCACCCAGTAGAATGAAATAGATGAGGTGTTGGGAACTCTTGGGTGCCCCCTGTACTTGGAAGTTTAGGAGCGCTATGATAGGAGACATCTGAATAGATAATGTGGTAATTTTGTTGATCCAACTAAAGATCTTGTGCCAAAACTGTCTTATTCTGGGGCAAGTACACCAGGTATGGAACATATCCCCTCGTATGTCGCAACCTCGAAAACAAAGAGGAGACGTTGAGGGGAAAATCGCTGCCAGTTTTGAGGGGACTAAATACCATCTGGTTAGGACTTTTACACTAGCTTCCATAATGCTGGAATTAAGAATACCTTTGAAGGAGCGAGAAAAATTTCAGTGCCAGGTGTCAAGTTTCCAGTGCTGCGTTAGGTCCTCTTCCCAGTGAAGCATGTATGTTGCCTTGGAGTGTGCCGATGAGATCGCTTTATAAATCACCGATATGCCCCCCTCTGCTCACTGGCCTGGCCACACCATGACTCGCATGCAGCGATTAAGGGGCCATTTGGGAATTTTTTACACTTTTTATGTAAGAAGTTTGAGAGTTGAGCGAATTGAAAGGGTTCAGAGGCAGGCATTTCCAGATTACTTACACAGTATGCTTTAGTGATAGGGCCCAGAGGTATAAGGAAGTGTCCGATCCTGTATAGCCCTTTGTCAAGCCACCATTTAAAAACTTTAATATCAAGACCCAGTGTAAATTCAGGGTTTTGAAAGATGTCTTTAAGAGGTTCTATGGGGGAGGAGAGCTGAATATTTTTTCTTAAGTTATCCCAAAGAGCTAATGAATGTGAAAGCATAGGGGGACATGATTGGAGGTCTCAGTTTTGTGGGGCACCACATAAGATAGTCTAAGGTATGGAGGGGGACTGCCTGTCTCTCAATAAGTCTGGATGTTCCCATTGTGAATAAACCACCGAGATCTGTGCCAGTTGAGCTGCTTGGAAGTACCAGAGTAGGTTGACGAGGCCCAGACCCCCTTCTGTCCTAGATCTAAACAGGATTGAGTTGGAGAATCTATGTCCTCCTTTACCCCAGATAAATGTAATAATTTTAGCTTGGAATCATTTTAGACAGGCTTCATCAATAGGGATTGGGAGGGCTCCAAAATAATATAATATGCTTGGTAAGAGGGTCATTTTAATTGAGTTTATTTTGCCAAGCCAGGAGAGAGACAGCTCGGACCATCTTGCCAAGTCTTCCTCTAATTTTTGGTATAGCTGAGGGTAATTTGCTTGGTAGGGGAGCTCTATCTTGGGGGTTAATTTATATTTGAGTCATTCCAAGTGAACTAAAAGCTCTCCCTGAGCCTGGCAAGGAGTGGGTCAGGAATGTTAATGTTGAAAGCATGCGACTTGTTGTAGTTCACCTTAAGGCCTGCAATCATTCCAAAGTTGCCTAGGAGACAACAAATGTTGGGAAGTGAGGTTAGAGAAGAGGAGATAAACATTAGGATGTCATCCGCAAATAATGCACATTTGTGGTGACGGGGGCCACATTGAATGCCCTGGATGTTTGGATTGGTTCTGATGGCTATTGTGAGTGATTCAATTGCTATGGCGAAGATCAGTGGGGAGAGAGGGCAACCTTGTCTTGTACCTCTGGAAATGGGTAAAATCCTTGCAGACGCACCTGGGCCAAAGGATATGAATATAAAGCATGCATAACATTTAGGAATGAGTCTCCAAAGCCCCAACGTTGTAGGATATTGAATAAATATGTCCAGTGAACAGAATCGAAGGCCTTTTGGAGATCTAGGGATAACAGGCAACCTTGTGTGGGAGAGCTCTTATCCCAATTAGAGTTAAGGAGGGAAATTAAGTCTATTGCATGTTGTGTTTGATCGGGGCCTTGTCTCCCGGGGATAAAACCTACTTGGTCCTTGTGAATGTATAGGCTAATAAAGGAGGCCAGGCGGTCTGCAAGGATTTTGGTCAGTATCTTTAGGTCGTTATTAATAAGGGAAATTAGTCTATAATTACTAACTGAGCTGGTATCTTTATTGGGCTTGGGGAGGACTGTGATGTGGGCCATGTTGAGTGAGGAGTCTAATTGTCCCTCTTGTCTAAGGGCGTTAAAAAAGCGAGCCATATAAATAGCTAACGTGCTAGAAAATTATTTATAATAGGGGACATAAAAGCCATCTCGGCCAGGAGCCGAGTGTGATTTTAAATTCTTTATGACCATGCAAACTTCTTCCGCAGATATAGGGGCATCTAGTTTTTGACGGTGACTATCTTTTAATTTAGGTGTTTGAATATTGTTTAGAAAACTATCGCCTGCTGAGATGGACCTTGTTCACCGCTGTATAGAGATTTGTAGAAATTTTGGAATTCCCCCATGATACCTTGGGGATTTTGTGATAGGGTGCCACCCTGAATTCTAATTTTAGGGAGGGCCGGGGATCTAAATTTTGGGGAGAGCCTACCAGCTAACATTGAGCCTATCTTATCACCTTGACAGTAAAATCTATTTCTATTCCACCAAATCCATTTTTCAGCCTTAGTGGTGAGGGCCAGGTTTAGTGCCATCCGGGCAGCATCTAATTTAGTAATGGGAACTGAACTTGGATCCGTCTTATGTTTTTTAGCTAAAGCAGAAAACTCCTTATCAAGCTTTTCGATTTCCGCTTTGTTGGACTTGTTGATCTGGGATGCTATTTGGATTAGGTGACCTCTGAGTACTGCCTTGTGAGCTGCCCATAAACAAGGGGGACTAATGTCGGGTGTGTCGTTGGTAAGAAAATAGTTTTGTATATGCCTTTTGATTTCCATTGCTCTGGTCGGATCACTCAGGATGGACTTGTTGAGTCTCCATCGTCTATCTGGGTTCCTTCTCTCCGGACGATGGAGAGTTAGGATTACCAAGGAGTGATCCGACCAGACCACGTCTTTGATATAAGCCTTGTTCGTCAAAGGAACAGAGGTCGAAGTAAGGAGAATATGATCTATCCTCGCGAACGATCCGTGAGGGTTGGAGAAGTGAGTGAAATCCTGAGCAGTAGGATTTACTTCCCTCCAAATATCAATTAGGCCATGTTGAAAAAGCAATTTGGCTATTCGGAGGCTTTGTTTAGTGGGTCTAGTATGACGTTTGCCCGGAGGTCTGGACTTGTCCAGCCCCTGGTCGAAAGCAGTATTGAGTCCCCTTTGAAATATCACCGTACCTTCTGAGAGTGGAGTCAGGTTTGTTAACATGTGTTGAAAAAAGGCTAATTGACCCCTATTAGGGGCATAGTAAGATATAAATGTATACAATTGTCCATCTAATTCACCTACTAGAAGTAAGTACCTGCCTTCTGTACCTGCCTTCTGGATCTTTATGTTCTGATTTTAAGGTGAATTTGCACCGCTTAGAGAAGAAGAAGCCAACTCCCCTAGTTTTGTTTTTGGCATTAGCCAAAAAAAGGAGGGTAAGTTGGGGTGTATGAAAGATGGGCGATAAATTTTTGGGAAGTGAGTCTCCTGTAATAGTAAAACGTCAACTTTTTGAGTGTGCATATATTGAAAAACTTTACGTCTTTTAATTGGGGAATTTAGACCCTGCACATTGTGAGTCACTACCTTGAGATGTATTTTCACCGCAAGATTATAAGCCATTGAGCAGAGGAGGGGGGCGATCAGGGAATCCACCAGCACTTACCATCAAGCTTCCATGATGACCAAGACAGATCATATGCCAGGCTGAGTCTTCAGAGGACTTCGGGTAGTATCGAGGTTCTTCCGCCCAATCAACTTCTGTAAAGAGACTGTAGTAAATGCCTTGTGAAAGAGAAAGGAGATGATAAGAGAAAGGAAAGACAAAAGACAAGGGAGTCTTCCGTAGGGTGGAGGTGACAGAAACCTCCATCTAGGAGTAAGGTGAATTCTGGAGTCCTTCTAACTGACAGGGACTAGACTTGTCCAGAGGAAGGTATAACCTGATCCACTAGACAAGAGGGGGTGCATGAACTCCACCCCAGCAGGAAGTCCTCTAAAACGATGTTAATCAATTCATCGAAAAAAACTGTTATGGACTCTGGGCCCGTTGGTACACAAAAGGAAAAATAAAACATAGAACTAAAAACTAAAAGCAAACAGTTCACCTCAAGCAACCTAAGATGTCAAATAGATAGAATTAGGAGGTGAGTTTACAGATAACCTATAAAATTATTATGGTAAGGTAGCGAACAATCTTAAAGCATAGATATAAAAAAAATAGAAAAACTGGATCCGTAAGGGGCAATTTAACCCACGGGAAGGGGGTGAGGTGTATGGAATGTTTAATTCACTAGAAAAGGGAAGGCACCAATATCAGGGGTAGTGTAAGGAGAGGGTAAGACCTCTAAGTTGGGCCTCAGGAATGATAGGAAGTCCCCTCTCCACATCCACCTTTCGACCAATCATAATAGGGAGTGAGCGAGAGGGGGTGTCTGACCTCAATGCATGATGAGTGCATTTTTGTGAGGTTTTCACATCCCCGGGAGTGGGCGCCCGCGGGGCCTCCTCAGGATAGGCATAATTTAAAGCTAAAGGGGTCTTATCTCATGAGGAGTCGACATGGGGTGTGATTCTCCCCAGAGTGTCACTGGGGAGAGACAAGAAGTCCCGGAGGGAAAGTGAAGATGTTAGAGTTGGTAGAGTCAAAAGGTTCATGGTGGAACTGTTTCCTTAGGTTTCTTGGATCTTGCCGATTCCCATACTGGAGTCAGAGGGCTGGTTGGGAGTTGCCTTTTAGCGGAGTTTGGAGGACATCCTGACGATTGAGGGTTTGAGTCCAAGCTGATAAGGTCTAGTTGAAGCAAAAGTTTCTCTCCTTCTTGAAGTGAGCCGAAGGTGAACGATTTGCCTTTCCAAAGGAATTTGAGCTGGAAAGTAAAGAGCCACCAATACTTAATTTCTTTGTCCATCAGGATTTGGTGTAGTGGCTTTAAAGCTCTCCTCTTTTGGATGGTGGAAGGAGAAAGGTCTGCAAAAATTTGCAGCTGGTGACCTTGGAAAACAATCTTGGGTAGGGATCTTGATTTCCGCATCACCTCCTCCTTGACAGAGTAGAAATGTGGTACAGTGGTGCAGTGGGTAGCACTCTCGCCTAGCAGTAAGAAGGGTTGCTGGTTCGAATCCCGACCACGACACTACCTGCCTGGAGTTTGCATGTTCTCCCTGTGTCTGCGCGGGTTTCCTCCGGGTACTCCGGTTTCCTCCCACACTCCAAAGACATGCTGGTAGGTTAATTGGATCCTGTCTAAATTGGCCCTAGTATAGGTATGAATGTGAGGTAGGGACCTTAGATTGTAAGCTCCTTGAGGGTATAGGGACTGATGTGAATGTATAATATATATATGTAAAGCGCTGCGTAAATTGACGGCGCTATATAAGTACCTGAAATAAATAAATAAAAATAATAAAAATAACCACAATGTCGCGGGGTAGACCGTCAGCTCTAGGTGGTTTGAGGGCTCTATGGGCCCGGTCTAGCTCCAATCTGTGTTGTGGAGTGTCAGGAAGTATGTCCTTGATGAACGATTTGACGGTTTCAGGGATGTCTTTGTAAGATTTGGGGAGCCCTCTTAACCTGAAGTTGTATCTGCGGTTTCTGTTCTCAAGGTCGTCGATCTTAGCATGCGCTGTCTCCAGCTGATCCTGTAGAATCTGTATGCATGCAGTGTTTTGATTCGTTCTGGATGTGGTGGCTTCCAGGTGAGATTCTATGATTTCCATATGAGTTCCAGTGTTTTGAAGGTCTGCTTTTATATCGTTCGTTATCTTGTTGGCTGTGTTAATTAAGCCTCTGTCTAAGAGTAACGCAAACTTATAAAGTCTGCTACATCCACAGGCCGGAGTGGGCCTGAATCCCCGGGCTTTAGTAACTGGTGTGTCTGGGAAGGGCCGGCCTCCATGGGGGAGAAGTCCAGGCCAGCTAATGATCATCCTATTAGGGACTCAGAAGATGCTGGTGATGCTGGGTCAATTATCTGGCTCCTTACAGTAATGTCCTGTGGCAGCAGAGAGGGAGAGGCCGCGTTGTGCATGTCTGGGAGACTTACTGTGGAGACGCAGTGAGGTGCCGTCGCCATCTTGGCCGTTCTGGGCCGGGGCTGTGTAGCTTCAAATGCGGGCTGGAGATTGCATCTCACGGCTCCGGCGTACATCGGGGGAGTCCCCAGGGGTTCTGCAGCATTTGGGGAGTGGATCCAGGTGACTGTAACCGTTCAGTCTGCCTTAAATGAGGCCGATGCTGCTGGGGCGGGACGGAGCTCCTGGACTAAGCATCCATGTTAGGTGCTGCAGCGCATGCGCCATATTTGTTTGGTTTCGGATGACTCCCATAGTCAGAGCCAATAACCAGAACCTCAGCTTCATTCTGCTCCTCTCTCTCATCCTGAGCTTCCTTTCTGTATTCCTGTTCCTTGGCCATCCTGTGGATATTACCTGTATGCTGCAAAAAGTCACTTTTGGAATTCCCTTCACCATCTCAGCATCTTCTATCCTAGCCAAAACCATCATGGTCTTCATTGCTTTCAAAGCCACCAGACCTGGAAGCCCTTGTAGAAAATGGGTGAGAGTCAAACTTCCCAATACAGTCATGTTATTCTGCTCATCCAATCAGGTTATGAATTGCATTCTCTGGTTGTCCATGTCTCCACCATTTCAGGAGTATGACATGGACTCCTATCCTGGGAGGATCCTCATTCAGTGTAATGAAGGGTCAGTTATCGGGTTCTACTCTATGTTGGGTTATATGGGGTTTATGGCAGCTGTGAGTTTTGTTCTGGCTTTCATGGTGAGGACATTACTAGACAGTTTTAATGAGGCCAAGTACATCACCTTCAGCATGCTGGTGTTCTGCAATATCTGGATTGCCATGATCCTGGCCTATCTGGGCATCAGAGGGAAACACATGGTGGCTGTGGAGATATTCGCCATACTGACCTCCAGTGCTGGAATATTATTGTGTGTGTTTTCTCCAAAACTCTACATTTTGCTTTTAAAACCTTAGCTAAATACAAAATTGACAATGCTGGGGAAAAGAATGTTGTAAATGTAACACGTTGATTCAATGTATAATGCTGTAGATCAGAATAAAAAAGCTTAGTCAGATTGCTACCATCATCATTATGAATGACATTATCATCAGCATTATGATTTTTGGGTACATTGACTGTCTTCTGTCTGCCTATTGTATAGAAGTGGATGGAAGGTGGATGTTACAGGTTTGGATGCTATTTTAGAGCATCAATTTTTCCTTGCTCTTACATGCCCCCTAGCATGCACAAGCAAAGTACTGTGACTACACTGTCTATTGGACAGTGCTGATCACAAGAAAATGCTGTGACCAATCAAAGCATCACACAATGTACTCAACACCAGAAGTTAGCAGCTTGCCCCCACTTTGCCCTCACACACTGATTGGAGTGTGATAGAAAAGAAAGATTCAAGATCACCAGCCAGTACAAGTGCAATCCAGTACCAGCAGTACCAGAACCAGCTTCAGTCTTCCTTCTATTATCATTCATCCCTCTACAGCACAGACATCAAACACAAGACCCACGGGCTGAATACGGCTCGCCAGGCCTTGACATGTGATCCACCAACCCAGTTTTGCAGCCTGAATGTGGAAATCCATTCTAGATCTCATCCTCTGCTCCTCACTGTCACTTGTAAACACAGAAGTCTTATATGTTTACAAGGGACATCTTTGCTCTCAGTGGTTCCTGGAACTAACAGATCCCTGTACACACTCACAGTGGGGCACAGCGGGACAGATCTCCAGAATCGGATCTCCCTGCAGGGTGAGGCAGAGCCACCTACACAAGGAGGTACTATAATCAGGCCAGGTAGAAGAGAGAGATGTGAGGAAGCTTTGGAGAGAGGGTGAGGTTGCACACTGTACATAGTGTTCCCCTGAACCCTGCGCTCTGTACATAGTGCACTCCTGAATTCTACACTCTGTACATTGTGTAATCCTGAACTCTGGATTCTCTATGTAACACACTCTTTAACCTTCAACTCTGTACGTAGCACACTCCAGATACAACTGGCCCTTTAAAGGCAGCCATACTGCTGCTGCGGCCCACAATGAAATTGAGTTTGATATCCCTGCTCTACAGTATATGTAGGCAATTGTTTTCTTTCAACCTTTTCTGTTCCAACATGACTGTCCCCCTGGGCACAAATCAATCCAGCTCCATAAAGACATGGATTGATAAGTTTGGTGTGGAGGAACTCAAATGTCATGAACATAGTCCTGACCTCAGCCTGATTGTGAGTCAGGTCTCATCCAACATCAGTACCTGACCTCACTAATAGAGATCAGCCCGATGTTCGAGTCGAATGTAAGGTCATCTCGAACTTTGGATGTTTGCCTGTTCATCGAATACCGAACATTATGGGGCGTTCGCCGGAAATTTGAACTGACCTACATGCTTTGGCCAATCACAGAGCACTCTGCTGTGAGAGCCATGATTGGCCAAAGGCAGGGTGCCTTTGGCCAATCATGGGTCAGGGGGCTGAATCCATGCCCTACACTATGTAAGGCTGCTTACACGGCAGCCATACATAGTTTTATGAATGAGAGCAGTAAAATTACATCTGTCATTGCAAAAAGCCTGTAGTCGCTGGACGCCTCCCATGGTTTTTCTGTTTTGTTTTTCTCGGGTCGTTGGCGCTGTCATCGAAGATGGATGGACATCACAGGACACTTTTTATTTTTTTACATTTTTTAAAAAAGGATTTGTCCCAAACTGTCTACTGTCATTTCTACCATTTTGACACTTTTTTGGCAAAAGTGTCCCCTTGTTAAAGGGGGCTTCCAGATTCCAATAAGCCCCCCACCCGCAGACCCCCACAACCACTTGGCAAGGGTTATGGGAAAGAGGCCTGTGTCCCCATCAACATGGGCACCCCAAAACACCCTCCCCATGTTGAGGGCATGTGGCTTTGTACAGTTCAGGAGGGGGGGCGCTCTCTCCACTCCCTATTTTCCTGCGGCCTGTCAAGTTGGCAGATAAGGGTCTGGTATGGATTTTGGGGGGACTCCATGCCATTTTATTTTTATTTTGGTGTGGGTTCCTCTTAAAATCCATACCAGACCTGAAGGGTCTGGTATGGATTTTGGGGGGGAACTCCACACCATTTTTTTTTAAATTTTGGTGCGGGGTTCCCCTTAATATTCATACCAGGCCCAAAAGGCCTGGTAATGGACTGGGGGAACCCATGCCATTTTTCTTCAATTATTTTTATCTATATTGCCGGGATCCCACAATTCATTACAGCCGTTAAATTTTTTCCTTTAGAAATGCCATTTTGCTGTGGTTCTATTCTAAACACAGAAAAGATGTCCTACTTTAAAGACAGACTAAGGACACCCCCCAGGCACAATATTTAAAGGAATATTTCATTTTTATTGTTTCACTTTAAGCATTATTAAAATCACTGCTCCTGAAAAAATGTCTGTTTTTAAAACTTTCTTTTGCATTGATCTATGTCCCCTGGGGCAGGACCCGGGTCCCCAATCACTTTTTATGACAATAACTTGCATATAAGCCTTTAAAATGAGCACTTTCGAATTTTCATGCTCGTATCCCTTAAACTTTAACGGTGTTCGCATGTGTGGAACAAATTTTTTGCCTGTTCGCAAGTTCTGGTGCGAACCGAACCGGGGTGTTCAGCTCATCCCTACTCACTAAGGTTCTTTTGGTTGAATTGGCACAAATCCCCACAGATGTATTCCAAAATCTTGTGAACAGTCTTCCCAGAGAGGTGGAGACAGTTATAGGCACAGAGGTGGGGGGAGGGGAACTCCATATTAATGACCATCATTTTGAAATGGGATGTCCAATCAGCCCATATAGGTGTGATGGTCAGGTGACTACACATATTTGGCCATTAACCACTTCAGCTCTGGAAGGTTCACCCCCCTTCCTGACCAGGACATTTTTTGTGATACTGCACTGCATTGATTTAACTGACAATTGCGCGGTCGTGCGATGCTGTACCCAAATAAATTTCCTTTTTTTCCCCACAAATAGAGCTTTCTTTTGGTGGTATTTGATCACATCTGCGGTTTTTAATTTTTGTGCTATAAACAAATAAAAAAATAATTTTGAAAACTTTTTTTTTACATTCTGCTATAAAACACATCAAATTAAAAAATGTAAAAAATCGAATTTCTTCATCAATTTAGGCCAATATGTATTCTGTTATATATTTTTGGTAAGAAAATCGCAATAAGTGTATATTGATTGGTTTGCGCAAAAGTTATAGTGTCTACAAACTATGGGATAGATATGTGCAGTTTTTTTTTACTAGTAATGGCGGAGATCATCGGATTTTAGCGGGACTGTGACATTGCGGCGGACATATCTGACACTAATTGACACTTTTTGGGGACCAGTGACACCAATACAGTGATCAGGGCTAAAAAAATGCACTGTCACCATACTAATGACATGGGCAAGGAAGGAGTTAACATCAGGGGCGATCAAAGGGTTAAATGTGTTCCTTGGGAGTGTTTTTTACTGTGTGGGGGATGGTTTATCTGTACAAAGACAGAGATCTGTGTCTCCCACAATATCTATATCTTCCTTACTAGCAGAACGTCAGTCTACCTTGTTTACATACAGAACACCGTTCTGCCTCTCTCGTTGTATTGAAGGGTCGCCCTCCCTCAGTATATGTATGGGGGGCCGTCCTTAAGCAGTTAAGCAAATCTGTAGAATGTCATTTCCTGATGAATTTACATTTCTGAATATTATTTCTGTAAACATTTCTATCTATATCTCATTGTGCTGCTGGATTCCTTCCTTGTCTCTTTCACAAAGTTCGATTGATCATTTTTCAATGTTGATCAGGATGTCAGGTGGTCCATACCTGATTAAATCTAGTGAATGGGCTCAGGATGTTCAGATAAGCTCCTAGTCATCTCTGGAGGTGCAGACACTGTGGAGTAATTCATCATCAATGTTTCCAGCAGAAGTAGCTTCATTCTGATCCACCTTCCATGCCTGACAGCCTGATAGACTTCTAATCTCTAATGTAATGACAGATCAGGTACACAGGAGGAGGGGAGAGCAGAATGCTGAGCCCTGATTAATGGCTACATTGCTTCTATTAGGAAGTTAAGGATGAATTGCTCCATGATGTTAGGTTATATTGGGACAAAAACAGAGCCCCCCACCCCAAAGCACCCCCCATATTGAGGACATGTGGTCTGGTATGATTCAGGAGGTGTGACACTTGCTCCTCCCCCTCTTTCCTGACCTGCTGGGCTCCATGCTCGGATAAGGGCCTGGTCTGGTTTTTTGGGGGACCCCACAACATTTTTTTAAAACATTTTTGTTTTGCCGGCATTTTGTAGTTTATATTTCAGCTGTCGGTGGAGAAGCCCGCTGACAGCTGAGGAGTCATCGGTTGTGAAGGACACGGTGGTCGGCTTCCCGGCCCGCTGCTTAACAACCAGCTATTCTTCACACAGAATTAGAATCGGTCGATCATTTTTCAATTGTTCCGACTTGTAATTGTTCTGAAAATTTGGAATTCATTACACAATAAATAAACAAAACAAAATTTTATGAATTTCAATAAAATTTGTTACTATTTGTAAAAATTTTCTTCAGAGATTCAGATACAATCGAATCTCTGAAGAACCAAAAATGTGTGTGAATTAGTATTGGGATGGAAAGGAATGTCACATGTCTAGTGAGCACTGCTTGGTCTCCTCCAGACACAACATTTAGAATTGAGGACAAACATTTCCATTTTGGTTTCCTCAGAGGAGAGAATCTTGGTCCTCACAGTCTGAGAGATCTTCAGGTGATTTCTTTGTAAACTCCGAGAGGACCTTTATGTGATTTGTATGGAGGAGAGGCTTCCATCCAGCCAGTAGACATGTGACATTCATTTCATTATCAATCAACATTCACACAACATTTTCATTCATTGGAGATTCGGATTTAACTGAATTTCCAAATCACAATCGTAACAAATGTCAACTAATCTGAAATAAATTATAACAAAATGAATTCTACAAATGTGTAAATGAATGTGAAACATATTACAATAACTCTGGTCTACAAAGAGTAGAAATGAAAGGAAAGTAGATAAATTCTATCAGAATTGGGTCACTAATAAAGGAAAACCAAGTCCTGAGTATTCATTGGCTCCAGTTTCCAAGATACAACTTCAGGTCAAAAGAGCATCCAAATAATTCTAAATGATGAGGGGGATGGGCGATTATGTACCATGGGGTAAAAGACGCAGTGCGGATCGAATGTTTGGATGTTCTTTTCTGAGATCCCTTTTACAATCGGGGGAACCATGAAAACGATCAGTCACTACTCTGATTGGTGGGTTCCCTCCCCACCATTGGGACTGTGAAAGACATGGACTTTATTCTTTCTTTTATCCAATGACACAAATACGTTGTACATGTTATACAAGAATAATGAGGAGCCCAACTCTTGTCCTGATCCCCGATATTACATCCAATATATCGCTGATATGTCTTTATTACCACTGATGTCACCAAATGTATCAGAAGATATCTGCCCCTCCCTTTAGAATGTAAGCTCTATGGGCCGGACCCTCCTGTCCCTTCTGTATTGTAATTGTGCCGTCCTCCCTCTACATTGTAAAGAGCTACATCAATTGTGTGCTAAATAAATCATCTATAATAATAATAACAATAATAATAATAATAATAATAATAATCTGTGTTGTTTACACATTTTGGAGGCATCTCAGCTAGACATGTGCACTGCTGAAAAGTCAGTTCGTTTTCATTTTATTTGCTTTATTTTTGTTTTCTGGGTCATTCGTTATGATCGTAATTCCTAAATTCGTAAATAAAAAAATCAATAAATTCATGAATTAGAAAATTCGAAAATTCATAAATTAGAAAATTCAAAAATTCATAAATTAGAAAATCAAAAAAAATAAAATTCATAAATTCAAAAAATCATAAATTAGAAAATTAGAAAATTCAAAAATTCAAGAAGTTGAAAATTCATTAATTAAAAAATTGAAAAATTAATAAATTAGAATATTTATAAATTAGAAAATTTGACTATTAGAAAGTTCATAAATTTGAAAATTCATAAATTTGAAAATTTGAAAATTCATAAATTAGAAAATTCAAAAATTCATAAACTAGAAAATTCATAAATTAGAAATTTTGAAAATTCATAAATTAGAAAATTCATAAATTTGAAAATTTGAAAATTCATAAATTAGAAAATTCAACAATTCATAAATTAGAAATTTTTAAAATTTATAAATTAGAAAATCAAAAAATTAAAATTCATAAATTCAAAAAATCATAAATTAGAAAATTAGAAAATTCAAAAATTTAAGAATTCGAAAATTCATTAATTAAAAAATTGAAAAATTAATAAATTAGAATATCCATAAATTAGAAAATTAGACTATTAGAAAGTTCATAAATTTGAAAATTCATAAATTAGAAAATTTGAAAACTCATAAATTAAAAAATTCAAAAATTCATAGACTAGAAAATTTGAAAATTCATAAATTAGAAATTTTGAAAATTCATAAATTAGAAAATTAGAAAATTCATAAATTAAAGAATTTGAAAACTCATAAATTAGAAAATTCGAAAATTCATAAATAAACAATTCAAATTCATAAATTCAAAAATTCAAAAATGTTTAAATTAGAGAATTCAAAAATTCAAGAATTCGAAAATTCATTATTTAAAAAATTGGAAAATTAATAAATTAGAATATTCATAAATTAGAAAATTAGACTATTAGAAAATTCATAAATTCGAAAATCCATAAATTAGAAAATAGAAAATTCAAAAATTAGAAAATTCAAAAATTCATAAATTAGAAAATTAGAAAAATTCATAAATTAGAAAATTTGAAAAATCATAAATTAGAAAATCAAAAAATTCAAATGCATAAATTCAAAAAATCATAAATTAGAAAATTAGACTATTAGAAAGTTCATAAATTCGAAAATTCATAAATTAGAAAATTCAAAAATTCATAAATTAGAAAATTCCTAAACTAGAAAGTTTGAAAATTCATAAATTAGAAATTTTGAAAATTTATAAATTAGAAAATTAGAAAATTAATAAATTAGAAAATTCATATATTAGAAAATCTATAAATTAGAAAATTACAATATTTGTAAAAAAATGCATGAATTAGAAAATTAAAAAATTCATAAATTCGAAAATTCATGAATTCAAAAATTCGAAAATTCATAAATTACAAAATCAGAAAATTCAAATTCATAAATTCAAAAATTCATGAATTAAAAAATTAGAATATTTGTAAAAAATATTAATGAATTAGAAAATTTAAAAAAATCATAAATTTGAAATTTCTTAAATTCGAAAATTCATAAATTAGAAAATTTGAAAATTCATAAATTAGAAAATCAGAAAATTCAAATTCATCAATTCAAAAATTCATTAATTTAGAAAATTAGAAAATTCATAAATTTGAAAATTCGTAAATTATAAAAATTGAAATTTCATGAATTCGAAAATTCATAAATTTGGAAACTCATAAATTATAAAATTCGAAAGTTTGAAAAGTAGAAAATGTATAAATTAGAAAATTCATAAATTCGAAAAATCATAAATTTTAAAATTTTAAAGTTCATAAATTCGAAAATTTGAAAATGCATGAATTAGAAAATTAAAAAAATAATCAATTTGAAAATTCATAAATTAGAAAATTAATACCTTTAGAAAATGCAAGAATTGGAAAATTAATACATTATAAAATTAATCAATTTGAAAATTCATAAATTTGAAAATTCGAAAATTCATAAATTTGAAAATTAATACATTCGAAAATTCATAAATTTGAAAATTTATAAATTCGAAAAATCATAAATGATAAAATTTGAAAATACATGAATTATAAAATTAGCAATTTCATAAATTAGAAAATTAATAAATTAGAAAAATGGAAAATTAATCAATTAGAAAATTCATAAATTAGAAAATGAGAAAATTCATAAATTAGAAGATTAGAAAATTTGAAAATGCATGAATTAAAAAATTAAAAAATTAATCAATTTGAAAATTCATGAATTCGAAAATTCATAAATTCGAAAATTCAAAAATTCGAAAATTTGAAAATTAAAATTAAAAAATAATCAATTTGAAAATTCATAAATTCGAAAATTCATAAATTCGAAAATTTGAAAATTAAAAAATTAATAAATTAGAAAATTCATAAATTTGAAAATTAGAAAATTCATAAATTTGAAAATTAGAAAATTCATAAATTTGAAAATTCATAAATTTGAAAAATCATAAATTATAAAATTCGAAAATTCATAAATTATAAAATTTGCAATTTCATAAATTAGAAAATTAATAAACTAGAAAAATGGAAAATGAATCAATTAGAAAATTCATAAATTAGAAAATTAGAAAATTCATAAATTAGAAGATTAGAAAATTTGAAAATGCATGAATTAGAAAATTAAAAAATTAATCAATTTGAAAATTCATGAATTCAAAAATTCATGAATTCGAAAATTCAAAAATTCATACATTCGAAAATTCATAAATTCGAAAATTTAAAAAATCATAAATTTGAAAATTTGAAAATTCATAAATACAAAAATTCGAAAATTTGAAAATTTATAAATTATAAAACAACAAAAAAGACTCTGACCCGAAGTAGCGAAGCAGAAAAGGTATGCAACATCCCATGATATAGAAAAACGAACAATTGGTTCCCCTGAGGTGGGATTTTAAAGGCATTACCAAAAAAGGTTCATAGTTGATAAAAAAGATATTTTATTACAGAATACAAAAACATGATACAGAAATACACCAAGTGACATATTCAAATCAAACATGAAAAATACATGAGAACAATTGCATCGAGAAAAGCATATAGGGGACAAAGAATGTCTCAAAAGACGGACAAAAAGCATGAGATGAGGTAGGTCTCACTAAACCGACGCGTTTCGGAAAGTCCTTCGTCAAGGTTTGACAAGTGAGAATTATCATCTGTTTAATATTACAAAGGCAAAAAAACATAAGGTGGTTAGCATCGCATACACATGTGATATAATATGTCCCCCATACCCCATATGTGAGAATGAACTCACTTACCCAATGCAAGTATTACAAAAAGATTCAAAGCAAATAATCAGCTCTACTGTGGTATCCCAGGCCGTGTGCAAGTCTAGAAGATCCAATATAAGTAGGTGGAATGCTATAAGAGGTTCATGTAAAGGGCACCATCCCCCTAAATGCTGAAACACGTCACGCCCAAATTAGGGCGCAACGTCTGTGCGTGGGCTGGGGTCCACAGGAATCTTTGGACCTAAGACCAAGCAAACAGTATCATAAGGAATGGCAATTGGGTGGGGGTGAGCACCCCCATTAAGCTGGTACAGAAAGCCTATATGTGTATAAAAGCTGATGGCCAAAAAACATACCTGGGAACTGGAGCCAAAAAAGACACCTACAAGATATAACGTAGGGAAGGGGAGGAGGGCTCAAAGAACACCATGCTGGCCATCAAACTGACACCAAAGAAGAAATCTGGTATTGGGAGAGAGAAAGGGGGTAAAAATCATACAGACAGTATATGTATGGGTTGTGGTATATATAAACCACACCACATGTAAAAAAGTAGTCTAAAGGGTAAAAGGCCCCCCAATGCCCCCAGTCCAACAAAGTGACTTACCTTAGCAGCTAAGAGCCCAGCGTGAGTGCATCCTCCTCCTCCGATCACAAGATCCGAGTGGATGAGCTAGACTATTTATCTCCACTAGATGTACTGCCAGCTGATTGAAACAGCAATCAGCTGTGCGTACCGTGTCCTCCCTGAGCTGCCTCCTCCCATTAGGCTCCAGCTGACAAAGGGTCCGCCTCTGGGCAGATCTCCTATCATCCTGGTCCAATGGTGGGCCCCCTGGGAGTGGACCGCGCCACGCCCCCCCAAAAAAAGACGCCGGCCCCGACCGCGCACGCGCACGAGTAACACTGGAGCGCATAGTCACGGCTGACGTCACGGCACCGCGTCCCAGGGCGCGCGCCGCCGTCCACTCCCACCAGCACGGGAAGCCAGAGCCGGAATCAGCTGACGCTGATCCAGATCTGGAAAGGGAAAATGATTTGAAAATTCGTAAATTAGAAAATTAGAGAATTCATAACTTAGAAAATTTGAAAATTAGAAAATTAATAAATTCGAAAATTCATAAATTTGAAAATTAAAAATTAATACGTTTGAAAATTCATAAATTTTAAAATTCATAAATTTGAAAAATCATAAATTATAAAATTCAAAAATTCATAAATTATAAAATTTGCAATTTCATAAATTAGAAAATTCATAAATTAGAAAAAAGGAAAATTAGAAAATTAATAAATTAGAAAAATGGAAAATTAATCAATTAGAAAAATCATAAATTAGAAAATTAGAAAATTCTTAAATTAAAAGATTAGAAAATTTGAAAATGCATGAATTAGAAAATTAAAAAAAAATCAATTTGAAAATTCATGAATTTGAAAATTCATAAATTCGAAAATTCAAAAATTCATAAATTCGAAAATTCATAAATTCGAAAATTTAAAAAATCATACATTTGAAAATTTCAAAAAATTCATAAATACAAAAATTTGAAAATTCGAAAATTTATAAATGATAAAATTCATAAATTCAAAAAATCATACATTATAAAATTAGAAAATTCATAAATTATAAAATTTGAAAATTCATAAATTTGAAAATTCTTTAATTAGAAAATTAATAAATTAGAAAATTAGAAAAGTAATCAATTAGAAAATTAGAAAAGTAATCAATTAGAAAATTCATGATTAGAAAATTCATAAATTAGAAAATTAGAAAATTCATAAATTAGAAAATAAGAACATTCATAAATTAGAAAATTTGAAAATGCATGAATTTGAAAATTAAAAGAATAATCAATTTGAAAATTCTTAAATTAAAAAATTAATAAGTTATAAAATTCAAAAATTCATAAATGATAAAATTCGAAAATTATAAAATTTGAAAATTCATAAATTCAAAAATTAGAAATTTAATAAAATTGAAAATTCATAAATTAGAAAATTCGAAAATTCATAAATTCAAAAATTCATAAATTATAAAAGTCGAAAATTCATAAATTATAAAATTCATAAATTAAAAAATTATAAAATTCATAAATCACAAAATTTGAAAATTCATGTTAGAAAATTTGAAAATTCATAATAAATAAAATTAATTAGAAAATTCGAAAATTCATAAATTTGAAACTTCATAAATTCAAAAATTAGAAAATCAGAAAATTCAAATTCATAAATTTGAAAATTCATAAATTCGAAAATTATAAAATTCATAAATTATAAAATTTATAAATTATAAAATTATAAAATTCGAAAATTCATAAATTAGAAAATTCGAAAATGTATACATTAGAAAATTCATAAATTAGAAAATGTATAAATTATAAAATTATAACATTTATAAAGTATAACATTTTAAAATTCATAAATTAGGAAATTATAAAATACCTAAATTAGAAAATGCATAAATTAGAAAATTAGAAAATTTATAAATTAGAAAATTTGAATATTCATAAATTAGAAAATTCGAAATTAGAAAATAAGGAAATAAGAAAGAAAATATGAAAATTTGAAAGAATAACTAACTAACTAATAATAACTAACTTTTAAATTACAAATATTGTAATGTCCTTTCCATTTGGCTGTTAATGAATGTAGCGAATACAAATTTATCCGAAGTTACGAATTATCTGAAATAATGAATGCTGCATCTAAACAAATGGGACTAAACAAATTAATAATGAATACTAAAAATAATAATAATAATAATAATAATAATAATAATAATAATAATAAGTTTTTATTTTTATTATTGTTATTTAATATTATTAAATAGTTACGTTACATTCTTTCGGATAATTCATAACTTTGGATAAATTTGTATTTGTTACATTCACTAACAGCCAAATATGAAAGAAAATTCCAATACCTATAATT
Organism: Aquarana catesbeiana; assembly: GCF_042186555.1. Lineage (NCBI taxonomy): Eukaryota > Metazoa > Chordata > Amphibia > Anura > Ranidae > Aquarana > Aquarana catesbeiana. The sequence goes on along the minus strand of NC_133324.1, from coordinate 12,712,366 downwards.
TAATAGTTAGTAATAGTTAAGTTATCATTAGTTAGCTATCATTTCATATTTTCCAAATTTTCACATTTCCAAATTTTTGAATTTATGAATTTTCAAATATTGTAATTTATGAATATTTGGAAAAATTTGTTAAACAGGTTTTCTTTAATTTGAATATTTCTAAAATAAGGAATTTGTTGAAGTTCGTTAAAAAACGAATTCAGAAAGAAACAAATTGCTGATGTCTAATTTTGTCTTCTGAGGGAAAATATCATACAACTGTTCCTTGGAAATGTTAGGCAATGACACTTTCACAAGTCACCAGATGTAACTGTATGAGGTGTAGATCTGACCAAGACAAATGTACCTTGTAATAAAAGAAGAATAAATGACAGTCAGGTAATAATCTTTAGTCTCACAGTGAAGATACATTTATATACTTCCATGTGGTGTCATTTTCATTCTTCTACCGTACTTTGTGGAGAAGTTATGACACATCATGACCATCAGACACCTCCCTCCATTGTAGGAAAATATATTCCCCTGTGTATAAATCTTTATTGTGAAATGTGGTGAGAACTTTATCTAACAAGCCCCTTTATCATCTGTTTTCTAATCCATCCAATCAAAATATATAAGAATTATCACATTTTATCTCGGAGGGGATCATTTCCCAAAATTTGTAGATCAAAGTAATAACATTAAGGTTTAAAAGAAAAAAAACGATGCTGATTCCTACTTGGGCTGCTTTATAGAATAGAATAGAATAGAATAGAATAGAATAAAGCTGAATAAAGGCTTAGGATAATTTGATGTGCACATATTGACAAACATGATTCTAGTTATCCCATATATATAATATATACAGTTTACATTCTATACCCTTGTAAATATACTGAGAGCTAAGTGACCCAATCCCTTTATTTAATATACTGTATGGTCATTAATTGGGAACTTGTTGCAGGTGCCGACTCTCCTGCTCTCTCCTATTTCCTGGCGGGCGTCATTAGTGTGGCTTCCTGTAAGCTCATCGGACTGGGTCCTTTCCACATGGAGGGGTGGGGGGCAGTCACATGACCCCCCGGATCACTCCACGGCTTTTTACACTTCTGGTCATGTAATCACATACTCCACCTTCAATCAGTAAATATACCTCTATGTTACATATATATCTAGACTGCCATGAAAGATGATACGCTTTAAAATTCTGAAAATTATTTATATGTCTCACAGAGCTAACCATCCCCCTGAAGATGACCACTACATGGACGAAACGCATCAGAGATTCAACACTCCATAGTATTTGCTATGTTACCTTGTTCTTCAACTCTGTTTACCTTGCTTGCATGCTACAGTGTGGATTATGCATTTAATTATCTTGCCAGATTTTCATATATTTAATTATATTGTGACATTTGGAAACCCTTATGATTAAAAAATTCTCAACATTGTTGATTATGTTTACATTGCTGTCTAAAGCCCCAATAGGGAAACCTTTCCATTTATACATTACTTGTTACGGGGTGTACAGCTTTTACATCCCTCGCATATGTGTTTTCTCCCTTTTTTCCAGAGTAAAGCTGAATAAAATAGAGTATACTATAAAAGGATAGAATAGAATAAAACTGAATAAAATAGAATAGAATATAAAAGAATGGAATAGAACAGAATAGAAAAGAATAAAACAGAGTAGAATAGAACATGATAAGATAGGATAGGGTAGAATAAAAAGTATATAAAGACTCAAATAGAATATAAAAGAATAGCATAAAACAGAATATAATAGAAAATAAAAGAATAAAAAAGGATAGAAAAAAAGAACAGATTAGAATAGAAAACATAGAATAGAATAGAATAGAATAGAATAGCAAATAGATAAGAATAGAATAGAATAAAATAAAATAATATAACTGTCTTCCAATATTTGAATTTCAAATTTCGAATAGAATTAAATTATATAGAAAGAATATAGCCTAAATTTGAATAGATTGAAATAGAGAGAAGTATAACAAAATAGAAAGAATATAGCCATCTTCCCAAATTGGAATTTTGAACAGAATAGAATAAAACAGAAAGAATATAGCCATTTTATATTTGAAATTAGTATTTCAGATATAAAATAATAAATAAAAGCTGCCTTCGGAAATTCACATTTTGAAATAGGAATTTTGAATAGAAAAGAATAGAATTGAATAAAACAGAAAGAATATAACCATCTTCCGAAATTTGAATTCAGGAAATAGTTGACCAGAATAAAATAGAAAGCTTTCGTTTAAAATTAGAATTTTGAATTTCAAAGTTTGAATTTTTTTCAATTTTGAATTAAATAGAACAGAGTAAAAGAGAAAAAATATAGCCACCTTCCAAAAATCGAATTTAGAAAATCAGATTAGATAGAATCAAAAGAATATAGCCTTCTTCTGAAATTCAAATTTAAAATAGGTTTAGAATAAAATATAAAAATATATATGTGACTTGAATTTAGAAACTCAAATTTCGAATTTTGAATATAATAACATAGAATAAAATAGAAAAAAATGTAGATGGTTTCCAAAATTAGCATTTCAAATAGAATTAAAAAATAGAAAAAAATACATCTGTCTTCCAAAATTTAAATTTAACTTTCAAAAAATATAATAAAAAAAGAATAGAATAGAATAAAATAGAAAGAATGTAGCTGTCTTCTGAAATTTGAAGTTTAAATTTTGAATAGAATAAAACAGAACAAAGTAGAAAGCAGACAGCCCTCTTCTGAAATGCTAATTTTGAACAGAAAAGAAAAGAATAGAAAATAATATCATTTAAAAAATAAAAAGAATATAGCATTCTTCTGAAATTCAAAGTTTGAATACAATGGAATAGAAAGTATATAGCCACCTTCTAAAATCCATAATTTCAAATACAATACAATAGGATAAAATCTATAGCCAAATTCCAAAATTGAATTTAAAATTTTGAATTTAAAATTTTGAATAGATTAGAATAGAATAAAATAGAAAGAATATAGCTGTCATCCAAAATCCATTTTCAAATATCAAAATTAGAATTTGTTTGACTAAAATAGAAAGAATATACCTGTCTTCCAAAAATCTAAAGTTGAATAGATTAAAATAGAATGCAGTTGAATAAAGTAGAAAGAATATAGCCGTCTTCCCAAATTTGAAAAGAATAGAATAAAATAGAAAGAATATAGCTATTTTCCAAAATGTGTATTTCAAATATAATAAAATAGAAAAATATATATCTGTGTTGGAAATTTAAATTTTGAAATATAAATTTTAAATAGAAACAAATAGAATAGTAAATAGAATACAAATAGAAACAAATAGAAGAATAAAAAAGGAAAATAGCCATCTTCTTAAATTCAAATTTCAAATAGAATAAAATAAAATAGAAAAGATACATAACTAACTTTCAAAAATTTAATTTTAAAGTAGAAAGAATAGAGCTAGTTTCCAAAATTTGTATTTCAAATAGTATAAATAAAAAGAAAAAAAATCTGTCTTTCAACACTCAAATTTTAAAAGAATTTGAATCTTGAATAGAAAAGAACGGAATGGAATAAATCGAAAGAATATAGCCATCTTTTGAAATGTAATCTTCAAATTTTGAATATTATAAAACAAAATAAGATAGAAAGAATATATCTGTCTTCAGAAATTAACATTTTGAAATTTGAAAGAATATAGCCATCTTTCAAAATTGGAATTTTGAATAGAAAATAATAGAATAGAATAGAATAAAATAAAAAGAATATAGCAACCTTCTGAAATTCAAATTTTGAGTTTCAAATTTTGAATACAATAGAATAGAAACTATGTAGTCGTCTAACAATTCAAAAATTCAAATTTCAAAATTTGAATTTCAAATTTTGCATAGAATAGAATAAAAATAGAAAGAATATAACTGCCATCCAAATTTTTTAATTTTGAATAAAATAGACTAAAAAGTAAAGAATATATCTGTCCTTCAAAATAGAATAGAATAGAATAGAATAAAATTAAAAAAATGTGGCAACCTTCTGAAACGTTGAATACAATAGAATAGAAAATAGAAAGTATATAGTCGTCTTTTAACAATTCAAAAATTCAAATTTCAAAATTTGAATTTCAAATTTTGCATAGAATAGAATAAAATAGAATACAATAGAAAGACTATAACTGCCATCCAAATTTTTGAATAAAATAGACTAAATAAGAAAGCATATATCTGCCCTTCAAAATTAAAATTTTGAAATTTTAATTTTAAATTCAAAACATAATAGAATAGAATAGAAAGAATATAGACATCTTCCGAAATTCAGACTTCAAATATAATAAAATAGAAAACATATACAGCTGACTTCCGAACTGTAATTTTGGAATTAGAATTTTGAATATTAATATGATATAATAGAATAAAAGAGAAAGAATATAGCTGTTTTCCAAAATTTTAATTTCACATAGAATAGAATATAATAGAATAGAAAAAATATATAGACAACTTTCGAAAATTGAATTTTGAAATTTAAATTTCAAGTTTAGAATAGAATAGAATAAAATAGAAAGAATATAGCTGTAGTCTGATATTCAAACATTGAAATTTGAATAGAATAAAATACAATAGAAAGGCTCTAACATCTTTTAGAGTTAAAAGTTTTGAATAGAATAGAATGAATATAGCCATCTTTCAAAAGTCAAATTTCAAATCAAATTAAATAGAATAGAATAAAATAGAAACAATATTTAGCCGACTTCTGAAATTTGAATTTCAAATAAGTTTGAAAATAGCGAATATATGAAACAAATTCCAAAACAAATCATTCTAATATAACAAATATGAAGTAATGAAATGAGGAATCTAATGAACAAACCCAAAATTAAACAAAACAAATGTTTCAATTGTGCAGATCTCTACTAGCCCCTCCCCCATAAAGCCCAGATCGGGGGAGGGCTGCAGTGATGTCCTTCTGGAACTTCATCACATCTCCACACAGGATCTCTGGAGCTCAGTCAGAGTCACCATCGGGGTCACCTCTCTTACTAAGGCCCTTCTCCCCTTATTGGTCAGTTAGGTCAGGCGACCAGCTCTGGGAAGAGTCCTGGTTGTTTCATTCTTCTTCCATGTGAGAATTATGGAGGTTGCTGGGCTCTTGGGAACCTTCAGTGCTGTACAAATGTTTTGTACCCTTCCCGAATCTGTGCCTTGCAATAATCCTGTCTCTGAGCTCTGTAGGCACTTCCTGTGACCTCATGGCCTTTGCTCTGATACAGAATACATTGTCAGCTGTGATCCCTTTTATAGAGAGGTGTGCACCTTTCCAAATCATTTGTTTCCCACAGGTGGACTCCAATCAAGATGTAGAAACATCTCACCAACCATCCAGAATTGGGAGGCTCCTGAGATAAATCCCAAGTGTTGATGTAAAGGGTGTGAAGACTTTTGCCAATGTGAGATTTCAGTTTTTCCTTTTTCATACATTAGTAACATTTCTAATATTGTGATGTCACTTTGTCATTATGGGATGCTGAGCGTAGATTAATGAGAAAACAATGAATGGAACATCTGTAGTATCATTGGGGGCAACATAACAACCCTGAGAGATGTGGAAGGGTATTCATGAATGATCTGTATGATGATCTGCACACAAATGATGAGAAAATGATCCATTCACCAGAAAAATTGTCCATTTCATCCAAGACACGTTCATCTTATTTGTATTAATAATAAGATTTATTCCCAATATGTGACGTCTTCTAAGTTATAAAAGAAACATCCGACTTCAACATTTTGTGTCTCTATGTACAGAACTGTGCAAAAGTTTTAGGCAGGTGTGAAGAAATAATGTAAAGTACAAATGATTTCATATCTACAGATTTACTTCTTTATTTTTATCCATTTATAAAATGCAGAGTGAGCGAGGAGAAGAAAAATCCAAATCTAATCAATATTTGAATATTCTTTGTCTCCAAAACCTCATCAGATCTTTTAGGTCCACTAATACACACCCAGTCTATGGAGGAGATCAGTAATCCGGGTCACATACGCTGCAGCCGCGGAGCACAGCATGGGGTCCGGTGCATCCCCCGCTCACCAATTCAGGTGTGAATCGGATCCGACATTTCTGTCTGAATTTGTACCTGAATCGGAACAGAAGACACACAGGACCCTTTTTATATGTGGAGCGCGGCCCCCCGGAGCTCCATTGAGAGCCGGTCACACTCTCCTAACATGTGAATCGGATGCGGGGAAACCCCCATATGTGAGAACCCGGCCTAATAGTCAGCAAGAAATGACTTCACATTTTACATTTGTTTTCAAATGCAAATCCAATTCAATTCGAAATTGTTTCTATTCAAATTCAATTTGAATACATTTTTATTTCATAAAAATTACATTTCTTTATTTTGGATTGGTTGAAATTTGTAACTACTGTAATTCGAAAATTCAGACACATCCGAATCTCCGAATAACAGAAATTTCATCCAAATTTTGATTGGGAATGAAATGAAGCGCACATGTCTGATAGTAACCCACCGACAACAGAAGTGTCCAGGGAAGCCGATCATACACAACAATTTGTACCCCATTATTTTTCTTCTGTGCAATTCAAGAGATACATGTGAAAAAAATATAAAAAAGTAACAAATAATAAAGACAAAAAAACTAAACTGACAAATAAAGACTTTTAAAGTGTAAAGTATGGAGAGATGTGAAGGGGGATTTATGAATGATCTGTATGATGATCTGCACACAAATGATGAGAAAATCATCCATTCACCGGAAAAATTCTTCATCAGAGTATATAGTGCAGTCCATATAGTATATATACTGCAGTTCAGAGTATATAGTGCAGTCCATATAGTATATATACAGCAGTTCAGATTATATAGTGCCCTCAGTGTAGTATATATAATACAGTGCAGGGTATATAGTGCAGTGTACAATATATAATATATTATATTAAAGTGCTTAAGGGGAGCCCTATTAGACATGTGCACTGACAAAAAATGTGTTCATCTTCGTTTAATTGGTTTTTTGCTTTTTCAGAAATTCGAAAATTTGGAAATTCAGAAATTCAGAATTCGGAAATTCAGAAACCTGAAAATTCAGAATTCGGAAATTTGGAAACCTGAAAATTCAGATTTTCAAAGTTCTGAATTTCCGAATTTCAAATTTTCTGATTTTTGAATTTTTGACTTTCAAATTTCCAAATTTTGAATTTACGAATTTACGAATTTTCGAATTTCCAAATTTTTGAATTTCTGAATATCAAATTTTCGAATATTGAATTTTCAATTTCAGAATTTCCAAATTTTCAAGTTCAAAAAAAGAAAGATAATCAGTAAAATTTGATAACTAACTATTAAATTATAGGTATTGGATTTTCATTTCAAATTTGGCTGTTTGTGAACGTAATAAATACAAATTTATCCAAAATAACGAATGCTGCATCTAAGCAAACTAATGATAAATAATAATATTAAAAAGGTTTTATTGTTATTTATTTTTATTACATTGTTATGTTTAGCATTCGGCATTCGTTATTTCAAATAACTTGTAACTTCGGATAAATTTGTATTCGTTACGTTCACTAACAGCCAAGTTTGTAAGCAAATTCCAATACCTATATAATAATATTTATTATTAGTTAGTTATTTTTTCAGATTTTCGGGTTTTTGAATTTTCATTCTTTTTTTGGATTTTCAAATTTCCAAATTTTTGAATTTTCAAATTTATGAAATTTTGAATATTCAAATTTCCTCATTTCCCAATTTCGATTTTTTGAATTTCTGAATTTGAATTTTTAAATTTTGAATTTCAGAAAATTCAAATTTTCAAATTTCCGAAATTTTGATTTGGAAATTTGAAAATTCAGAAATTTCTGAAATTTGAAATTCGAAATTTCTGAAATTTCGAATTTCTGAAATTTCAAATTTTCGAATTTCCGATCTTTCTACTTCCGAAATCTTGAATTTCCGGAATTCCGAATTTTCAAAAATTAGAAAATTTAAAATTCGGAAATACAAAAGTCAGAATTTCGTAAATTCTGAAATTCTAAATTCGGAATTTCGAAAATTCAAAATTTCATACATTTTTAATTTCGGAAATTTCCGATTTTCCAATTTCCGAAATTTTGAATTTCCGAATTTCTAAAATTCAGAAATTTTGAATTTTCGAATACTCGGAAATTTGAAAATTCAGAATTTCGTAAATTCGGAATTTCGAAATTCGGAAATTTGAAATTTCGGAAAGTGAACAATTCGGAAATAACGAATCTGTCAAAATTCGTTAAAAAATGAATTTGGAATTAAACAAATTGCACATATCTATACTGCAGTAAAACTGCACTAACGCACTGCAATATACTGCGTTAAATGTGCACTAGAGCACAGAAATATACTGCAGGAAACCTGCCCTGACAAAATAAAATAACACTAAAGTAAACATGAACGGTCACACTACACTCACACTGCACTATCACTAGATTCACACTAAACTCATATTCTACACTGACAATACAATCACAATAGCACACGATCTCACTAGTAGCACTGAACAGAGTCCTGTTCTATCTCTCTCCATGCCAATATCACACTGCAAATGGCGGCTATGGGGAGAATATTTTTATACTGTGGGGTGGGACTAGGAGCAATGAGCCATGATTGGACACAGTCATCATTACTTTCTCCAATCATGGCTCTGACAGTGCTCTGTGACCTGATTGAGCAAAGTTTTCATTGCTTCAGCCAATCAGGACTTCCAATGTACTGTGGTGCAGTGCATTGTGGTTGTTCGGCAAGCTGAACAAACGATCGAACACCCAGATAATTTGAGTTTTCGTCGAACAGGGGAACAGCCAATGTTAGGCCTGAACTCATGCTCTGGCTGAACCGTTCACCTATCTCTAATTCTAACCTGCACCAATATTTACCACTAAAGGGTCTTATGTCCATTTCCTGGTACTAATTCACAGCCAAGTTAAAGGTCTCTACACTTGTAGTAACTTTGACCCAATCAGGTGTGTCAGAGGGGCTGAGGTTGTTCTTGGAGTCGAGGTGCAGAACAGAAAACCCAAATTACCAAGTGACTTCTTCAGGAGTAGTGCTACATGGTGAAATGTACGTTTTTGGGCACAAAGCTGACCTGCTCCCTTTCCATTGCTAACATATATTCAATGTAAAATGATGGTCAAAGGCAGTGATTTTACCCCCTGGAATGGAATGGAATATCTAATATACCTTTCCTCACATGTCATACATGCACTTACATGCCCAAGCAATCTTTTCTATGATTGAGAAATGACCCAAAAATGTAAGAACCGTATCACCCACCATTGATATTCCACGAGAACCAATCCCCTTCTCTGCCAATATCTGGGGATTTTGCAGAACTTGGACATTCAGAGTTTGATCTTCAATTTATAGCCCTGGATGTCCCCACACACGGGGGAGGAGGGATATAATTTTGGATCTATAAAACCATGAAGTATGGTGAATTACCAAGTTAGGGTCATTACGCCGCAGTGGTCCTAACTCCCATACATGTCTTTTTATTTTCAGGTTCACCAGACAGAATAGTGCTGAGTAGGGATGAGCCGAACACCCCCCTGTTCGGTTCGCACCAAAACATGCAAACAGGAAAAAAGTTTGTTCGAACACGCGAACACCGTTAAAGTCTATGGGACACGAACATAAATAATCAAAAGTGCTAATTTTAAAGGCTTATATGCAAGTTATTGTCATAAAAAGTGTTTGGGGACCTGGGTCCTGCCCCAGGGGACATGGATCAATGCAAAAAAAGTTTTAAAAACGGACGTTTTTTTCAGGAGCATTGATTTTAATAATGCTTAAAGTCAAACAATAAAAGTGTAATATCCCTTTAAACTTCGTACCTGGGGGGTGTCTATAGTATGCCTGTAAAGGGGCGCATGTTTCCCGTGTTTAGAACAGTCTGAGAGCAAAATGACATTTCAAAGAAAAAAAGTAATTTAAAACTACTCGCGGCTATTACATTGCCGGTCCGACAATACACATAAAAGTTCATTGATAAAAATGGCATTGGAATTCCCCACAGGGGAACCCCGAACCAAAATTTAAAAAAAAAAATAACGTGGGGGTCCCCCTAAATTCCATACCCGGCCCTTCAGGTCTGGTATGGATATTAAGGGGAACCCCGGCCAAAATTAAAAAAAAAAATTACATGGGGTCCCCCTAAATTCCATACCAGACCCTTCAGGTCTGGTATGGATTTTAAGGGGAACCCCGCGCCAAAATTAAAAAAAAAAAAACGGCGTGGGGTCCCCCCAAAAGTCCATACCAGACCCTTATCCGAGCTCGCAACCTGGCAGGCCGCAGGAAAAGAGGGGGGGACGAGAGAGCACCCCCCTCCTGAACCGTGCCAGGCCACATGCCCTCAACATTGGGAGGGTGCTTTGGGGTAGCCCCCAAAACACCTTGTCCCCATGTTGATGAGGACAAGCGCCTCATCCCCACAACCCTGGCCGGTGGTTGTGGGGGTCTGGGGGCAGGGGGCTTATCGGAATCTGGAAGCCCACTTTAACAAAGGGACCCCCAGATCCCGGCCCCCCCTGTGTGAATGGTAAGGGGGTACAAAACTACCCCTACCATTTCACTAAAAAACTGTCAAAAATGTTAAAAATGACAAGAGACAGTTTTTGACAATTCCTTTATTTAAATGGTAGATAGTAGGGGGATGGTAGTTGCACTGTGATAGGAAGGGGATGAAGGGAAGGGGGAGGGAACTAAAATAAAATGCATGTGACAAACATGCTAGGTGACCTAAAAACATCAATAAAAAATCAATAAACCGAAAACTGACATGTGTAAATAATAAACACCATGAGAATACCACTAAATGGTGTATAGAGAAAAAGTGCTGACATGCAGCAACAAGGAAGATAAATTACATAGCATACCAATGAACGGTGCACATGAATATGAAAGGTAACCAAGCCAATACAAAATAACAAAGGTGATAATTACAATGGTGTAAAATGTGTGGGTAAAAAATAAATCATATCAACAAACTGAGTGCATGAATAAACAAATACATAAAATAAAGACAAATATATATATATAATAGTCCCGGTGATAAGTGTTGTAAAAAAAAACAACACTTAGCAACTAGCAAGTAGATCAAAAACATGAGGAGGAACTCGGCATACAAGAGACAAAAAAATATATATAATGGTGTATAAAATAATATTATATAATATAATAAATAGTGAAAAAAACAGTCCCGCCACCAAATGTGACACTTCTGAGTGGAAAATCCAAAGACACAATGGTATAAGTAAAAGGAGGTGAGCAACAGGAGGCGAGAGACGTTGGAGGGTCCTTGGCCAGCAGCTGGGAATATACAAGCTCGGCGCTCGTGGGTTGAGGCTTGCACTCACAAGTGAGTGCAACCCCCCCTCTCCCCCTCATCCTGCCTTTCCTCCTGTGTTCTTAAACATCAAACGGTATCACACCATATGCTTTTTATCTGGTCTTTCTCTGCATATCACATACCGCATCTGTGAGCTACGCCATCTGCTGCATCTTTGGATTTCACTATCTGCTGGGCTTCAAATATATATGCTGTATACCTTACAGCTGTAAGGTAAGGGGCCTGTGGACACGGAGGTGTTCCCACTGAAGATCACTCCCCTCCTCTTACTTATACCATTGTGTCTTTGGATTTTCCACTCAGAAGTGTCACATTTGGTGGCGGGACTGTTTTTTTCACTATTTATTATATTATATTATTTTATTCGCCATTATATATATTTTTTGTCTCTTGTATGCCGAGTTCCTCCTCATGTTTTTGATCTATTTCGGGACTATTATATATATTTTCTTGTCTTTTTTTTATGTATTTGTTTATTCATGCACTCAGTGTGTTGATATGATTTTTTTTTTTACCCACACATTTCACACCAGTGTAATTATCACCTTTGTTATTTTGTATTGGCTTGGTTGCCTTTCATATTCATGTGCACCGTTCATTGGTATGCTATGTAATTTATCTTCCTTGTTGCTGCATGTCAGCACTTTTTCTCTATACACCATTTAGTGGTATTCTCAAGGTGTTTATTATTTACACATGTCAGTTTTTTCTCCTTATTCTCGGTTTATTGATTTTTTATTGATGTTTTTAGGTCACCTAGCATGTTTGTCACATGCATTTTATTTTAGTTCCCTCCCCCTTCCCTTCATCCCCTTCCTATCACAGTGCAACTACCATCCCCCTACTATCTACCATTGTTTTGTCTGTTTGGAGCAGTCTTTTAGGTGTTGCAGCAGTGTCCCCTTGTTAGTATAGGAGTCCGCTAGCAGCGCAGGAGTTCTTTCTATTGTTTCCTTTTTTTAAATGCTTCTTCTTTCTTCTTTCTTCTATCTTCCTTCATCTTCTTCTGGTTCTTCTGGCTCTTCTGGTTCTTCCTCCGGTGTTCTCGTCCAGCATTTCCTGCGCGGTGTCTTCTATCTTCTTCTCCTTGGGCCGCTCCGCACCCATGGCATGGGGGGAGGCTCCCGCTCTTCTCTTCATCTTCTTTTCTTCTTCATCTTCTTCTTCATCTTCTTCTCTTCTTCATTTTCTTCTCCGGGCCGCTCCGCACCCATGATGGCATGGTGGGAGGCTCCCGCTGTGACCCCGCCCCCCTCTGACGCACGGGACATTACGGGACTTCCCTGTGACATTCCCCGTGACGTCACAGGGAAGTCCCGTTAAGTCACCGTGTGCCAGAGGGGGGCGGGGTCACCGATTGGCCCCACCCCCATTATGTAAGAACTGTCAAAAGAGGAGACGCATCACACAGCGGGAGCCTCCCACCATGCCAGCATGGATGCAGAGCGGCCCGGAGAAGAAGATGAAGAAGAGAAGAAGATGAAGAAGAGAAGAAGATGAAGAGAAGAGCGGGAGCATCCCCCCATGCCATGGGTGCTGTCACGTACCTTACAGCGGAGTCTGAAATGACGAGGGCGGCCTCTTGCAAGGTCCCGGTCCTAGCACCCCTGGAGGTTGGGACAGGGTTGCTAGGGCGGCAGAAGGGTGCAGGTGCCTGCTGGCAGGATCAGGAACATGGAAGTCTTCGGAAGGAAGCAGGGACTGGTGGAGGTTGGCAACAAACTGGCAGCGAGGTACAGCATCGGGAGACAGAGCCGTAGTCAGGAGTTCAAGCCGGGTTCAGTACAGGAAGCAAGGCAGGCAGAGATGTAGGGATGATCTGAGAGGGTGGTCGAGGAAGGCAGAGGTTCAAGATCAGGGTCAAGTAAACAAGGCAATAGCAGGGGTTCAGGAACAAGCTGAGACAATCCAGCACTGATGCTAGTCTGCTGATTGTTTAAATAGGGCGCCTTGCGGCGTGATTCATTGGCGTGCGAGTGTGCACGTGCTGATGTGCCCTCGTTCGTATGATCGCATTACTCGCGTGCCTAGTCCGGGGGCTCGCTCGTTCTTACCGTACATCCGGCTGGCAGATGGGAACGAGCACTTGTGATGGTTCTCTGACATTGCCCCCTCCTTAAGGGCATCCTCCGGATGCCCACCTGAGACCTCCTTTCCGGATGAGAATGATGAAAGGCTTGTATAAGTCTTGGGGCATGGAGGTTTGCTTCTGGTTCCCAGGAGTTTTCTTCGGGACCAAAACTCTTCCATTTAATTAAATATTGATTCTGTCCCCGCCTTTTCCTGCAATCTACAATGGTCTCAATTTCAAACTCTTCTTCTCCATCCACCATTATGGCCTCTGGAGTCCCTCTTTCACGACCTGGAAAGGGATTAACCACATCAGGCTTTAACAAGGAGGTATGAAACACAGGGTGAATCTTAAATGAGTCGGGAAGTTCGAGCTCATAAGCCACTGGATTAATTTTTCTCTTGACCGGAAAAGGTCCTAGGTATTAAGGTCCCAATTTCCTGGATGGACAGGTAAGTTTTAGATTCAAAGTTGACAGCCACACACGATCACCAACCTTCAAATCCAGTTCTCCTCTCCTCTTCCTGTCAAAGAACCTCTTATTAACCTCTTGTGCTTTGGCAATAGTATCCTTTAACACCTGGTTATTGGTGGCAAAGAAATTTAATCTGTCCTGAACTGCAGGCAAAGGAGAGTCCGGAATCAATGTTGGCAAAAAGGAAGGATGAAACCCGTAATTGGAGAAGAAAGGTGATTGGTTGGTGGCGGTATGAGCAGAGTTATTAAATGCAAATTCTGCCAACGGCAGAAGTGAGGCCCGATCTTCTTGGGAGAAGGAGGTGAAGCAACGCAGGTATTGCTCCAGCATTTGGTTGGTACGCTCAGTCTGTCCGTTGGACTGGGAATGATAAGCCGAAGAGAAGTTGAGTTTGATGCCCAGCGCTTCGCACAGTGCTTTCCAAAATATTGAAGTAAACTGTACTCCTCGATCCGAGACGATGTCACTAGGGATTCCATGCAGTCTAACAACCTCTTTAACGAAGACTTTAGCAGTTTCAGTTGCTGATGGGGTCCCTTTCATAGGGATGAAATGTGACATCCTGGAGAGGCAGTCTACCACTACAAAGATAGATGAGAACCCCTTTGATGGAGGGAGCTCGACGATAAAGTCCATTGCGATTTTATCCCAGGGTCTCTCAGGAATGGGTAGAGGTCTTAATAGTCCCCATGCTTTGTTTTTGCTGTTCTTGTTCCTGAGACAGATTGAACATGAGCCAACATATTTCCTGCAGTCCTTTGCTAAACTAGGCCACCAGAAATGTCTCCGGATCAAATCCATGGTTTTGTATCCCCCAAAATGGCCGGCCAGTGGGTAGTCATGACACACCTGTAGGATGGTAGCACGTAAACTCTGTGGTATGAAAATGTTATTACCCCGCCAATAGAGCCCATCGTTCTCCTGAAGGTCTGTATCTGGAGACAAAGAGAATTCCCTGGATGCTTGACGGATCTGTGACACTAAGTCGGTTTGAATAAGTAGAAAATTTCCAGCCTGAAGGGTAGTATCTGTTTGAGGTGGAATTTCAACTTCTGTAAACATACGCGATAACGCGTCAGGTTTCACATTCTTGGAGCCGGGCCGGTAGGTTATGTGGAAGTTAAAGCGTGAAAAGAAAAGAGCCCACCTTGCTTGTCTGGGCCTGAGGCGTTTGGCGGTCCTGAGATATTCCAAATTTTTGTGATCCGTGAAGATCAATATTGGATGTGTTGCTCCTTCCAAGAGGTACCGCCACTCTTCTAGAGCCAATTTAATTGCCAACAGTTCTCGGTCCCCCACATCATAGTTCCTTTCTGAAGGCCCCAACTTCTTTGAGAAGAAGGCCACAGGGTGCATTAGAGCCTTGGGTCCTTGGCACTGGGACAGGATGGCCCCTACGGCGCTCTCTGAGGCGTCCACCTCCAGGATGTATGGAAGAGCGGGGTCAGGGTGCTTTAATAACGGGGCTGAGGTAAAAAGTCCCTGGTGCAGGTGCCTGCTGGCAGGATCAGGAACACGGAAGTCTTCGGAAGGAAGCTGGTATACTGATCACTGGATGGATTCAGGAATGGTCCAGCAGAGGAACTTGCAGGGTCAAAGGCAGGCAGGGGTTGGCAACGTGCTGGCAGCGAGGTACACAATCAGCAGGCAGATTCGTAGTCAGGGACTGGCGGAGGTTGGCAACAAACTGGCATTGAGGTACAGAATCGGGAGACAGAGCTGTAGTCAGGAGTTCAAGCTGGGTTCAGTACAGGAAGCAAGGCAGGCAGAGATGTAGGGATGATCCGAGAGGGTGGTCAAGGAAGGCAGAGGTTCAAGATCAGGGTCAAGTAAACAAGGCAACAGCAGGGGTTCAGGAACAAGCTGAGACAATCCAGCACTGATGCTAGTCTTCTGATCGTTTAAATAGGGCGCCTTGCGGCGTGATTCGTTGGCATGCGAGCGTGCACGTGCTGATGTGCCCTCGTTCGTACGATCGCATTACGTGCGTGCCTAGTCCGGGGCTCGCTCGTTCTTACCATACGTCCGGCTAGCACACGGGATCGAGCGTTTGTGATGGTTCTCTGACAGGTGCGGAGCGGCCCGAGGAGAAGAAGATAGAAGATGCCTCGGAGGAGATGCTGGACGAGAACACCGGAGGAAGAACCAGAAGAGCCAGAAGAACCAGAAGAAGAAGAAGATGAAGGAAGATAGAAGAAAGAAGAAGCATTTAAATAAAGGAATTGTCAAAAACTCTCTTGTCATTTTTAACATTTTTGACAGTTTTTTAGTGAAATTACCATTTCACACAGGGGGAGGCTGGGATCTGGGGGTCCCCTTGTTAAAGGGGGCTTCCAGATTCCGATAAGCCCCCTGCTCACAGACCCCCACAACCACCAGCCAGGGTTGTGGGGATGAGGCCCTTGTCCTCATCAACATGGGGACAAGGTGTTTTGGGGGGCTACCCCAAAGCACCCTCCCAATGTTGAGGGCATGTGGTCTGGTAGGATTCAGGAGGGGGGGACGCTCTCTCGCCCCCTCTTTTACTGCGGCCTGCAAGGTTGCGTGCTCGGATAAGGGTCTGGTATGGATATTTGGGGGGACCCCACGCCGTTTTTAAAAAAATTTTGGTGCGGGGTTCCCCTTAAAATCCATACCAGACCTGAAGGGCCTGGTATGGAATTTAGGGGGACTCCCACGTCATTTTTTAAAAAAAATTTTGGTTCAGGGTTCCCCTGTGGGGAATTCCCATGCCGTTTTTATCAATGAACTTTTATGTCTATTGTCGGACCGGCAATGCAATAGCCGCGTAGTTTTAAAAGACTTTTTTTCCTTTGAAATGTCATTTTGCTGTCAGACTGTTCTAAACACGGGAAACATGCGCCCCTTTACAGGCATACTATAGACACCCCCAGGTACGAAATTTAAAGGGATATTACACTTTTATTGTTTGACTTTAAGCATTATTAAAATCACTGCTCCCAAAAAAACGGCCATTTTTAAAACTTTTTTTGCATTGATCCATGTCCCCTGGGGCAGGACCCAGGTCCCCAAACACTTTTTATGACAATAACTTGCATATAAGCCTTCAAAATTAGCACTTTTGATTTCTCCCACAGACTTTTAAAGGGTGTTCCGCGGCAAATTCGAATTTGCCGCAAACACCCCAAATTGTTTGCTGAGTTCAACTCGAACTTAAAGCTCATCCCTAGTGCTGAGTGACTCAAATATAGATAAGATTTGCTCTCCAGGATCCCTTGTGCGCCCCCTACAGTCTCCTGTGGGTAGGAGAGCATCTCTTCTTCATGGAGTAATTGGTGGATACTGTATGGAATATTCTACATATGATAACGTGTCTAAAGTTTGTAAATCATTTCTATGACATTGTTATGTCAGTATTTCTAATATATGGGAGGCTCTCCTCCTACTATAACTCCTGATGAAGAAGATCTATGAACTGAGAATCTGCTGCAGAAATTATCATCAGTTGAATGTTAAAAATCATTCTGTACTTCACTTGTAGAGACCCCTTAGACTGCTGTGCGGGGGAGGGGCAGGTGATGGGACATATGGAAGAGATGGATTGGAATATTTAATACATAAAAGAACATTACAATGTGGTCCAAACTCTTCCTCTAAATGTGGCCACCTTCAATTCCCATCCCCCACCCATGTCCTCCGACAAATCCCTTTCTAGTGGACACACACTATATGGTAAGTGGTTTTTAGACATCACACCTATCAGAGTTTACTGGACATCTCATTTCATATGATCATTACTACAGAGCCCCCCTCCCCCTCTTTGCAGTCTTTACTCTTTTGAAAAGACGGTTACATGATTTTGTGATGTTTGTGGGAAATTAGGAGCCCCTTTATGACTTCCCCAAAGCCACACAATAAAGTCATTGATGGGGGACAATTGTTTTGTAGATTTGAACTTTTATTGTATTTTTGGAATTTGTCTCTTTGTGGTGACCATGGTAACCATTTGATTCTCCAGACCGTTTCTCCCCAAATCCCAAAAGTTTCCACAATGTCTCAATTCTGTACATTAAATCTTTCAATTGTTGTCTTCCCTATTGTATTATAGAAACATTTTTTGGGACAGAGATTTATTTTGGTAGAGAATCTGGATACACATCTTTTTTTTCCTTTTTTTTTTTTTTTGTACAGGGAAAAAATATAAAAAAAATAAAAAGGGGATTTTTTTTTCTGTGATTTTTCTGTAATTTTTCCCAAAGCAACATTTAAAATATGTGCTCACCCTCATAAATTGACCCCACAAAATAATCATCAGGATCTGCTAATTAAAGTGATATCACACCACTGTGACTTTTATATGACATATCGGAATAAAAAAGCTCAAAGTGAAGACCCGTGCTTTACTTTCAGAGAGCGATATTCTCCTTTCCGTGATACGATGCACGCAGGGGAAGAAAATGGTTTGTAGAAATTGTTAGTGTAACTTTAGGATATCATTAAGTCAGGTTAATGAGGACACAAGTTAGTATGATGGTGACTTTTATACAGGATGGTAATTGCTAAAAACTGGAATGACATTGTGTTCTTTTATGTGAGTATTTGATGCTTGTACAGTGAATGTCGTCCAACTCATCTGACCTTGTTTGACCCTCCATTTTGGAAGGTTATATATATATATTTTTTCCTCATGATGGGTCTGGATGTGTTTAGTGGAGACCAGACCTAGACCCCCCACCAGACCTAGACCCCCCATGTAGTTGTGCAGCAGAAGATAATTTCTAATAGTGATCTATTGCTCTGACTGCGATCAGCCAGCAATGGACCTCTATAGCAGAGATCTGCCGCTACAGAGTGAGGCTGGACAGAGCTACAATAGCCTGATCCCCGGCACTGACAGGAAGTGACGGTACTGACAGGAAGTGAAGTGACAATACTGACAGGAAGTGAGGTGATGGTACTGACAGGAAGTGAGGTGACGATACTGACAGGAAGTGACATCTCCACACTCTTGATGTAATCACTATGGGGAAACACACAGTGCACTGCTATGGAGTGTTCTGTAGAATGATTGGACGTTCATTATTTCAGCTCCCGGGTATAGTGCTTGTTAGTGAATGTCAAGGACATCCTTCAGTTCCCTCCTGAACCCCCGCAGAAGCTCCTGATTTATAGTTCTTCTTGTAGAATGGTGCTGGGATGGATGGCTGCTATCTCAGTGCTGGTGGGAAATGGTGGCTGTGCTGAAGTGATTACATTGAACATGAAAATGAACTCTTATAGATCTCCCCTATAATTAGCTATGTGAAATATTCCTGGTCACTGTCTGGGTGACATGAAGAAAAGATAGAAAGGTGAGAGGACAAGAAGGAGGATTGCTGGTCAGATTACAGCGGCTGAAAGGAACCAAAATCCCCCTTTAATAAATCCCTCTATGATGTTCTCTTAGAGCAGAAGATACAGAAATGTCATCACATAAACCTCCAAACAATGGATTGATGATTTCTCTATTGCTTTATTCTTCCATTCAGGAGAATGGGAAGATCTCTTCTACCCACCCAATGTAGAGCTGTAGCCAGGCCAGGAACACCCAATAATATACAGATTCTTAGCAAGCAGTAACCAAGATTTAACCCTTTCCCTGCCAGAGACATTTTTTTTCATTTTGGCACACATATAAAAATGCACATTTTAGGCCTGAGGATTACTACTTCCCAACAATCTCATTATTATCTTACTCTCTCATTCATACATGATGATTGGCTCCTATGTTGGATGTTGCTTTGATGCCTCCTTAGTAAGCAATTTGTGGATTGCACCTTTCCAGAATTTAGACAATTTATTGATTTATTCTGATTATGTACAGTATCTCACAAAAGTGAGTACACCTCTCAGTCACATTTTTGTAAATATTTTCTTCTATCTTTTCATGTGGCAACACTGAAGAAATGACACTTTGCTACAATGTAAAGTAGTGAGTGTACAGCTTGTATAATTACTTATTCAGGGTTCAGGGCCCCACTAGGTATTAGGGGGTTAGCTTTTTAAATGTGGAATGATAAAAGTGATATGAGTTTATTTATTAATGCAGACTTTTGATTTATAATTTTCTTAGTGGTTAGCCTTGGGTTTAAATCCATTTAAAATAATTTCTCTGCTCTCTTTTAGTGTCCTGGGATTAGAATCCAAGGCTGACATATAATAATCAGATTTATTGTTTATGTACAGAAGCCCTTGAGTGAATAAGAGTTGGAAGAATTCTAGAAATGTCTTTAAGGAGACATCGGGGTCCTTTAGACTCTAATGCTGCGTACACATGAGTGGACTTTTCGACCGGACTGGCCCGACGGACCAAATCCGGCGGACAATCCAACCATGTGTGGGCTCCATCGGACCTCCAGCGGACATTTTCGGTCAAAAATCTGATGGACTTTAGACCTGGAACATGTTTCAAATCTTTCTGATGGATTCGAGTGTGGTAGAAAAATCTGCTCGTCTGTATGCTAGTCCGACAGATGAAAACCCACGCTAGGGCAGCTATTGGCTACTGGATATCAACTTCCTTATTTTAGTCCGTACGTCATCACGTATGAATCCATCGGACTTTGGTGTGATCGTGTGTAGGCAAGTCCGTTCATTCAAAAGTCCTTCGGAAGTCCGTCAAAAGTCCATCGAAAGTCTGTCGGAAAGACCGTCGGACCAGTCTGGTCGAAAAGTCCGCCCGTGTGTACGCGGAATTAGGCTCGGGTCACACCTAAACCAACCGCAGATCACACAGCAACACAGTTCGTCCCTGTTCTCTGTTTCAGGGATGAATCAGGGCAGAATCTTTGCCTGAATTCGGCCCTGAAATGGAGGCAAAGACACACAGAGTTTCTGTGCAGTGCACTCCGCAACCGCCATGGAGACATGGTAACTGGCTTCATAGAGAGCTGGTCACATTCTCCTGCTATGTGAATTGGATGCGAAGAAACCTGCATCCAATTCGCATAGGTATGAACCCAGCCTTAATGTTATCTCTGCACTCTGTTAGGAACAAAGCACAATCATGCTCAAATATCTTCTTCCTTGGCCATGGAGACCAGGGAATGACAACACTTAACCCAGAAGGGATCAGAGCACATCACTTTTGGGTCCATTTTTCCTACTGATCTCAAACCTGACACTCACCTTGGAGATCCTGGGCAGCCAGGTGGGACTAGTAGTCCCTAAACACAGTGTTGGGGGGGCAGAAGAGGCGGTAAGCATTTTACAGTATGCAGGGAAATAATTGGACAGCTTGACAGTCACTCAAACCACTTCCACATGAAAGCTGACAAGAAAATGTTAACAAACTCCCAGGTGCTATAATGGCCAGGAGTCTGTTTACAGGTCAGTACTGTCACCAACATAAGCCTTATGTTGGTGTAACAGTAAGGGTTAATCCAATTTCTTACTGGCCTCTGTAGCCAAAGGCACCGTGGAGCAATTCATCCTCAAATTCTTGAATGTACAGTAGCCATTATTCAGGGCTGAGCACTCTGCTCTCCCTTCCTCCTGTGTACCTGATCTGTCTATACATTAGAGATTGAAAGTCTTGCAGGCTACAACTCACTCCTGGAAGGTGGATCAGAATGAAAATACTTCTGCTGGAAACTTTGAATAGTATTTACTTCACAGTGTCTGCACCTACAGAGATGACTAGGAGTTTATCTGACTCTAGACTTAAAATGGTTGTAAACCCTTACAACACACTTTTTGCTACAGGTAAGCCTATAATAAGGCTTACCTGTAGCTACCCCAGATATCTCCTAAACCTGCATGGTTTAGGAGATATCCCCTGTATCTGCATGTGCCGACGTCATCGGCACATGCGCACTGAATCAATGGCACGTACCTGCCGTTTGCTTCAGTGAGTGTGCCGTTACTGGCGGCTCCCACGCGCACGTGCGGAAGTGACGTCATCGCGACTCTGGTCAATCACAGCGCCGGAACCGCAATACCCGGAAGTAACTCCGGGAGCCATGTCTCTGGCCGATGCTGTGTACGGGCACCGCAGCGGGGGCTTTAATCTCAGGTGAGTATTTCTTAATGAGCTAGTATGCTATGCATACTAGCTCATTATGCCTTTGTCTTGGAGATCTTTTTTTTTTTCGATGTGAGTTTACAACTACTTTCAGCAGGTATGGACCACCTGACATACTGTTCAATATTGACCAATTATGAATTCAACTTTTTGAAAGAGACAAGGAAGGAATCCAGCAGCACAATGAGATATAAGTAGAAATGTTTACAGAAACAATATTCAGAAATGCAAGTTTATCAGGAGTAGGGATGAGCTTCGAGTTCAAGTCGAACTCAAGTTCGACTCGAACATCGGCTGTTCGCCAGTTCGCCGATACAGCGAAAAATTTGGGATGTTTGCGGCAAATTCGAAAGCCGCGGAACACCCTTTAAAAGTCTATGGGAGAAATCAAAAGTGCTAATTTTAAAGGCTTATATGCAAGTTATTGGAATAAGCAGGGAGGACATTAGGACTTTAAATGAGGCAGTTGACAGGATGGAGTTGAGATAAAAAAAGGTCAATTTATTGCATAGGCGTCCAAAATTACATAACACAATAGGAGCATAGAAAGTTGCATGCGCATACACGCTAAACAGAACCTGCCTAAATACATGCTTGTACAACAAATAACATGACATCTGGGCAGCAAATCAAGATTGACAGATTACATAAAAAGGGTACAATTACAAAACTGGGAGGTACATGCCAGCATGATATGAAAGGTACGTATAGATATTCAATTTCCTAAAAACATTGATCTAGATGAAATCCTATTTAAAACAAAAGTAGCTGCATCCATGTTGCCCGACGTGTTTCTGTGAATAACACTTCTTCAGGGGCAGATGCAGTGGGGTATCTGTAAATGACAAAGTATGAAAACATCAACCAATGAGCTAAAAGCAACCAGAAAAGACAGTAAGTCGATTTCTGGATACTTACACTAAGTAGCTAGCTAAGGTGTATCGTAGGGTAAGCACCGGGCTAAGGAGGGTTTGTTCTCCCCCGGAGCTGAGGCGGCCAAGGGCCCAACGCAGGACAGGCATACACAGGCATCATCCCCAGAACACGGACCATCACTTCCAAAAAGAAAAAAAAAAAAAAAAAAAAACAGAAAACCAAATCAAAATCATCATAGATGTATATCTACAATGGATGAAAAGTCCATAGAGAGAAGTCAATGTTATTGACAACAAAAGTATAAAAAGTAAAATACTAACAAAAAAGGAACCACTAAGTGTTACCTTAGTGTGCTTAGGACAAGCGCTTCCTGAAGCTGTGGCGTCTGCACATGTGCGGGAGTGAAGGTAGCGTCCGAGGGAGAAAACAGGCGCCTGAATATGTACGCCGCCCGCGTCGGCAGTGACCGCCAACGTCACGTAAGGGCCAACAATGCGTGAGGCGGGACTACAGCCTGGGCGTTGGAGACCCGCCCATGACTGACGTCACCACGTCCCGCTGGGTCGGATGGATGGTAAAGGTGTGTACCTCCATCACAGCGCCAACCAGTGACGCCGTATGGAGGAGCGAGGCGTGACGCTGATGCGCTGTGAGCCGCCGCCCGATCCCCAAAGGGGGGGAGGGGGGCCGCACAGAGCGCATCGCAACTCCGGGTTTGAACAAAACATAGCCCGGGAATCAAGCCCCACATACACTATGCTGGAGTGTATCCACAATTCCCAGAGCTAAAGCAGCAATTGTGCTGCAAAACACAAAGTATACCTGTAAATTGCTTCCATCCCGAATGTCTAGAAATGAAAACAAAAATATTTACTTTTTGTATAATGGGACTTTGGATGAGGCACAAGGTAGTGCCTCCATCCCAGGTTAGGGGAGTAAAAAGAGAGCAAGGACATAAGGGCTTTGGATGAGGCAGTTCACGGGATGTGGTACCAAATGTCAAATTGATTACATGTGGCTTCCAGATGTACGTCACATATAAAGAAAAAAGGTTGCTCATGCGTACGCATAAGACATAGCCTAAACAATGTGTTGCAAAACAAAACTGTGTGTGGACCAAGGAGGTGCACCAACACACAGAGCAACTCCAAAACCAGTTGGCAGGGGATAGTTGCCAGCTGCTGTCAGCTGCCTCCATCCCTAATATAGCGAAAAGGAGAATATGGGACTTTAAATGAGGACAGGCTAGTGCCTCCATCCCGGGTTCAAGGAATAAGCAGGGAGGACATTGGGACTTTAAATGAGGCAGTTGACAGGATGGAGTTGAGATAAAAAAGGTCAATTTATTGCATAGGCGTCCAAAATTACATAACACAATAGGAGCATAGAAAGTTGCATGCGCATACACGCTAAACAGAACCTGCCTAAATACATGCTTGTACAACAAATAACATGACATCTGGGCAGCAAATCAAGATTGACAGATTACATAAAAAGGGTACAATTACAAAACTGGGAGGTACATGCCAGCATGATATGAAAGGTACGTATAGATATTCAATTTCCTAAAAACATTGATCTAGATGAAATCCTATTTAAAACAAAAGTAGCTGCATCCATGTTGCCCGACGTGTTTCTGTGAATAACACTTCTTCAGGGGCAGATGCAGTGGGGTATCTGTAAATGACAAAGTATGAAAACATCAACCAATGAGCTAAAAGCAACCAGAAAAGACAGTAAGTCGATTTCTGGATACTTACACTAAGTAGCTAGCTAAGGTGTATCGTAGGGTAAGCACCGGGCTAAGGAGGGTTTGTTCTCCCCCGGAGCTGAGGCGGCCAAGGGCCCAACGCAGGACAGGCATACACAGGCATCATCCCCAGAACACGGACCATCACTTCCAAAAAGAAAAAAAAAAAAAAAAAAAACAGAAAACCAAATCAAAATCATCATAGATGTATATCTACAATGGATGAAAAGTCCATAGAGAGAAGTCAATGTTATTGACAACAAAAGTATAAAAAGTAAAATACTAACAAAAAAGGAACCACTAAGTGTTACCTTAGTGTGCTTAGGACAAGCGCTTCCTGAAGCTGTGGCGTCTGCACGTGTGCGGGAGTGAAGGTAGCGTCCGAGGGAGAAAACAGGCGCCTGAATATGTACGCCGCCCACGTCGGCAGTGACCGCCAACGTCACGTAAGGGCCAACAATGCGTGAGGCGGGACTACAGCCTGGGCGTTGGAGACCCGCCCATGACTGACATCACCACGTCCCGCTGGGTGTCGGATGGATGGTAAAGGCACGTACCTCCATCACAGCGCCAACCAGTGACGCCGTATGGAGGAGCGAGGCGTGACGCCGATGCGCTGTGAGCCGCCGCCCGATCCCCAAAGGGGGGGAGGGGGGGCCGCACAGAGCGCATCGCAACTCCGGGTTTGAACAAAACATAGCCCGGGAATCAAGCCCCACATACACTATGCTGGAGTGTATCCACAATTCCCAGAGCTAAAGCAGCAATTGTGCTGCAAAACACAAAGTATACCTGTAAATTGCTTCCATCCCGAATGTCTAGAAATGAAAACAAAAATATTTACTTTTTGTATAATGGGACTTTGGATGAGGCACAAGGTAGTGCCTCCATCCCAGGTTAGGGGAGTAAAAAGAGAGCAAGGACATAAGGGCTTTGGATGAGGCAGTTCACGGGATGTGGTACCAAATGTCAAATTGATTACATGTGGCTTCCAGATGTACGTCACATATAAAGAAAAAAGGTTGCTCATGCGTACGCATAAGACATAGCCTAAACAATGTGTTGCAAAACAAAACTGTGTGTGGACCAAGGAGGTGCACCAACACACAGAGCAACTCCAAAACCAGTTGGCAGGGGATAGTTGCCAGCTGCTGTCAGCTGCCTCCATCCCTAATATAGCGAAAAGGAGAATATGGGACTTTAAATGAGGACAGGCTAGTGCCTCCATCCCGGGTTCAAGTAATAAGCAGGGAGGACATTGGGACTTTAAATGAGGCAGTTGACAGGATGGAGTTGAGATAAAAAAGGTCAATTTATTGCATAGGCGTCCAAAATTACATAACACAATAGGAGCATAGAAAGTTGCATGCGCATACACGCTAAACAGAACCTGCCTAAATACATGCTTGTACAACAAATAACATGACATCTGGGCAGCAAATCAAGATTGACAGATTACATAAAAAGGGTACAATTACAAAACTGGAAGGTACATGCCAGCATGATATGAAAGGTACGTATAGATATTCAATTTCCTAAAAACATTGATCTAGATGAAATCCTATTTAAAACAAAAGTAGCTGCATCCATGTTGTCCGACGCGTTTCTGTGAATAACACTTCTTCAGGGGCAGATGCAGTGGGGTATCTGTAAATGACAAAGTATGAAAACATCAACCAAGGAGCTAAAAGCAACCAGAAAAGACAGTAAGTCGATTTCTGGATACTTACACTAAGTTGATAGCTAAGGTGTATCGTAGGGTAAGCACCGGGCTAAGGAGGGTTTGTTCTCCCCCGGAGCTGAGGACGCCTATGCAATAAATTGACCTTTTTTATCTCAACTCCATCCTGTCAACTGCCTCATTTAAAGTCCCAATGGCCTCCCTGCTTATTCCTTGAACCCGGGATGGAGGCACTAGCCTGTCCTCATTTAAAGTCCCATATTCTCCTTTTCGCTATATTAGGGATGGAGGCAGCTGACAGCAGCTGGCAACTATCCCCTGCCAACTGTTTTTGAAGTTGCTCTGTGTGTTGGTGCACCTCCTTGGTCCACACACAGTTTTGTTTTGCAACACATTGTTTAGGCTATGTCTTATGCGTACGCATGAGCAACCTTTTTTCTTTATATGTGACGTACATCTGGAAGCCACATGTAATCAATTTGACATTTGGTACCACATCCCGTGAACTTCCTCATCCAAAGCCCTTATGGCCTTGCTCTCTTTTTTCTCCCCTAACCTGGGATGGAGGCACTACCTTGTGCCTCATCCAAAGTCCCATTATACAAAAAGTAAATATTTTTGTTTTCATTTCTAGACATTCGGGATGGAAGCAATTTACAGGTATACTTTGTGTTTTGCAGCACAATTGCTGCTTTAGCTCTGGGAATTGTGGATACACTCCAGCATAGTGTATGTGGGGCTTGATTCCCGGGCTATGTTTTGTTCAAACCCGGAGTTGCGATGCGCTCTGTGCGGCCCCCCCCTCCCCCCCTTTGGGGATCGGGCGGCGGCTCACAGCGCATCGGCGTCACGCCTCGCTCCTCCATACGGCGTCACTGGTTGGCGCTGTGATGGAGGTACGCACCTTTACCATCCATCCGACCCAGCGGGACGTGGTGACGTCAGTCATGGGCGGGTCTCCAACGCCCAGGCTGTAGTCCCGCCTCACGCATTGTTGGCCCTTACGTGACGTTGGCGGTCACTGCCGACGCGGGCGGCGTACATATTCAGGCGCCTGTTTTCTCCCTCGGACGCTACCTTCACTCCCGCACACGTGCAGACGCCACAGCTTCAGGAAGCGCTTGTCCTAAGCACACTAAGGTAACACTTAGTGGTTCCTTTTTTGTTAGTATTTTACTTTTTATACTTTTGTTGTCAATAACATTGACTTCTCTCTATGGACTTTTCATCCATTGTAGATATACATCTATGATGATTTTGATTTGGTTTTCTGTTTTTTTTTTTTTTTTTTTTCTTTTTGGAAGTGATGGTCCGTGTTCTGGGGATGATGCCTGTGTATGCCTGTCCTGCGTTGGGCCCTTGGCCGCCTCAGCTCCGGGGGAGAACAAACCCTCCTTAGCCCGGTGCTTACCCTACGATACACCTTAGCTAGCTACTTAGTGTAAGTATCCAGAAATCGACTTACTGTCTTTTCTGGTTGCTTTTAGCTCATTGGTTGATGTTTTCATACTTTGTCATTTACAGATACCCCACTGCATCTGCCCCTGAAGAAGTGTTATTCACAGAAACGCGTCGGACAACATGGATGCAGCTACTTTTGTTTTAAATAGGATTTCATCTAGATCAATGTTTTTAGGAAATTGAATATCTATACGTACCTTTCATATCATGCTGGCATGTACCTCCCAGTTTTGTAATTGTACCCTTTTTATGTAATCTGTCAATCTTGATTTGCTGCCCAGATGTCATGTTATTTGTTGTACAAGCATGTATTTAGGCAGGTTCTGTTTAGCGTGTATGCGCATGCAACTTTCTATGCTCCTATTGTGTTATGTAATTTTGGACGCCTATGCAATAAATTGACCTTTTTTATCTCAACTCCATCCTGTCAACTGCCTCATTTAAAGTCCCAATGTCCTCCCTGCTTATTCCTTGAACCCGGGATGGAGGCACTAGCCTGTCCTCATTTAAAGTCCCATATTCTCCTTTTCGCTATATGCAAGTTATTGTCATAAAAAGTGTTTGGGGACCTGGGTCCTGCCCCAGGGGACATGGATCAATGCAAAAAAAAGTTTTAAAAATTGACGTTTTTTCGGGAGCAGTAATTTTAATAATGCTTAAAGTGAAACAATAAAAGTGTAATATTCCTTTAAATTTCGTACCTGGGGGGTGTCTATGGTATGCCTGTAAAGGGGCGCATGTTTCCCGTGATTAGAACAGTCTGACAGCAAAATTAAATTTCAAAGGAAAAAAAGTCATTTAAAACTACTCGCGGCTATTGCATTGCCGGTCCGACAATACACATAAAAGTTCATTGAAAAAAACGGCATGGGAATTCCCCACAGGGAAACCCCGAACCAAAATGAAAAAAAAAATGACGTGGAGGGTCCCCCTAAATTCCATGCCAGGCCCTTCAGCTAGAATTATTTTTAAAAATAGCGTGGGGTCCCTCTCAAAATCTATACCAGACCCTTCCGGTCTGGTATGGGTTTTAAGGGGAACCCCGTGCCAAAATTTTTTTAAAAATTAGCGTGGGGTCCCCCCAAAAATCCATACCAGACCCTTATCTGAACACGCAACCTGGCAGGCCGCAGGAAAAGAGGGGGGACGAGAGAGTGGCCTCCCCTCCTCCTGAACCATACCAGGCCACATGCCCTCAACATTGGAAGTGTGCTTTGGGGTAGCCCCCCAAAACACCTTGTCCCCATGTTGATGGGGACAAGGGCCTCATCCCCACAACCCTTGCCCGGTGGTTGTGGGGGTCTGCAGGTGGGGGGCTTATCGGAATATGGAAGCCCCCTTTAACAAGGGGACCCCCAGATCCCGGCCCTCCCCCTGTGTGAAATGGTAAGGGGTACAAAAGTACCCCTACCATTTCACAAAAAAACTGTCAAAAATGTTAAAAATGACAAGAGACAGTTTTTGACAATTCCTTTATTTAAATGCTTCTTCTTTCTTCTATCTTCTATTTTCCTTCGGTTTCATCCTCCATCTTCTTCTTCCTCCGATCCTCTGCTTCTTTCTCCGGTGTTCTTGTCCGGCATCTCCCTCCGCGGCATCTTCTTCTCTTCATCTTCTTATCTTCATCTTCTTTTTGGGCCACTCTGCATCCATGATTGGATGGGAGGCTCCCGCTGTGTGACGCTTCTCTCTTCATCTTTTTCTCTTCATCTTCTTCTCTTCCTCTTCTTGTCTTCATCTTCTTGTCTTCATCACCTTTTCGGGTTCTTAAATAATGGAGGGTGGGGCCTCCCGGTCACCCGGCCCCCCTCTGATGCACGGGGACTTCCCTGTGGCGTTCCCTGTGATGTCAGAGGGGGGCGGGGCCACCCATTACATAATGAGTGACCCCGCCCCCTCTGACGTCACAGGGAATGCCACAGGGAAGTCCCCGTCAGGTCCCCGTGCATCAGAGGGGGCGGGGTCACTGGGTGGAAGAACCAGAAGAACCAGAAGAACCATAAGAAGAAGAAGATGGAGGAAGAAACTGAAGGAAGATAGAAGGTAGAAGAAAGAAGAAACATTTAAATAAAGAAGTTGTCAAAAACTGTCTCTTGTCATTTTTAACATTTTTGACAGTTTTTTGTGAAATGGTAGGGTACCCCCTTACCATTTCACACAGGGGGAGGGCCAGGATCTGGGGGTCCCCTTGTTAAAGGGGGTTTCCAGATTCTGATAAGCCCCCTGCCCGCAGACCCCCACAACCACCGGGCAAGGGTTGTGGGGATGAGGCCCTTGTCCCCATCAACATGGGGACAAGGTGTTTTGGGGGCTACCCCAAAGCACCCTCCCATTGTTGAGGGCATGTGGCCTGGTACATTTCAGGAGGGGGGCGCTCTCCCATCACCCCCTCTTTTCCTGCCCTCACGCCAATTTTTTTAAAAATTTTGCCTGGGGTTCCCCTTAATATCCATACCAGACCTGAAGGGCCTGGTATGGAATTTAGGGGGACCCCCACCTCATTTTTTTTTTAATCTTGGTTCGGGGTTCCCCTGTGGGGAATTCCCATGCTGTTTTTATCAATGAACTTTTATGTGTATTGTCGGACCGGCAATTCATTAATAGCCGCGAGTAGTTTTAAATGACTTTTTTTCCTTTGAAATGTCATTTTGCTGTCAGACTGTTCTAAACACGGGAAACATGCGCCCCTTTACAGGCATACTATAAACACCCCCAGGTACGAAATTTAAAGGAATATTACACTTTTATTGTTTCACTTTAAGCATTATTAAAATCACTGCTCCCAAAAAAACGGACGTTTTTAAAACTTTTTTTGCATTGATCCATTTCCCTTGGGGCAGGACCCAGGTCCACAAACACTTTTTATGACAATAACTTGCATATAAGCCTTTAAAATTAGCACTTTTGATTATTCATGTTCGTGTCCCATAGACTTTAACGGTGTTCGCGTGTTCGAACAAATTTTTTGCCTGTTCGCATGTTCTGGTGCAAAATGAACAGGGGGGTGTTCGGCTCATCCCTAATCAGGAGATCATTCCACACATATGCTATATGCCCAAACATTTGTAGTTATCTGACCATCACACCTATATGAGCTGGTTGGGCATCTTATTTCAAAATTACGATCATTAATGTGGAGTTGTCCCTCCCACCTTTGTGCCTATAACTGTCTCCACCTCTCATTGAATTTTGGACCATATTTATGGGAATGTGTGCCCATTTAACCAATACAACTGATGTTGGATGAGAATACCTGACTCACACAGTCAGGACTGTGTTCATGACATTTCAGCTCCTCCACATCAAACATATTAATCCATGCCTTTATGGAGTTGGATGTGTGCTCAGGAGGACAGTCATGCTGGAACAGAAAAGGTTGAAAGAAAACAATTGCCTACATATACTGTAGAGGGGTGAATGTTCTTGGACCTCTCCTACTCTCCTATTCTCAATCTACACCTCCTCCCTGGGTCAGTTGCTTGTCTCCCATGGCTTTCAATACCACTTCTTTTTTTTTTTTCTGTCCCGTTTTAAAATGTTTATTAAGGTATTATAATAGACCTTAACAAAATTGTGCCCATGCAGGGGCGTACAATAGAAAACAGATGTTGGTCATATAACAAATGAATGCACCAGGCAGTATCACAAAATATGGTCCACATGAATTATTCATGTATCAAACTACAAAGCAAAAATAATGATCATAGGTAACAAGGAAGCCCTGTCCAGTATACAAAATAAATAACCTTCCGCCCTGAGGCACAGGCACCCCTTTTCGGGCTCATGCTGTGCCCGTGCCCAAAGGCCTCCGGTCCCTAATGAAATGTAAGTTCTAGACAATACATTAAGACTGATATCATATCATACATCTGGGCTCCTTGTAATGACATAAGTGTTTCAAAGACCAACTATCATTACCCATTTCTATTTTGCTAATTTCTGATCTTAATCAAAGGTGGGTAAAACAATTTATAATAACTTGTAATTTAACCAACAATCATGAACTTAGTAGATAATGGTTGTAATCATATAACTGCTGCTTCTCATCTCACCAGTATAGTTTGGTGGAGGAGAAGAGTATCATAGAGAAAATAAGTAAAAGAAAGAAATAAAGATAGGAAGAAAGGAAAGGGGGGTTAAGAGGGATGAGTGGGGGAAGGAGTGCCTGGGCTCCGAGGAGAGCTGGGACAGAATGCCAAGCAGCCGTTCCGGGGAGCTTAGCTACTGTTTTGTGGTATAGTTAGGGGTTAGAGGGTCACGCCAATGTGACGGGCCCAAGGTTCCCATATATGTTTAAATTTCTCAGTTTTGTCTAGTATGATGTTAAATATTTTCTCCTGGTACATGATCCAGGAAACTTTCTGTTTGGCTAGGTGGAAGGATACTTTAGGAAGTTTCCATGCCTGGGCTATAGTAAGTTTGGTTCCTATAAGAATATAGTGGATTAGAATTTGATCGAATTTAGGAAGTTTAGGGATTTTTTGATTTAAGAGTGCTACTGTTGGGGTTTGTGGGATCGCCTCGCCTGTGACTTTGCGGATTAGGTGGAAGATTTTGTTCCAGTAGCTTCTGGTTCGTGGGCATTCCCAAAAAATATGTAGGAGAGTACCTAGGTGACCACATCCCCTAAAACATAGAGGGGATGATTGAGGATAAAATCTAGCTAATCTAGTAGGGACTAGGTACCACCGCGTCAAAATTTTGAGGTCTGCTTCAGTGAGGGAGACATTTAGAATCCCCTCAAAGGCGGATGTGAAGTACGTATGCCAAGTGTCTAGGTCCCATTCAAATCCGACATCACGTTCCCAGGCCACCATATAAGTCGCCTTCTCCTGTGGTTCGGCTAATGCCGAATATATAAGAGAAATTCCCCCTTTCATGTCCATAGCTGAAGAGCACCATTGTTCATAGGGAGTGGTAGTAAGGGGAAGCGGTTCCTGAGGGAGAATGGAGAGTAGGAAATGTCTCAATTGGTAAAAGCGAAACTTTTCCGATTGGGGCTTTTCAAGTTTTGACTCAATACCACTTCTATGCCCATGACACCCAAATCTATCTCTCTAACTCAGCTCACTTTTCACCAACTTACTAACAGAGATTTCAACCTCTATGTCACACCACTTCCTCAAACTCAATCTATCCAAAACCAAGCTCATAATATTTCCTCCCCCTCCTGCCTCTTGTCCTGATTTCTCTGTCCAAATCAACAGCTCAACTATCAACCTGTCCCCCATGCCAAAGTCCTAGGTGTAGTCCTGGACTCTGAACTCTCCTTTCGACCCCACATTCAATCACTGTCCATTCCGCCTCAACCGCCGCAACATCTCCAAGATACCCCCCGCCCTAAACCAATGACACCACAAAGCTTCTAATTCACTCGCTGGTCACCTCTCACCTTGACTACTGCAACTCCCTCCTCATTGGCTCACCTTTAAAAAGGCTATCCCCCTTCAGTCCATCATGAATGCTGCTGCCAGGCTCATCCACCCTACGAACCGCTCAGCGTCTGCTACCCCTCTCTACCAATCCCTCCACTGGCTTCCACTCACCCAACAAATTAAATTCAAGATACTAAAAATAACTTACAAAGCATCCACAACTCGCCCCCCAGCTACACCACTAACCTAGTAAAAAAAAAAAATTATTCTGTTAGTTCCTTCAAAGACCTCCTGCTCTCTTGTTCCCTTGTCGCCTCAACCCACGCTCACCTCCAGGACTTCTCCAGAGCCTCTCCTATCCTCTGGAGCTCTCTACCCCAATCTGTCCAATTATATCCTACTCTGTCCACTTTCAGATGATCCCTGAAAACTCATCTCTTCATAAAAACCTATTCGGCCCCCTACTTAACAACTGTACAACTTATTTTCTCCATCAGCCCATCCCCCACAGCTATTACCTCTTGTATCTCTTGACCCATCCTCTTAGATTATAATCTCCAATAGCAGGCCCTCTGATTCCTCCTGTATTGAATTGTATTGTAATTGTACTGTCTGACCTTATGTTGTAAAGTGCTTCGTAAACTGTTGGCACTATATTATTCCTGTATAATAATAATAATAGGGGCATGGTTGAAGCTGGTGATCTTGAAGATTTCTTTCCTCTAACACACCGATCATTGTGTGAGTGCAAAATTGTATCAAACTGCTAACTGCAGGTGTTGGTTACATTGTGGGATGCTTTGATTGGTCATAGAATATTTTTATGATTGGCACCATCCAATGGACAGTGCAGTCACAGTACTTTGCTTGTGCAAGCTAGGGGGCATGTAAGAGCAAGAAAAAAATTAAGCTGTGATATAGTTTTCCACCCTGTAACATCCACCTTCCACGCACTTATGTACAATAGCCAGACAGAAGGTAGTTAATATACACAAAACATCATAATGATGATGATAAAGTCATTTATAATGATGATGATGATTATGATTTACCAATATGGTTACATTTGTTTAATCTGGTCTACAGTATTATACATTGAATGAATGTGTTACATTTACAGCCTTCTTTTCCCCAGCATGGTTTTATTTGTATTCAGTTCAGGTTTTAAAAGTATAATGTAGAGTTTTGGGGAAAACATGCACAATAATATTCCAGCACTGGAGGTCAGTATGGCGAATATCTCCACAGCCACCATGTATTTCCCTCTGGTGCTCAGATAGGCCGGTATCATGGCAATCCAGACACTGCAGAACACCAGCATGCTGAAGGTGATGTACTTGGCCTCATTAAAACTGTCCGGTAATGTCCTCACCATGAAAGCCAGAACAAAACTCACAGCTGCCAGAAACCCCATATAACCCAACATAATGTAGAACCTGATAACTGACCCTTCATTACACTGAATGAGGATCTTCCCAGGATAGGAGTCCATGTCATACTCCTGAAATGGTGGAGAGATAGACAACCAGAGAATGCAATTCATAACCTGAATGGATGAGCAGAATAACATGACTGTATTGGGAAGTTTGACTCCCACCCATTTTCTACAAGAGCTTCCAGGTCTGGTGGCTTTAAAAGCAATGAAGACCATGATGGTTTTGGCTAGAATAGAAGATGCTGAGATGGTGAAGGGAATCCCAAAAGTGACTTGTTGCAGCATACAGGTAATATCCACAGGACGGCCAAGGAACAGGAATACAGAAAGGAAGCTCAGTATGAGGGAGAAGAGCAGAATGAAGCTGAGGTTCCGGTTATTGGCTTTCACTATGGGAGTGCTCCGAAACCAAAAAAATAGTCCAAGTATAAAGAGAGATGTTGTAGCAAATATGACTGAAGTTACAGAAAAAAATAAAACTAGAATGTCCTCCTTGTATGATAAATATTCATTGACCTTGTCAATACAATTATTTTTAGCTTTGTTAGGCCATTCATTTTGAGGACACTTTGTGCAGCTTTTACTGTCTGTAGAGTAAAAATAAAGTAAAAATAACATTAGGCATGGTATACCGAGAATGCAACTATTTGACAGTTTTGGCCTCTTTCGTGTAATAATTTTCAAGACCATTACGTTTAGATAAGTACAAAACTGTTGGGGGCTTTCTCAAGCAGACAGAAGGAGGAAGCTGATTGTCATTGCTTGCTTAAGAAAGCCTCCAACACTCCCAGAATGGTCAGAGGTAGAAGAAAAGTGCAGCAATCTTTTCCCTACAAAAGGCAGAAAGGCTTCATCAGTAATCATTCATTTCATACAATTTAGGGGGATGTTCAGCCTGCGAACTGTAAAGTGGTTACAGAATCACTTTAAATGACTTTGTCATTTTCTCATCCAATATCAGAGTTTATATTTAAATAAACATAAAGCTTACCATAATGGTTTGATATTTCTCCCTCTGAACATGGAGCACAATTATAACAACATGGGTGATAGCCTTCTCTTACGGATTTTCTGAACCCGGGAAGACATTCCTCGGAGCATTGACCTCTTGGGACCTAAGATAATATAGAACAATATGAACTATCCAAGAAAAAAAATACAGATGAAAGTAAGCTAAGATTCTGGTGTTTAAAATTATGTAGAATGCATACCTTGGTATAAACACAAGAACCATTCCAGAAGGTGACAGGAGTGTGTGTAGTGTGAAAGGGTTCATGGGCCATAAAGCGGGCACCTGGGGAGTGCCAAAATACAACACCAGAAGCCCCAGTCTGCTTACGTTTTTTGCAACAACTCAACTGCTGATGAGGTTCTCCACCCTACGAGAGGCCAAGAAAATGGCTACTGTATCTATACACACCCATCACCTGGAGTATGTGCTTCCTGCTTAGGAATTGGGATTTCCATGTTTTGAAGGAGCTGGAGTGACCCTATAACAGATGTCTGGATGACCATTCATCCTTGTGGTACATGCGATCTTTGACTCTTTATAATTTAAGGGTCAATTTTTTCTGGTAAGCAGGATTGCCTCTATTCGCACAGTGGTGACAAGTGTATTTAACATCCTTTTCACTCTGCTGGTGCTGGGGCTATATAGTTTTCACCACCTGATCATTCGTCATTGGTGGTCTTTATTGCAGGACTTTTTAAACTGGCGCTGCACATTTAATAATTCATTACAAAAAGGTGGCCCTTCTTCTTTAGTCTGGATACCACAGAATATGCTCCAAACCAAAATACAGAAATAGAAATCTAGGGTGGTGATTTACTAAGAAGAAGGCACTGCACCAGCTCATTGAAGCACAATAAGTGATAATTAATACCCGCATATGTAAGCTGCAACTGTCGCTAGGTTAACTGCAGTTTTCTCATTGATAATAGCGCACACCCAATACAATTGGTTAATTTCATCTCATTGGATGTGTCTTGTTAGGCGATTAGTAGGTGTTCTCAATTAATTAACCCTTTTGATTTCGAATCTCATTCCTATTACTGCTAATATATGTTTGAAATGTGTTTTTTTTCTTTTTTTACCCAAATCTTTCAATACTTTACAAAGAACAGAGAAGAGTTTCTAAACCCAATAAATTAATATTTTCAGATCTTGATTTTTAAAGGTGACCATACACTGCAATCAGTTAGATCTTAAATAAATTAGATTTGGGGCAGTGAGGCGGCAGCCTGAGGCGGCGGTAATGTCTCCTTAGAGCTCCGCTCCTTGGGATTGTTAACCGGAGGACTACAGGTCCCAGTGCCACTAATATTTACAAAAAACGGGTCACTGCTCACCCCAACTCAGCCAGCAACCTAAATAATGGTCCTAAGAGGTCAGAAATCTACTTTTAAAAAAGGTATTTCTAAAGAAAAGATACACAGACTGACGTCTGAGATGGCAGCATCTTCCTCTCACTCACAGCACAGCAGCTCACACAGGACACAGCCTCTGCCTCACAGCAAAATAACACAGGCTTCTAAGGGTGAGTCAGTGTGTGACCAAAATGTTTCACAAATTACAACACAGCCTGATATGTTCAAACAGTTTGAATATATGCTCCAGAAAGCTCTTAAACAGACTTCTGACCACATTACAGATATGTTAACTAGAGAAATTAGAGAGCTGGGTCAAAGGACTGCAGACCTAGAATTGAGAATGGATGAAATTGATACACGCACTCACAATTCTATGACTGAAATTATGTCACTGAAGGAGGAAAACCTCACACTTCAGTCACGTTTGGAAGATCAGGAAAATAGAAATCGTCGATCGAATTTGCGCATCAGGGGGATCCCTGAATCTTATTTAGACTTGCAGACAACAGTCACAGCGCTGTTTCAGGAATTAATACCTGAAATTCCCATTGACAGGCTTGAATTTGACAGAGTACATAGAGCCTTAGCTCCACGCAAATCCAATGGCCCTCCTAGAGATATCATTACCAAATTACACTACTACAGAACCAAAGAACAGCTTTTAACAGCAGCCAGAGGTAAAGATCTCCTCAGCTTTCAGGGCCACAGTTACCAGCTTTTCACTGACCTTTCCCCACTTACAGTGGCTAAGAGACGTGCACTCAAACCTCAATTACAGATACTTCAGCGCAATCAAATTGCTTACCTATGGGGATTTCCTTTCTCTCTTCGTTTCACACATCTGGAAACCAAATACGTTTGTCGCTCCTCAGAAGATTTACAATCGATCCTAATCGACATAGGGTTAGCCGAAGAAACCCTGACAAAGAACCAGCCCAGCAGAAGTTTCATCTCTCGATCATCACAGCAAAATAAAGCCACAGGATCCAGTTCTGCATCCTCGTCATATCAAAATCTCAGCAAGCGTGGTCATTATGAACATTCACCTCCCACCATTGTGGACTCAATGTACTGACTTTCCAGTTCACACAAATTCCTCATACTTTCTTCAGATTCCCAGCTTCTTATGCTGGTTAATTTCCTTTAAGTGTTAAGCTCATGAATAAAATGAGCTCTGACTATATGGTTTAGTTATGATATTAGTGTGTGAGGGGAGGGGGAAGGGAAAGGGGAAAAATTGAGTAAAATGATTTTTTTTTTTTTTTTTTTTGTTGATTTTTTTTTTCCCATTTCTCTTTTTCCTCTTTACTCTACCTTTTTTTTTGTTAAAAAATAAATAAATAAATAAATAAATAAAAAGGTAAAAAATGGTAATAAAACTATTAGTTATTTAATAATATATTAATATTCTAATAATTCCTGTGGTCCTCCAATGTTGTTAATCCCATAGGAATTTTTTGCTGCCCTTTTTTTACCACCTACAGAGACCCTCTATTTTTTCTATGGGGGACTCTGCGGGTGGTCCAGGATACTCTCAGGGAGTATTATATACTCTCCTGAGATGCTCCCATACCCTATACTCTAACTTTAGTCTAATGATACTTGGTCTACATATGGGGTTTTTGTTTTTGTACTCTCTTACTTCTTCTTTTTCTAACTTTTTCTATTCCCCCTTGATCCTCCGGCTGGTCGTCCTGGCTCTTGGTAAGCACCTTATCTACTATGATATATTGTTTATTCTACTTCTTTTATGGCCCCTATAAATGTTTTAAGCATTACGCTCATTTGCATTAAAGAGAGCTAACATTATCTGCTTACAGGAAACCCATTTCACTGATAAGATTTATCCCAAGTTTCTTTCATCCTCATATCCACAATTTTATGCAGCCTCTGCCACAGTTAAACAGCGTGGAACTCTGATTGGTTTTCACCGTTCCACTCCGTTCAATCTGAAATCACAATTATCTGACCCTGAGGGACATTATTTACTTTTAACAGGTTTTATTTCTGATAATCCTATTACAATTGTTTCATATTATGCACCTAACAAACATCCAACTGCCTTCTTGTCTCATCTTTTACATGTAATTGAAGCTCATAGGAGTGGTACAGTTGTTATCTGTGGAGATTCCAATGCAACTATATTCCCATTTCTGGATAACTCTCCCTCAAAACCTAACACGGGTATTAAAAACTTGACTTTTCAACACCTACTTAACACGCATGGTTTAGTTGACACTTGGCGAGAGATGAATCCTGCCAGTAGACGTTTTACTCACTATTCATACCCACATAAGTCTTTCTCACGAATAGATCATATTTTTACTCCATCCAGTATGTTACCAGAAATCATTTCATCCAAAATTGTTCCTCTTCCGTGGACTGACCACTGCGCAGTAATTACTACTATTGCTTCCACAATTCCCAGATCACATGACACAACTTGGTGCATAAACGACTCTATACTGACTCATCCCTCTCACCGTGTTGAGATTGAAAAAGCATTATCAGATTATATAACGTCTAATGACACAGGTGATATCTCTGCTCTTACATTATGGGAAGCCCATAAAGTGGTTATTAGAGGTAGACTCATACAACAAGCTACTATTCTCAAAAGAGAACGTAAAATTCTGTTTGCAAAACTTGAATCCACCTTTAATGACTGTTACCAGACATTTCAATCCTCTCCGAATGCTAACAACAGCACTAAACTTGAAAGAGCTCGCCTAGATTTAGATCTTTTTCTGACCGATTCAGCAGACAAACTCATACGCAAGCGCCAACATATTCAATACCTTAAAGCAAATACACCTGATACGCTTATGGCTAGAATCCTGAAGAATTCACAACACAATCAAACACCCATAAAGCTAAAAATATCCAGAGAAGCATATACCAGTAATCCAGTAAAGATTCTCGAGATATTTTGTTCTAATTTAGCCAAATTATATTCCTCATCTCCTAATTTTGATAAGTCCAAAGCTGATGTTTTATTTTCTAATATTACACTTCCTAACCTCGACCAGCTGCAGAGAGATCAGCTAGAAAACACGATTACTGACAATGAAGTGTTGAAAGCTACAAAATCCTTAAAATTACGTAAGAGACCAGGCCCAGATGGCTTTTCAGCAGCTTATTATAGACAATATGCACACATCTTAACACCAGTCTTAACCAAAGCCTTTAATTCGATTCTTGAAGGGCATTCCTTTAGAACAGAAACGCTTACTTCTTTTATAGCAATGATTCCCAAACCACACTCTGATTCTACCTCTTGGACTAATTACTGTCCTATATCTCTTCTTAATCTAGATATAAAACTATTTGCTAAAATCATGGCCACCAGACTAAATTCTATTATAGGACATCTAATTCATAAAGATCAGACAGGCTTCATGCCAAAACGCCAGGCAGGTGATAATATCAGACGTACACGTTTACTTATCCATGCAGCTAAATCTAGACAGATCCCAGCTTGCCTGGTGTCTCTAGATATAAGGAAAGCATTTGACTCT
Source organism: Aquarana catesbeiana (assembly GCF_042186555.1). Lineage (NCBI taxonomy): Eukaryota > Metazoa > Chordata > Amphibia > Anura > Ranidae > Aquarana > Aquarana catesbeiana. The sequence continues at coordinate 12,671,958 of NC_133324.1, read as the reverse complement.
GTCACATGGCCATACATGGAATATACTCTCCAAAAATGGGGTTTTGGTGATCACTTTCTATCCTGGATTTCCTCTTTATACAATAATTGCAGAGCATATAAAAAATATTCCGGTTATAAGTCAACAATGTTTGACATCAAAAGAGGTACCAGACAAGGTTGCCCCCTTTCCCCATTACTTTTTACTTTATTAATTGAACCTTTAGCGCAATTAAGTAGAAATACCCCCGATATCAAAGGTATTGAATTAGGTGGTCACCATCATAAATTATGTCTCTTCGCAGACGATATTCTCGTATTTTTGTCACGTCCACATATATCTACCCCTAATTTATTACTCACACTTGAAAACTTCGCCCAAATCTCAGGTCTATACATCAACCCTACAAAATCAAATGCGTTAAATATCTCTTTATCACAAACTGTACTTCAACATGCCCAAACTTCCTTACCTTTCAACTGGGTTCCGAAACAACTCCCATATTTGGGAATACAAATCACAACTTCCCTTAAAGATCTTTTTGCAGTTAACTACTTGCCTCTTCTAAAACAAATTACTGCTCTCATGAAACAATGGGCTTCTCTTCCGTTATCCTGGTTGGGAAGGATTAACGCTATTAAGATGTCCATACTACCAAAATTTCTATATTTATTTAGGGTACTTCCAATACCAATACCATCCTATTTTCTAAGACTTACTCAACGTAGAGTTATATCATTTATTTGGGGTAACACCAAACCTCGCATATCTAAATCTACATTGTATTTGAATAAACTGAATGGGGGTTTGGGGATACCCAATTTTTCTTCTTATTATAATGCTGTGCAAATTGCACTTCTACCCAAATATCACGCTATGGTTGAAACACCCCTTTGGGTTGCTGTTGAATCGGTAGACAGTGATCCTATCTCAGTGGCAAATATGTTATGGCTAAACCCTGCTGATAGGATCCACCTTACTAATCCAATAACAAAACATACCTTGACTATTTGGGATAAATTCAAACATAATCTTAAATCTCCACATAATCCTCTGCTTTCATTTCTCCATAATCCAGCCTTTTATCCTGCTTGGAAATTTCCAAGATCATTCTCTGCATGGTCCACGGTAAATCTTACCCGTTTATATAATCTATCATAATATATCATAATATAATCTATCATCCTCATCTAATATTCATGCCTTTCCTGTATTATGTGAAACTTACGGTTTACCTAAAAAAGAAATATTTCGCTATCTACAGATTAAAATTTTTTATGAACCACTACTTACAGGTTCTACTCTCAATCAAATGACTCAATTTGAACGTATCTGTATGAGCGGCCCGCACATCAGAGGTCTTATCTCACTATTATATCACCAATGTAATGTGACCAGGAGAAACTCTACCCTCATATGCTATTAAATGGGCACAGGATATTAATCAAAAACTGGATGATAAAGATTGGTCTAATATATGGTTAGCCACCAAAACTTCCTCTCCTAACTGTTTTGCTGTAGAAACGAATTATAAAGTTTTAATGCGATGGTACATGGTAACAGCTAGAATAGCTAAATTCGCTCCCTCATATTCTCCTAATTGTTTTAGAGGTTGTGACATGCCCGGTACACATTATCACATATGGTGGCAATGTCCTGTTGTTAAAATATTCTGGAATAACATATTTCTTATGGCCTCTAAAGCCTTGGAAATCACAATTCCTCCAGATCCCACCATGGCTATTCTAAACCTAAAACCTACCATGCTCACTCACACTCAATTTCTTTTATTTATCCAACTAAGTACTGCAGCCAAACAAACCATTGCCAAGGCATGGAAGTCTCAAACTCTAATCGTGAACGAAGCTAAACACAGAATGAATAAAGCACTCATACAAGCAAAGATGACAGCTATTGAAGATAATAAAATTGTTCTATTTAATAAGATATGGCAACCATGGGTCAAACACTACTTTCCTGCTGACTTTGACCAATCTTTGTTATTACCACACTAGGTTATGTAATATATTCACTAAATTTAATTGTATATATGCCATGAGCCAGGACGCCACCCCAGGTTTCCCTTTCCTTCTCTCTTTTTTCTCCCCCCCCCCTTTTCTTTTTTTTGTTGTGTAATATTTTCTAGGGTATATACTGTTTAAATATATGAGATACATATTACATAGTTACATAGTAGGGGAGGTTGAAAAAAGACACAAGCCCATCAAGTCCAACCTATGTGTGTGATTATGTGTCAGTATTACATTACATATCCCTGTATATTGCGGTCATTCAGGTGATTATTTAATAGTTTCTTGAAGCTATCAATGCTCCCCGCTGAGACCACCGCCTGTGGAAGGGAATTCCACATCCTTGCCGCTCTTACAGTAAAGAACCCTCTACGTAGTTTAAGGTTAAACCTCTTTTCTTCTAATTGTAATGAGTGGCCACGAGTCTTATTAAACTCTCTTCTGCGAAAAAGTTTTATCCCTATTGTGGGGTCACCAGTACAGTATTTGTAAATTGAAATCATATCCCCTCTCAAGCATCTCTTCTCCAGAGAGAATAAGTTCAGTGCTTGCAACCTTTCCTCATAACTAAGATCCTCCAGACCCTTTATTAGCTTTGTTGCCCTTCTTTGTACTCGCTCCATTTCCAGTACGTCCCTCCTGAGGACTGGTGCCCAGAACTGGACAGCATACTCCAGGTGCGGCCGGACCAGAATCTTGTAGAGCGGGAGAATTATCGTTTTATCTCTGCAGTTGATCCCCCTTTTAATGCATGCCAATATTCTGTTTGCTTTATTAGCAGCAGCTTGGCATTGCATGCCATTGCTGAGCCTATCATCCACTAGGACCCCCAAGTCCTTTTCCATCCTAGATTCCCCCAGAGGTTCTCCCCCCCCAGTGTATAGATTGCATTCATATTTTTGCCACCCAAATGCATTATTTTACATTTTTCTACATTGCACCTCATTTGCCATGTAGTCGCCCACCCCATTAATTTGTTCAGGTCTTTTTGCAAGATTTCCACATCCTGCGGAGAAGTTATTGCCCTGCTTAGCTTAGTATCGTCTGCAAATACAGAGATGGAACTGTTTATCCCATCCTCCAGGTCGTTTATGAACAAATTAAATAGGATTGGTCCCAGCACAGACCCCTGAATTTCTATTCTTTTCATACTTTTTCTATTGCTCATCTTACAACTAGACAACTATATCTAGCCAAATCATTTTATGTTTTCCTTTATTTCTATGCCATACTTAAAATGTGTATAACATAATAACAGTTGTAAGACGGTTCTATGTATAATATTATACTGTAAAGCTACTTGAAATATGTGATATGTATCCATGTATTATATTCTTTTATTCTTTTTTCTTTCTTTCTGAAAACTCAATAAATATATTTAACAAGTAAATAAATTAGATTTAGTACAAGAGACTTCTTGATTTCCTATAATTTGAATGAATTGTTCAAGTGCGTCTTCCTACTACCTATTTTGCCTAAATATTGAGTTGTATAGAGATTGGCCAATCAGATTGCATAGTGCATGACCATCTTAAGTGCCAAATTTGGAATGTAGACGTGCCATGACCCAGTTGTATTTTCCAAATGATATTTCTTGGGCATTATACAAGGCACATGAAAAAAACTCCTTTTTTTTAAGACACGCTAGAGTGATCAGGAATATTCAAACTACGGCTCTCCAGCTATTGCAGAACTACACATCCCATGAGGCATTGTGAAACTCTGACATTCACAGACATGACTAGGCATGATGGGAATTGTAGTTCCTGAACAACTTTAGGGCCGTAGTTTTAAGACCCCTGTGCTAGACCATTATTATGCCTCCAGAATTGGGAGCGTGGCATCTACTTCTCTCTGCTGGTGGACATAAGAACCTACATCTATAGATATACATATATAGATATGCAGATATATCTATATATACACACACACAGTGAAGCAGGAAGCAATATACATTGGCCCGGACGTGAATTTGTACACAGGAAGTAGGTGTTTGTTTTGAGGCCAAATCATTTAGACATACACACATGACCCACACAAACACCATCCCTTGTAAAAAATAAATTAAAAATGATCTTAATTTGCAAACAAGGATAATCTCTTCCTCAGAGAACAGTGAGTGGGGCATGGTGGTGGGAAGAAATTAGTAGCAGTACAAGCAACTTCCTGGAGGGGCGTGATGTCATTCCTGTGTTCTGGCCACCACTTCCGGGAACCAGATGTATGCCACGGGTACATACCTCCTCACACAGCAGTTGCACATCTCACATACACAGCGGTTGCGCATATAGATGCATTTGGCGCATCTAGCTGCAGGAACCCAATTTTTATGGAAATTAATAGTAAAGCAGATGCAGATTTCCAAGACTGGACTAACAAATGTTTATAGTGAAAGGTAACTGGTGTTTTCTATAAAACAAGGTCTAAATGGGCCATTGACATGTATCACAGTTGAACTTAGGAAGGTGTCTTTGCAAAGTTTAACTAAATTAAATCCTTTATATTTTGCTTGGGGATAGAGTGCAGAGGGATTAGAAGTCTTGTCAGTTTTTGGGGATGTCTGCACCCCTGATAGGATGAAGACACCTCCCAAATTTTGCCCCTTTCACCTTCAAATTTATTCACTTCCTGTCATATAGCCAAACAGCAAGTGAGGGTAAAACCCTACCAATGTTTCCTTGGGGACACACAGGTCAATCTTAATAGTTTCCCCATTAGGTAAATTGCACTCTAGCATTTTGCGGTGTACACCCCAAATTATTAGGTATCTTGGACTTTGGGGTTTATTTACTAAAGGCAAATCCACTTTGCACTACAAGTGCACTTGGAAGTGCAGTTGCTGGAGACCTCAAGGGACATGCAAGGAAAATCTAAAAACATCATCTTTGCTTCTACATGATTGAATGATAAAATCACTAGTGCTTCCCCTCAGATTTACAGCGAGTACACTTGTATTGCAGAGTGAATTTGCCTTTAATAAACTCCAAAAAACCTAATAATTTGGGGTGTACGCAACAAAGTGCTAGAGTGCAATTTGCCTAATGGGGACACTAGCTAGATTAACCCGTGTGTCCCCAAGGAAAGACATTGGTAGGGGTTTACCCTCACTTCCTGTTTGGCTATGTGACAGGAAGTGAAGCCAATTTTCAGAAAAGGGACACAAAGCCCAACCTAAAAAAGACAAGCAGGGGTTCTAGCACTCACTTGGATTCCCTCAAATGCCCAAAATTAGAATAGGATTGTCTTGAGATAGATTTTAGCTCAGTGCTCTAAATCAGTGCACCCTCAACAGGCCATGTTTGCAGGTTTTCCTTCATTTTGCACAGGTGCTTTAAATCACAGTCAATGGCTTTGTATTTTGGAAAGCTCTTTTAGCTAAGATAAATTCCCAAAACATGTCCTGTTGGGGGTACTTGAGGACTGAGGATGAGAACCACTGCGCTAAAATGGAAAATTATCTTATCTCTCTGTAATTTTCCTTTCCTGATGCCTATCCATGACAGCACACACACAATCCATGCATATGCTACCATGAAGGCACCAGGAAAGTATCTTTTAGACAAATTACTAGGGATAAGCCGAACACCCCACTGTTCGGTTCGCACCAGAACTTGCGAACAGGCAAAAAATTTGTTTGAACACGTGAACACAGTTAAAGTCTATGGGACACGAACATGAATAATCAAAAGTGCTAATTTTAAAAGCTTATATGCAAGTTATTGTCATAAAAAGTGTTTGGGGACCTGGGTCCTGCCCCAGGGGACATGGATCAATGCAAAAAAAGTTTTAAAAACAGCTGATTTTTAGAAAGCAGTGATTTTATTAATGCTTAAAGTGAAACAATACAAGTGTAATATTCCTTTAAATTTCATACCTGGGGGGTGTCTATAGTATGCCTTTAAAGGGGCGCATGTTTCCTGTGTTTAGAACAGTCTGACAGCAAAATGATATTTCAAAGGAAAAAAAGTCATTTAAAACTACTCACGGCTATTAATGAATTGCTGGTCCGACAATACACATAAAAGTTCATTGATAAAAACAGCATGGAAATTCCCCACATGGGAACCCCGAACCAAAATTTAAAAAAAAATGACGTGGGGGTCCCCCTAAATTCCATACCAGGCCCTTCAAGTCTGGTATGGATATTAAGGGGAACCCCAGCCAAAAAAAAAAAAAAATGGCATGGGGTCCCCCTCAAAATCTATACCAGACCCTTCAGGTCTGGTATGGATATTAAGGGGAACCCCGCGCCAAAATTAAAAAAAAATTGGCGTGGGATCCCCCAAAAATTCATACCAGACCCTTATCCGAGCATGCAACCTGGCAGGCCGCAGGAAAAGAGGGGGGACGAGAGAGCGCCCCCCCTCCTGAACCATACCAGGCCACATGGTAGCCCCAAAACACCTTGTCCCCATGTTGATGGGGACAAGGGCCTCATCCCCACAACCTTTGCCCGGTGGTTGTGGGGGTCTGCGGGCCCCCCCTGTGTGAAATGGTAAGGGGGTACAAAAGTACCCCTACCATTTCACAAAAAAACTGTCAAAAATGTTAAAAATGACAAGAGACAGTTTTTGACAATTCCTTTTTTTAAAGTCTTCTTTTTTCCATCTTCTATCTACTTTCTTCTATCTTCCTTCGGTTTCTTCCTCCATCTTCTTCTTCCTCCGATCCTCTGCTTCTTTCTCCGGTGTTCTTGTCCGGCATCTCCCTCCGCGGCATCTTCTTCTCTTCATCTTCTTATCTTCATCTTCTTTTTGGGCCACTCCGCATCCATGATTGGATGGGAGGCTCCCGCTGTGTGACGCTTCTCTCTTCATCTTTTTCTCTTCATCTTCTTCTCTTCCTCTTCTTGTCTTCATCTTCTTGTCTTCATCATCTTTTCGGGCCGCTCCGCATCCATGATGGCATGGAGGGAGGCTCCCGCTGTGTGACGCTTCTCCCCTTATGACAGTTCTTAAATAACGGGGGGGGCAGAGCCACCCGGTATCCCCGCCCCCTCTGATGCATGGGGATTTGACAGGGACTTCAATGTGGCATTCCCCGTGATGTCCGAAGGGGGCGGGGCTATGTAACGGGTGACCCGCCCCCTCTGACATCACAGGGAATGCTACAGGAAAGTCCCTGTCAAGTCCCCTTTCGTCAGAAGGGCGGGGTCACCAGGTGGCCCTGCCCCCATTATTTAGGAACCGTCAGAAGAGGAGAAGCGTCACACAGCGGGAGCCTCACTCCATGCCATCATGGATGAGGAGCGGCCTGAGGAGAAGAAGGGAAGAAGACGCCGACGCCACGGAGGAAGATGCCGGACGAGAACACCGGAGGAAGAACCAGAAGAACCAGAAGAACCAGAAGAACCAGAAAAAGAAAAAGATGGAGGAAGAAACCGAAGGAAGATAGAAGATAGAAGAAAGAAGATAGAAGAAAGAAGAAGCGTTTAAATAAAGGAATTGTCAAAAACTCTCTTGTCATTTTTAACATTTTTGACACTTTTTTTGTGAAATGGTAAGGGTACTTTTGTACCCCCTTACCATTTCACACAGGGGGGAGGGTCAGGATCTGGGGGTCCCCTTGTTAAAGGGGGCTTCCAGATTCCGATAAGCCCCCCGCCCGCAGACCCTCACAACCACCGGGCAAGGGTTGTGGGGATGAGGCCCTTGTCCCCATCAACATGGGAACAAGGTGTTTTGGGGACTACCCCAAAGCACCCTCCCAATGTTGAGGGCATGTGGCCTGATACGGTTCAGGGGGGGTGCTCTCTCATCTCCCCTCTTTTCCTGCGGCCTGCCAGGTTGCGTGCTTGGATAAGGGTCTGGTATGGATTTTTGGGGGGACCCCACGCCATTTTTTTTATAATTTTGGCGCGGGTTCCCCTTAAAATCCATACTATAGATTTTGAGGGGGACCCAACGCCATTTTTTTTTAAATTTTGGCCGGGGTTCCCCTTAATATCCATACCAGACCTGGAGGGCCTGGTATGGAATTTAGGGGGACCCCCCACATCATTTTTTTTATTTTGGTTCGGGGTTCCCCTGTGGGGAATTACCATGCCGTTTTTATCAATGAACTTTTATGTGTATTGTCGTACCGGCAATTCATTAATAGAAGCGAGTAGTTTTAAATGACTGTATTTCCTTTGAAATGTCATTTTGCTGTCAGACTGTTCTAAACACGGGAAACATGCGCCCCTTTACAGGTATACTATAGACACCCCCCAGGTACGAAATTTAAAGGAATATTACAATTTTATTGTTTCACTTTAAGCATTATTAAAATCACTGCTCCCGAAAAAACTGCAGTTTTTAAAACTTTTTTTTTGCATAACGGTATTACATACCTAGGAATTACACTGACAAATACAATCTTTGCATACTGTTCCACTTTGTGTAAGGGGAAATTAGTATAAGTGGGAGTTAAAAACCAGAGTTATAGAGTGAATAAGTCTTGCTTGTTGATTGCTGGGTTTGCTGGGGTGCATTTTCGGGGCTTTTCCTTTTAGTTTTTCATTTGCCTTTTTCTGTCACTTTTTAAATAGCTTTTTCTTTTTTTTTTTCCTCTGGTTCCTTCAGCCTATCAATTAAGGGGGGTTGTTAATTGCTCACAGGTGCCTATTTAACTGGGTGTAGAACTCAGTCTGAGCGTGCTCAGTCTGAGGCTGTGGAACTTTGTGTAAGTGGAACTTGGTATAAGTGGGAGTTAAAAACCAGAGTTATAGAGTGAATAATTCTTGCTTGTTGATTGCTGGGTTTGCTGGGGTGCATTTTTGGGGCTTTTCCTTTTAGTTTTTCATTTGCCTTTTTCTGTCACTTTTTAAAAAGCTTTTTTTTTTTCCTCTGGTTCCTTCAGCCTATCAATTAAGGGGGGTGGTTAATTGCTCACAGGTGCCTATTTAACTGGGTGTAGAACTCAGTCTGAGCGTGCTCAGTCTGAGGAACTTTGTGTAAGTGGAACTTGGTATAAGTGGGAGTTAAAAACCAGAGTTATAGAGTGAATAAGTCTTGCTTGTTGATTGCTGGGTTTGCTGGGGTGCATTTTTGGGGCTTTTCCTTTTAGTTTTTCATTTGCCTTTTTCTGTCACTTTTTAAATAGCTTTTTTTTTTTTTCCTCTGGTTCCTTCAGCCTATCAATTAAGGGAGGTGGTTAATTGCTCACAGGTGCCTATTTAACTGGGTGTAGAACTCAGTCTGAGCGTGCTCAGTCTGAGGCTGTGGAACTTTGTGTAAGTGGAACTTGGTATAAGTGGGAGTTAAAAACCAGAGATATAGAGTGAATAAGTCTTGCTTGTTGATTGCTGGGTTTGCTGGGGTGCATTTTGGGGGCTTTTCCTTTTAGTTTTTCATTTGCCTTTTTCTGTCACTTTTTAAATAGCTTTTTTTTTTTTTCCTCTGGTTCCTTCAGCCTATCAATTAAGGGAGGTGGTTAATTGCTCACAGGTGCCTATTTAACTGGGTGTAGAACTCAGTCTGAGCGTGCTCAGTCTGAGGCTGTGGAACTTTGTGTAAGTGGAACTTGGTATAAGTGGGAGTTAAAAACCAGAGTTATAGAGTGAATAAGTCTTGCTTGTTGATTGCTGGGTTTGCTGGGGTGCATTTTCGGGGCTTTTCCTTTTAGTTTTTCATTTGCCTTTTTCTGTCACTTTTTAAATAGCTTTTTTTTTTTTTTTCCTCTGGTTCCTTCAGCCTATCAATTAAGGGGGGTGGTTAATTGCTCACAGGTGCCTATTTAACTGGATGTAGAACTCAGTCTGAGCGTGCTCAGTCTGAGGCTGTGGAACTTTGTGTAAGTGGAACTTGGTATAAGTGGGAGTTAAAAACCAGAGTTATAGAGTGAATAATTCTTGCTTGTTGATTGCTGGGTTTGCTGGGGTGCATTTTTGGGGCTTTTCCTTTTAGTTTTTCATTTGCCTTTTTCTGTCACTTTTTAAAAAGCTTTTTTTTCTTTTCCTCTGGTTCCTTCAGCCTATCAATTAAGGGGGGTGGTTAATTGCTCACAGGTGCCTATTTAACTGGGTGTAGAACTCAGTCTGAGCGTGCTCAGTCTGAGGAACTTTGTGTAAGTGGAACTTGGTATAAGTGGGAGTTAAAAACCAGAGTTATAGAGTGAATAAGTCTTGCTTGTTGATTGCTGGGTTTGCTGGGGTGCATTTTTGGGGCTTTTCCTTTTAGTTTTTCATTTGCCTTTTTCTGTCACTTTTTAAATAGCTTTTTTTTTCCTCTGGTTCCTTCAGCCTATCAATTAAGGGGGGTGGTTAATTGCTCACAGGTGCCTATTTAACTGGGTGTAGAACTCAATCTGAGCGTGCTCAGTCTGAGGCTGTGGAACTTTGTGTAAGTGGAACTTGGTATAAGTGGGAGTTAAAAACCAGAGTTATAGAGTGAATAAGTCTTGCTTGTTGATTGCTGGGTTTGCTGGGGTGCATTTTGGGGGCTTTTCCTTTTAGTTTTTCATTTGCCTTTTTCTGTCACTTTTTAAATAGCTTTTTTTTTTTTCCTCTGGTTCCTTCAGCCTATCAATTAAGGGGGTGGTTAATTGCTCACAGGTGCCTATTTAACTGGGTGTAGAACTCAGTCTGAGCGTGCTCAGTCTGAGGCTGTGGAACTTTGTGTAAGTGGAACTTGGTATAAGTGGGAGTTAAAAACCAGAGTTATAGAGTGAATAAGTCTTGCTTGTTGATTGCTGGGTTTGCTGGGGTGCATTTTGGGGGCTTTTCCTTTTAGTTTTTCATTTGCCTTTTTCTGTCACTTTTTAAATAGCTTTTTTTTTTTCCTCTGGTTCCTTCAGCCTATCAATTAAGGGGGTGGTTAATTGCTCACAGGTGCCTATTTAACTGGGTGTAGAACTCAGTCTGAGCGTGCTCAGTCTGAGGCTGTGGAACTTTGTGTAAGTGGAACTTGGTATAAGTGGGAGTTAAAAACCAGAGTTATAGAGTGAATAAGTCTTGCTTGTTGATTGCTGGGTTTGCTGGGGTGCATTTTTGGGGCTTTTCCTTTTAGTTTTTCATTTGCCTTTTTCTGTCACTTTTTAAATAGCTTTTTTTTTCCTCTGGTTCCTTCAGCCTATCAATTAAGGGGGGTGGTTAATTGCTCACAGGTGCCTATTTAACTGGGTGTAGAACTCAGTCTGAGCGTGCTCAGTCTGAGGCTGTGGAACTTTGTGTAAGTGGAACTTGGTATAAGTGGGAGTTAAAAACCAGAGTTTAAAACAGGAGGTTATAACAGGGGTCATAGTACCTGTGTAGTGTGAGTATCTGAGTGTTGTCTGAGTAGTGTGTGTGGATCATTAGTACTTGTGTATTGTGTACTGTATACTTGAGTATTGCGAGTGCACGTAGGTCTGCGACTGTTCTGCGATTGCACGTAGGTCTGTGAGAACCTGTGTATTGTCTTGAGTATTAGTGCCAGGAAGCTAGCTGTTAGGTATTTTGGACAGGGTAAAATCCCCAAATCCTCACTAAATTTAATAGGTACGATGCCCGGCGGGTGTGGAGAGGCGACTCTTTGTACATCTTGCCGCATGTATGCGTTCCTTGATCCTCCGATCGAGGGCGAATACTGCTGTGCAAAATGTAAGCACATTGTTTCCCTGGAAGCCCAGGTTCTGAATCTGGGGAAGCAACTGTCAGCACTGAGAAGTCCCTCCATACTAAAGGTGAGCCAGGAATGTACACGGCAGGTGCCAGCAGGGGCCAGCACAGAGGCGGGTGGAGACAAAGAGGCGCAGGCACTAGCAAAGAGTAGATGGGTGACAGTCAGGAGGGGTAGTACGCTCCATTGAGTGTCATTGGTGAAACCAGTCAGGGACCAGCACTGCTGGAGATGAGGGACTCTCCTAGCTGCCAGGGGAAGAACTCCTCCAGTGAGAGTGGGGGGGCAGCAAAGGGAAAGGAAAGACAGATTCTGGTGGTAGGGGACTCAATTCTTAGAAGGACAGAGAGGGCAATCTGTAACCAAGACCTGAAGCGCCGAACAGTATGTTGTCTACCGGGCGCTCGGGTTCGGCACATCACGGATCTTGTGGACAGATTACTGGGAGGGGCTGGGGAAGACCCGGCTGTCATGGTGCACGTTGGCACCAATGACAAAGTCAGAGGCAGATGGAGTGTCCTAAAGAACGATTTTAGGGACTTAGGTGCTAAATTGAGGAAAAGGACCTCCAAGGTAGTATTCTCAGGAATACTACCGGTACATCGAGCCACACCAGAAAGGCAGAGGGAGATTAGGGAAGTAAACAAGTGGCTGAAGAGCTGGTGTAGTAAGGAGGGGTTTGGGTCCCTGGAGGACTGGGCCGACTTCTCAGTCGGTAACCGGTACTATAGAAGGGACGGACTGCACCTAAATGAGGAGGGTGCAGATCTGCTGGGAATGAAGATGGCCAAAAAGTTAGAGGGGTTTTTAAACTAGGCGATGGGGGGGAGGGTCCAGAGACAGTGATAGCCAGCACGGAAGATATTCCAGAGGGTAGTATTGGGGGCATTAGTGGTAGGTTAACCAAAGCACAAAAACACAAGGTGAGTATAGTAACAAGTCCTAGTTGCAATTTTGAAACACCCAATACGAGGACAATATGCGACCGGTCTAAACTATGTGGCATGTTCACCAATGCCAGGAGCATGGCAGACAAGATGGGTGAACTAGAGATACTGTTGTACAAGGAGGATTTGGATTTTGTGGGAATTTCAGAGACCTGGTTAAACAGCTCTCATGATTGGCTGGCAAACATTCAAGGGTATACCCTATACCGCAAAGATAGAGAGGGTAAAAAAGGGGGAGGGGTATGCCTATATATCAAGAATAATGTAGAAGCAAATGTGAGAGATGACAATACTGAGGGAGCTAGAAAGGAGGTGGATTCCTTATGAGTAGAGCTCCAAAGGGATGAAGCTAAGGGGAAAATAATACTGGGAGTATGCTATAGGCCCCCTAACCTGAGGGAGGAAGTGGAGATGGATCTCCTATCACAAATTGGATTAGCAGCAAGGATGGGAAGTGTTATCATAATGGGGGATTTTAATTATCCAGACATAGACTGGGCGGAGGGAACCGTGCATTCATTTAAGGCTCGCCAGTTCCTTAATGTCTTGCAGGACAAATTTATGGGTCAGATGGTAGACGCACCAACTAGAAATAAAACATTACTGGATCTACTGATTACCAACAATACAGACCTGATCACAGATGTGGAAATACGGGGCAATTTAGGTAACAGCGATCACAGGTCAATTAGTTTCAGTATAAATCACACAAATAGGAAACATAAAGGGAATACAAAGACACTGAATTTCAAAAGAGCCAACTTCCCTAAACTACAAACCTTGCTAAAAGGCATTAATTGGGATAAAATATTAGGAACAAAGAATACGGAGGAGAGATGGGTTTGCTTTAAGAGCATATTAAATAAGGGCATTAGCCAATGTATCCCATTGGGTAATAAATTTAAAAGAGCGAACAAAAATCCTGGATGGCTTAACTCCAATGTAAAAATGCATATAAAAGCAAAGGAGAAGGCCTTCAAAAAATACAAGGTTGAGGGATCATCCTCAGCATTCAGACTTTATAAAGAATGCAATAAGAAATGTAAGGGTGCAATTAGGACGGCTAAGATAGAACATGAAAGACACATAGTGGAGGAGAGCAAAAAAAATCCCAAGAAATTCTTTAAGTATGTAAACAGTAAAAAAGGGAGGACAAACCTCAAGAATGAGGAAGGACATCTGGTTACAAAGGATGGGGAGATGGCAAAGGTATTGAATTTATTCTTCTCCTCAGTCTTCCTGAGTGAATCGGGGGGCTTCAGTAACCAAAACTGCAGTGTTTATCCTCATGACACAACACAGGAAGCACCTCCATGGTTAACAGAGGACGGAATTAAAATTAGACTTGAGAAACTTAACATTAATAAATCACCGGGACCAGATGGCTTGCATCCGAGGGTACTTAGGGAACTCAGTCAGGTGATTGCCAGACCGTTGTTCCTAATTTTTACAGACAGTCTATTGACTGGAATGGTACCAGCTGATTGGAGAAAAGCCAATGTAGCACCAATATTTAAAAAGGGCCCAAAAAACATCCCTGGGAATTACAGACCAGTTAGCCTAACATCAATAGTATGTAAAATCTTGGAGGGGATGATAAGGGACTATATACAAGATTTTAGTAATAAGAACGATATCATTAGCAGTAATCAGCATGGATTCATGAAGAATCATTCTTGCCAAACCAATCTATTAACCTTCTATGAGGAGGTGAGTTGCCATCTAGATAAAGGAAGGCCCGTAGACGTGGTGTATCTGGATTTTGCAAAAGCATTTGACACAGTTCCCCATAAACGTTTACTGTACAAAATAGGGTCCGTTGGCATGGACCATAGGGTGAGTACCTGGATTGAAAACTGGCTACAAGGGCGTGTTCAGAGGGTGGTGATAAATGGGGAATACTCAGAATGATCAGGGGTGGGTAGTGGGGTTCCCCAGGGTTCTGTGCTGGGACCAATCCTATTTAATTTGTTTATAAACGATCTGGAGGATGGGATAAACAGTTCAATCTCTGTATTTGCAGACGATACTAAGCTAAGCAGGGCAATAACTTCTCCGCAGGATGTGGAAACCTTGCAAAAAGACCTGAACAAATTAATGGGGTGGGCGACTACATGGCAAATGAGGTTCAATGTAGAAAAATGTAAAATAATGCATTTGGGTGGCAAAAATATGAATGCAATCTATACACTGGGGGGAGAACCTCTGGGGGAATCTAGGATGGAAAAGGACCTGGGGGTCCTAGTAGATGATAGGCTCAGCAATGGCATGCAATGCCAAGCTGCTGCTAATAAAGCAAACAGAATATTGGCATGTATTAAAAGGGGGATCAACTCCAGAGATAAAACGATAATTCTCCCGCTCTACAAGACTCTGGTTCGGCCGCACCTGGAGTATGCTGTCCAGTTCTGGGCACCAGTCCTCAGGAAGGATGTACTGGAAATGGAGCGAGTACAAAGAAGGGCAACAAAGCTAATAAAGGGTCTGGAGGATCTTAGTTATGAGGAAAGGTTGCGAGCATTGAACTTATTCTCTCTGGAGAAGAGACGCTTGAGAGGGGATATGATTTCAATTTACAAATACTATACTGGTGACTAGGGATGAGCCGAACACCCCCCTGTTCGGTTCGCACCAGAACATGCGAACAGGAAAAAAGTTCGTTCGAACATGCGAACACCGTTAAAGTCTATGGGACACGAACATGAATAATCAAAAGTGCTAATTTTAAAGGCTTATATGCAAGTTATTGTCATAAAAAGTGTTTGGGGACCTGGGTCCTGCCCCAGGGGACATGGATCAATGCAAAAAAAAGTTTTAAAAACGGCCGTTTTTTCAGGAGCAGTGATTTTAATAATGCTTAAAGTCAAACAATAAAAGTGTAATATCCCTTTAAATTTCGTACCTGGGGGGTGTCTATAGTATGCCTGTAAAGGGGCGCATGTTTCCTGTGTTTAGAACAGTCTGACAGCGAAATGACATTTTGAAGGAAAAAAACTCATTTAAATCTACCCGCGGCTATTGCATTGCCAACAATACACATAGAAGTTCATTGATAAAAATGGCATGGGAATTCCCCAAAGGGGGACCCCGAACCAAAATTTAAAAAAAAAATGACGTGGGAGTCCCCCTAAATTCCATACCAGGCCCTTCACGCCTGAAGGGTCTGGTATGGATTTTAAGGGGAACTCCGCGCCAAAAAAAAAAAAAAACGGCGTGGGGTCCCCCCAAAAATCCATACCAGACCCTTATCCGAGCACGCAACCTGGCAGGCCACAGGAAAAGAGGGGGGGGACGAGAGTGCGGCCCCCCCCTCCTGAACCGTACCAGGCCACATGCCCTCAACATTGGGAGGGTGCTTTGGGGTAGCCCCCCAAAACACCTTGTCCCCATGTTGATGAAGACAAGGGCCTCATCTCCACAACCCTGGCCGGTGGTTGTGGGGGTCTGCGGGCGGGGGGCTTATCGGAATCTGGAAGTCCCCTTTAAAAAGGGGACCCCCAGATCCCGCCCCCCCCCTGTGTGAAATGGTAAGGGGGTACTTACCCCTACCATTTCACTAAAAAACTGTCAAAAATGTTAAAAATGACAATTCCTTTATTTAAATACTTCTTCTTTCTTCTATCTTCCTTCATCTTCTGGTTCTTCTGGTTCTTCTGGCTCTTCTGGTTCTTCCTCCGGCGTTCTCGTCCAGCATCTCCTCCGCGGCGTCTTCTATCTTCTTCTCCTCGGGCCGCTCCGCACCCATGGCATGGGGGGGAGGCTCCCGCTCTTCTCTTCTTCTTTTCTTCTCTTCTTCTCTTCTTCATTTTCTTCTCCGGGCCGCTCCGCATCCATGCTGGCATGGAGGGAGGCTCCCGCTGTGTGACGGCGCTCCTCGTCTGACAGTTCTTAAATAACGGGGGGCGGGGCCACCCGGTGACCCCGCCCCCCTCTGATGCACGGGACATGACAGGACTTTCCTGTGGCATTCCCCGTGACGTCACAGGGAAGTCCCGTCAAGTCACCGTGTGTCAGAGGGGGGGGGGTCACCGGGTGGCCCCGCCCCCCGTTATTTAAGAACCGTCATACGAGGAGACGCCGTCACACAGCGGGAGCCTCCCTCCATGCCAGCATGGATGCGGAGTGGCCCGGAGAAGAAAATGAAGAAGAGAAGAAGAGAAGAAGAGAAGTAAAGAAGAAGAGAAGAGCGGGAGCCTCCCCCCCATGCCATGGGTGCGGAGCGGCCCGAGGAGAAGAAGATAGAAGACGCTGCGGAGTAGATGCTGGACGAGAATGCCGGAGGAAGAACCAGAAGAGCCAGAAGAACCAGAAGAACCAGAAGATGAAGGAAGATAGAAGAAAGAAGAAGCATTTAAATAAAGGAATTGTCAAAAACTGTCTCTTGTCAGTTTTAACATTTTTGACAGTTTTTTAGTGAAATGGTAGGGGTAAGTACCCCCTTACCATTTCACACGGGGGGGGGCAGGATCTGGGGGTCCCCTTGTTAAAGGGGGCTTCCAGATTCCGATAAGCCCCCCGCCCGCAGACCCCCACAACCACCGGCCAGAATTGTGGGGATGAGGCCCTTGTCCTCATCAACATGGGGACAAGGTGTTTTGGGGGGCTACCCCAAAGCACCCTCCCAATGTTGAGGGCATGTGGCCTGGTACGGTTCAAGAGGGGGGGCCGCACTCTCGTCCCCCCCTCTTTTCCTGCGGCCTGCCAGGTTGCGTGCTCGGATAAGGGTCTGGTGTGGATTTTTTGGGGGGACCCCACGCCGTTTTTTTGTTTTTGTTTTCGGCGCGGGGTTCCCCTTAAAATCCATACCAGACCTGAAGGGTCTGGTATGGAATTTAGGGGGAACCCCACGTCATTTTTTTTTTTAATTTTGGCCGGGGTTCCCCTTAATATCCATATCAGAACTGAAGGGCCTGGTATGGAATTTAGGGGGACCCCCCACGTCATTTTTTTTTTTTAATTTTGGTTCGGGGTTCCCCTTTGGGGAATTCCCATGCCGTTTTTAGCAATGAACTTCTATGTGTATTGTCGGCAATGCATTAATAGCCGCGGGTAGTTTTAAATGAGTTTTTTCCTTCAAAATGTCATTTTGCTGTCAGACTGTTCTAAACACGGGAAACATGCGCCCCTTTACAGGCATACTATAGACACCCCCAGGTACGAAATTTAAAGGGATATTACACTTTTATTGTTTGACTTTAAGCATTATTAAAATCACTGCTCCTGAAAAAACGGCCGTTTTTAAAACTTTTTTTTGCATTGATCCATGTCCCCTGGGGCAGGACCCAGGTCCCCAAACACTTTGTAGGGTAATAACTTGCATATTAGCCTTTAAAATTAGCACTTTTGATTTCTCCCATAGACTTTTAAAGGGTGTTCCGCGGCATTCAAATTTGCTGCGAACACCCCAAATTGTTCGCTGTTCGGCGAACTTGCGAACAGCCAGTGTTCGACTCGAACATGAGTTCGACTCGAACTCGAAGCTCATCCCTACTGGTGACCCCACAATAGGGATAAAACTTTTTCGCAGAAGAGAGTTTAATAAGACTCGGGGCCACTCATTACAATTAGAAGAAAAGAGGTTTAACCTTAAACTACGTAGAGGGTTCTTTACTGTAAGAGCGGTAAGGATGTGGAATTCCCTTCCACAGGCGGTGGTCTCAGCGGGAAACATTGATAGCTTCAAGAAACTATTAGATAATCACCTGAATGACCGCAACATACAGGGATATGTAAGATAATACTGACGCATAATCACACACATAGGTTGGACTTGATGGACGTGTGTCTTTTTTCAACCTCACCTACTATGTAACTATGTAACTATGAAACTAACATGAAACCGCTAACAGCCAAACTAAAAAAAATGTCAAAAAAAGGAACTATCTTGGCTAGGCAAAATAGCAACCTTCAAAATGTCGATCCTACCACAAATCATATGTATATTTCATACTTTAACAATCCATATACCTCACCATTATCTCAAAACCCTGTCTAATCTAATCTGGAAATACATTTGTGATGGCAAAAAAGCTAGATGCTCCCGCAATAATCTCACCTTACACAAAAAGGTAGGAGGAGCTGGACTAGTATGACTATCTCTGGGCAGTTATACTGGACCATATTAAACACTGGTTATACAAGAGTAATAAACCACTATGGGTAGACATAAAAAAGACAAAGTCCCCAACGACTGATCTAACAAAACCATGGGACATTTAAAATCTATCCCCGCCCATTCAGACATCACTGTAGGCATGGAGATTCCTCCCAAACCAAAACCACACTGATGCATGCGAGATAGATTACAAGCTTCCAATCGATCTCCTAGAAACAAAAATTCCTATGTTATCAGTTAAGGAACTGGCAGCTCATGGCATCACACACATATCAGACCTCTTTAATGGACTTCAGCCTAAATCTGCAGAACAAATACTGACGCAGTAATTGCCGAACAACATGCTATTCTCATGTATATGAATAACACATTTCCTCAAATCACATCCGATTCTAAAGATAAAAATACCATCCAAAGTATGGCAATTTTATTCAACCCCAAACACAACTTAAAAGGAATATCATTATTTTACAACCTCACCCACAACAAACTAGTATTTAAGAAAAGCACAGCAATGGGGAAATGGGAGACAGACTTGGGCACCACTTTCTCAGATGAACAATGGCAACATACATTCAGAGAAACCCACAAAGCTTCTCACTGTGTTAAACATTGGGAACTGATGATCAAACTGGCAAATAGATGGCATTACACCCCATATAGAATAGCAAGCTACTTCCCAGAAAAATTGCCACAATGCTGGAGGAGCTGCGGCCAAATAGGACACGTATTACATATGTTCTGGCAGTGCCCAAATATAAAAAGCCTATGGAACTGAATATTCCAGCTAATTTCCTCTCTCACAGGAATTTTAATCTCTCCTGACCCAGCACTAACAATCCTTCACTTAGGAATAGAGAAATTCCCACCCAATTTCAGACCAGTAATCACCCATATTCTCCTAGAGACCTATATATTGATACATTGCAATTTAAAAAAAAAATATCTCTATAAATCTCTCAGATGTGACAAGAGCAGTAAACCAAAATTACACTTTTGAGTGACTGATTGCAATCAACTCTTTGCACTGCAAAATATTTGACAAAAATTGGTCTGTATGGACAAAACGAGACAACAGTATGTAAAGCCTCTCTGGCTCGATAACTTTTCTGTTCTTTCGCTTCCTTCTATTGATTTGTTATTGATTTGTTATTAATAACTATACATGAGCTTCGAGTTCGAGTCGAACTCATGTTCGAATTGAACATGGGCTGTTCGCAAGTTCGCTGAACAGCAAACAATTTGGGGTGTTTTGGGTGTTTTGGGGGCTACCCCAAAGCACCCTCCCAATGTTGAGGGCATGTGGCCTGGTACGGTTCAGGAGGGGGGGCACTCTCTCATCCCCCCTCTTTTCCTGCGGCCTGCCAGGTTGCGTGCTCGGATAAGGGTCTGGTATGGATTTTTAGGGGACCCCACGCCGTTTTTTTTTAAAATTTTGGTGCAGGGTTCCCCTTAATAACCATACCAGACCTGAAGGGCCTGGTATGGAATTTAGAGGGACCCCCCACGTCATTTTTTTTTTCAAATTTTGGCCGGGGTTCCCCTTAATATCCATACCAGACCTGAAGGGCCTGGTATGGAATTTAGGGGGACCCCCATGTCATTTGTTTTTTTAAATTTTGTTTTTTTTTATTTTGGTTCAGGGTTCCCCTGTGGGGAATTCCCATGCCGTTTTTATCAATGAACTTCTATGTGTATTGTCGGACCGGCAATTCATTAATAGCCGTGAGTAGTTTTAAATGACTTTTTTTTCTTTGAAATGTCATTTTGCTGTCAGACTGTTCTAAACACGGGAAACATGCGCCCCTTTACAGGCATACTATAGACACCCCCCAGGTACAAAATTTAAAGGGATATTACACTTTTAATGTTTCACTTTAAGCATTATTAAAATCACTGCTCCCGAAAAAACGACAGTTTTTAAAACTTTTTTTTGCATTGATCCATGTCCCCTGGGGCAGGACCCAGGTCCCCAAACACTTTTTATGACAATTACTTGCATATAAGCCTTTAAAATTAGCACTTTTGATTATTCATGTTTGTGTCCCATAGACTTTAACGGTGTTTGCGTGTTCGAACAAATTTTTTGCCTGTTCTGGTGCGAACCGAACAGGGGGGTTCGGCGAACTGAACAGGGGGGTACGGCGAACCGAACAGGGGGGTTCGGCTCATCCCTATTGATAACCACTCAATGATCTCACACGGATGTAAACTGTGTGTATCGAACTGTCTTATTTGTTCAAAATGTTCTTATTGACTTGTTTTCAGCTAATATCTGAAAACTAAATAAAAATGTATTGAAAAAATAAAAGAATATGAGGATAAAGGAGCGTCCGGTGATTAAAGAAGTAATTAATTTGTATTTTATTTGAAGTTTCAGCATTAAAAAGAGACCAATGCGTTTCGGGGACTAGAGACTCCCCCTTCATCAGGGCTTCTAGTAAAAATAGCTGTGGAATGATCCTGTTGGAGGGTGCCTTTGGCACATGGATCTGAACACACAGCCAGCACTGAGGACCTCTAACTGTCCAGATCCATGTGCCAGATTAATTCAGATTAAGTCAGATTAACTCAGAAGGTCTGAGAAGAATCTGGCCATGGATAATACTGGCGGTCATTGCACTCCAAAGTCTTTTATCTTCTCCTGTACACAGGAGTCGGGATCCTTCTATGAGTGTCTATGTCCCGGTCTGTGTGATGAGGAGGGGAGCAGCTAGTAGTAGTCAGTCACATTCAGCTGGACTTCTTCTGTAATGTAGAAGATGTTTTGTAGTTCATGTCCACACAGCCAGCACTGACACCTTCATCTAATCACCATGGAATGAGTCAGGGAAGATGTTGGCCGCCTATGAACAGGATGGGGGAGGGGGTTAGGTTTTGTCTGGAGATGGGCTTTAGGGTCAAAACTAGTATGTTTCTTGTATAAGTTCTGGATCAGCTTCCCCAGTGTAACTCACCTTGTCTCCTTTCCATGATATTCGCTCTGGTTCTAGTGTAAGTTGCTGACCCTCTGAAAGGGACCCATCAAAGTGACCCACAATCATACAATCAGTGATATTTCTATAATTAATTCTTGTAATCCAATTTTCAATTTCCAGTGGGCTGGGAAGTTCTCCTTTATCATTAAAAATCATGACCTTGCCATTCGGATCCTTGTACTGGACTTCTTTTACATAGCGGGACAGCTTAAAAAAAGACAGAAATTATTATAGGTAACAATTATATAGAACGTTTAGTAATTTATTGATTATAGATTGTTTATCTAGTTATATCTCATTTAGAGAATGCCATCAGGATGAGATGACCTGTTTGTTGAGCACTTATAATCAGATACATTTTATTGGGACTATTTATAAACAATTTGCTTTTCAAATGCGAATATTTCCGAGATAAATAATTCTACCCCTTTACAATACACTGGCTCAGCCTCATCTTGAATATACAGTTCAGTTTTGGTCACCAATCCTCAGGAAAGATGTCGATGAATTGGAAAGAGTTCAGTAAAGGGCAACAAAATGAACAAGGAGGACGGAGGATCTCAGCTATGAGGACTGATAGATTACAGGTATTCACTCCGGAAAAGAGGCACTTAAAGGTCAATTCCACCTTCATGAGAAAAAAATGAGCAAATAAAAAAATAATAATATATTGTATACAATTGCTAAAGTCATATTGTATTTTTGAATGTTTTTAAAAATGACATTTTCTTTCAATCTGCAGCTCTGTAATGTTCTGTAAAATGCAATATGGCCACCTGGAGGCGTTCTTTATACAGATGGTGTACAGAACGCCCCTCCCCCTGAAATGTAATTTCCTGCTTGTGTGATTGGCTTACTGATTTTCCCAGAAGTAAAATACAAATCAGTCAGATACAAATCAGATACAAATCAGATTTAGTGAATCCCATGCAACAAAACTGTCATTTTTGGTGAGATACTCCCAAAGGGAAATCACATCTAAAGGGATGCAGACCCTGCCATTTATCTCATTAGATCCCTGCAGGTGCAGCAGCTGATTGATAAATATGTAGCACACCCCCCAAGGAGCCACAAGTGTGAAGGGATTCCCCACCCTGCACAGCCAGGCACACCACATCTTCACAGAACACTTGAGTCAGAAGAAAAGCCCAGTGCTTTGTTTTATGTTTTATTGTTTTATTTTATTTAAAAAACTTGGATAGGGATAGGGATATTATGGGATGTCCACTTGATTAAAGCAGTATAACTCTTTGGGGACACAACTATATACAGTCTGTAGATACACTTCTCCTCTACCTCCAGTACAAATCTTGCTTGTAGAACTACAACTCCCAGGACCAGCTGGCACTGTTTGGATGATCTGACAAAGGCTCAGTCAGATGAGTAGCAAACACTCTTTACAGGCGGGGACCACAGGCCCCTTGTTTATGTAGCAAAGTCCTAGTGCCTAGCTGTCCTCCTCCTGTGAGTAATGTTCCCAGCACCACCTCTTCAGGCACTGCCAGTCCACCTGGCTGCAGCTGCCCCTTTCTCCAGCCCTCCTGGCCAAGACTCCACAGTCCTCCTAGACTGACTCTGCATCCATCCCAGGCTGCTCTCTCCCAGTCCTCTCAGGCATGCCTCTCAGTCCTACCCGACTATAATGCTCCGTACACAAGGTCGGACTTTGTTAGGACATTCCAAGAACAAAATCCATAGATTTTTTCCAACGGATGTTGGCTCAAACTTGTCTTGCCTACACACGGTCCCACAAAGTTGTCGGAAAATCCGATCGTTCTGAACGCGGTGACGTAAAACACGTATGTCGGGACTATAAACGGGGCAGTGGCCAATAGCTTTTATCTCTTTATTTATTCTGAGCATGCGTGGCACTTTGTGCGTTGGATTTGTGTACACACGATCGGAATTTCCGACAACGGATTTTGTTGTCGGAAAATTTTATATCCTGCTCTCAAACTTTGTGTGTCGGAAAATCCGATGGAAAATGTGTGATGGAGCCTACACATGGTCGGAATTTCCGACAACAAGGTCCTATCACACATTTTCTGTCGGAAAATCCGACCGTGTGTACGGAGCTTAACACTCACCAGTCCACCTGGCTGTCTTCCTCCCTGGAGATTTGCTCAGCGGTGTTCTCCTGCTGTCCTCCACTTCCTCCTGTGCCTCCAGTCAGAACATCTCTGTGTGTCATGAAGAGGGTTTCTTCGCACCCAAGCCCAGGCCAGAGGTTACCCTCCCCAGACTATGGAGCACCCTCAAGGGCTACAAACAACCATAACACTCCAACTCCAGCTTCCACTCGAACTTCTCTGCCCCAGCTGGGCTGACCCAGAGCATTTGAGGGGACCTGCACCCTGCCAACCCATCTGTTGGCAACTCCAGGCAGCTCCTTTTCACCTCCACTCCCATTCTTCTAGAATCTTCTGCAAGTTTCTAGAAGTAGGGGGAGGTCTCAGGGATGTTACCTGTGAGGCATCCAGCCCTTCCTGAGTCACCCAACCATCCCAGATAAAACAACACAGGCTTGGCTACTAGCCAAGCCTGAACAATTTATCTACACTACAAAAATCCTACTCTAGCACACTAGAGGGTGCTACAAAATATTAAACTGCTCCCATTCACATTAACCCAGTACATGGACATGGAGAAACAAACAGCTATTTCTTTAGAGTAACAAAAGAAAAGAATCTGCAACAAAGTTTGGTAAAATTCATGCAATGTACATAGATCACCCAGAGGGGAAGGTTTTTTCTCAACATAAATTGAGTTACTCTTTAAGAGAGGACATGATTACAATGACAAATATATTAAAAGTGACTTCGGTAACTGTGATAAACTGTTTACTGTAAGGTCCCCGAAGAGGTCACATGGCCATAATTTGAGGTTAGAAGAAAGGAGGCTTAATTTTATATTGTAGAAAGGAATCTTTACTGCTAGAGAAGTAAAAATGTACAATTCCCTTCCCTAGGAAATGGTACAAGCTGAGAGTGCTGACAACTTCAAAAACCTTTTAGATGTCTTCCTCAGAAAGCAGAATATATGAGGCTATGGGAACTTTTACAGAATCACACACGCAGGACGAAATGGATGGACCTGTGTCTTTTTTCAGTCTTTTAAACTATATAAACTATGAATGTCTTAACATTTGTGCAAGCGTAATTATTAATACCATAATGTTTGTAATATGCGTGTAATGGTTGCTTTTCACCTGGCAAATGTAACATTCTCTAACAATTGAGAAAAATAGCCATGAGAACATTTGACCATGAAAGTTACCATTCACCAATAGGGAAAATGAAGATTGAACCAGCAGGGGAAATAATAAGAGGAAGACCTCTGCACTGTGTACAGTTCATGGAGAATCCTGTGTGAATGGAAAAACAAATGGATTTTCAGTCAGGATGAGACAATGGTCTGGTATAAACATTGGCTGTTTGGGCATTCAGACAAGTGGCCAAACTTTTGTCCATCCAACCTTGTTTTTGGATTGGAGTCGATGATCTCATATAGAAGCAATATTTCTATAGCTTCTATATATATGACAACCTTTTACTGTCAGTGATTCCTAAGGAAGCAGTGTATGCTTGCTCCCGAGGCATCCCCAGGAACCAATGACATCACTGGAAATCCCGGCCACATAAGTAAAGGGGTGGGGTGGAGATAGCAGTGACATCACTGCCCAAATAGGGTCACTGGCCATATTTAAAGCGTAACTCCATTTTTGTTGAGAAAAAAACATTCCTCTCTGGGTGATCTCTGTACATTGCCGGCACCCAGAGAATGGTGGGTGATATGTCTTCTACATTATTGGTGGCAAAGTAGTCCTCTAAGTGTTTTGAGATCTGTGAGACAATGGTAGGGTCAGTGAGGAGAGACTCATTAAGTCTCCACCCAGCGACAGAGGGTTTGAGGCCAATGTGGGAAATGTCAAGGGAAACCAACTGATGATCTGACCACGGGCAGGAGTGAATGGCAGCAGTAGTAGAATTGGCTAGTAAAATGGGAGAACAAAACAAATAGTCCAATCTGAAGTAGCTGTCATGAGGGTGGGAATAAAAAGTGTACTCTCTGGCACCGACATTGTGCGTTCTCCATGAGTCCACCAAATTATGTGAGTGTAGCAGTGATTTTAGAGTTTTAGGGAAGGCGTTAGAGGTGCTGCCTCTTCTGCTCCTATCCATGGCCGAATGCACCACCAAATTGAAATCCCCGCCCAATAACAGATGAGGGGAGTTATATTTATCCAATAGCTGGAAGAAGGCCCTAAAAAATGATGCTTGAGAATCATTAGGCGCGTACACGTTGGCTATTGTTACCATCTTGCCCTGTAAGGAGCCCTGTAAGATGATAAACCTGCTTTAGGGATCTTTGTATATATTATGAGCTTCAAATAATAAACCATTTTTATTTTATTTTATTTTTTTAATTGTTTATTTAACAAGTTTTACATATAATACAAGATAACAAGTAATTATCACAATCATTTACAGAAAATGCAAATATACACTGTCAATGAAATTGAAATGTAAACTAGGTTAGAATGAGGTATGAAGGGCTAATATAGATACAGAGATAACGAAAAATCCATCTAGGTGGGCGTATTGAGTTTCAATGTACGATTTGGTTTCATTGGTATAAATTATCAATGTCTGTATGGGGAACAGGAGCAGCGCATGGTATTAATGGTGACTATACAAAACAGTTATTACTTAAATAGGACTGTATGTTTCAGAACTATATTCAGATTCATCACATAGCTTCCATATTTGTGAAAATTTACAGTATGTGATAAACCCTCAACTATGGCTGTTAGGTGTTCCTTTCTCCATATATACGATAAGATGGAGAGGGTTTGCCTAAGAGTGGGAGAGGCGGTAGAGAGCCATAGTTTGGGAATAGTTCTTTCAGCTGCTAATAATATGAAGGACATCAGTCTTCTTTTAGATTTGTGGATGCCAGAGATGGGAAGGCCCAATATGTAGTGCATAGGGTTTAGGGGGACGGGGACCCCCATCAACCTCTCCAGAACCGTTTGTATTTGAGCCCAAAATTGAGTGACTAGAGGACATTCCCAGAAAATATGAAAGTGTGAGCCCACAGCTTTATTACATCTCCAGCACATTTTTGAGGTTGTTGGATTGTATGCGTGTAGGCGTTCTGGAGTTTTATACCAAAATAGTAGAATTTTATACGTGGATTCTTTGTGTGCGACACAGCTGGAAATTTTGGAGGTGGATTCCAAGATATTCTCCCAATCTAACAGACAAATGTCATGCTGGAGTACTTGAGACCATCTCTTTATGTAGTGATGACTATCTACCTTCAAGGGGTTGGCTTTGTGTAGAATTCTATATATGGTGGAGATTAATTCGGGCTCGTAACATTTCAAAGTCTGTTGGCTTGTCTAGGGAAAGAGTGGGGGATTTAGAGGTGAAGAAATGTCTGAATTGTAAGTAGGAATAGAAACATGTTTTAGGAATCTGGGATTGTTTTTGTAGGTCAGCGAAAGATAGTAGATGTCTCGTAGCTGGATTAACAAGATGCCTCAGCTGAAAAATCCCGGCCCTAGTCCAATGTATTATACGATCATATGACAAGCTATCAGGAATGTCCAGGTTGAAGAGAAGGTTTAAAAGAGGTGAGCTTGAAGAAGATAATGAATAACGATTAGAGCATCTTTTCCATATTGCTAAGGTAAGTAGCATTGGAGCCAGGCATAGACCTCCCAGCTGGGGGATGTGTTTGTTACTAGACTGCCAGAGCAGATAACATGGGTGGACCAGAGAGGTAATGCTCATTTTGATCTCAGCCTATCTGTTTGGAGCTTTCCTGTGGGTCCAGGAAGTAAGGGCTCTTAAGTGTGAGGCGTAATAGTATTTAATAAAATCAGGGGCTCCTAAACCTCCTCTATTTTTACGTGCCATGACCACTGATCCTGCCACCCGATGGGACGCATTATTCCATATAAGACGGAGACTTCTCCTTTGAAGAAATTTCAATTGTGACATAGGAATTGCCACTGGGAGTGTCTCGAATAGATACAACAGTTTAGGAAGTATCGACATTTTGAGAATGTTTACACATCCCAAAAGGGAGAGGGGAAGAGCGATCCATTGTGTCAAAAGGCGATTGATCTCTTTGAATAGTGGGGGGAAATTAGCTTGGTATAACGTAGAGTATGATGCTGTAATCTGTACTCCTAAATATTTCACGCACACCAGTGGTAATTATAATTTTGTTGAAGTATATTTAATTGAGGAGGGGTGATATTAATGGGAAGGGCCTCCGTCTTGGTAGCATTAATTTTATAACCTGAGATGCTGAGAGCCGGAATGGGAATCCCCATCTGTAGGGGATTTGATGCAGTTGGAGGTGGGCCGTGATTGGGCGAAGATTGCGTCTTTTCGCCAGGGTGATGGGGGAGACATCGCTAAAATTTGGAGTTTGGATCCTTTGAAGTCGATGCGGTTTTTGTTGCGTGTGGCTGCTGTTAAAGCTTCCTTGACTGCTTCAGCGGAATTCGCCTGTTGGTTAGTATTTCCTGTGTGAAATATACCCGGTGCAGAGGCTAATAAGTCTGCAGCATCAGTCAATTCTGTGGGCATATTTGAGGCTGGGGATTGCGATCTATATAGGAATTGCTCCATGTTTTGTGCTGACTTTGATGGTGGTATAAAACCTTGATATGTGTACTTCTGAAATCCTATTTTGCCCATGTAATGCCCGGAGGTGGGGAAGTCGGGTATGATCCTGTAAATGTAAAAGCTTTGGTAGCAGTGGAGGATTCCTTAGTAAAGGAGCGGGGACCTGAGAGAATCTACAGCATGACCACCATTGGTGTTAATTTCCCCTGCGCCCCCCTATTGTATGCCTCAGGGGTGTAGTTGGGTTATCTGGAATCTTGGGGGGGGGAGCCTCTGTGAGACCCTTCTGAAGTTACATTAGAGGGTATGCTGCATACATGTTAGGAAATTAGAGATGGCAGGGAAGTGAATGCCGCTGGTTTCTTGGGGCCAGATATGACCACTCAAACTGTGGGGATGGTTGCTATAGAGTTCTGTACCTGAGTGAGGAGGGGGAGTCTGACTGCACAGGCCTCAGAATGGCTGTGGATCGCTGATGTAGGATGCTGGCTGTCAGGGAATCCCAGGCAGACCTCTGTTTGTATCTCATTCCTTTGTCCCTTTCAGGGAATGCTGCCACTACTAGAGGAGGGCGGGCGGGTATGCGATCCGCGGGGCGCTGCACTCCAGGCTGGGGGATGCTACAGGCCGCAAGACGGTGGTGGGCCGCAGGTCTGTATAGGCGGGCAATAGAGATGTAGCGGCGGGTCCCTGAGGATCTACTAATCGGTGAATACCTCCGTGGGCATAGGCCTAGGAACGTCTGGATGTTCTGCCTGTAATCCCGCAGTCCGCGTCACTCCAGCTCGGGGATGATGTAGGCCTCGCGGATCTTACGGTGGCGGAGACTCTTTGTATTGCTGATCTGGCCGCGGGTCGAATGGGAGGACGGACACCCGGCACCCCACCTCAGGCCGTGGTCTGAGTAAGTAGCATCCGACAATTGGTCGGTCAGCGGGGAGGCTTTGTAGGCCTCTGTAGGCCTCAAGATGGCGGCCAGCCCAGGCCGTGTGGAGCAGTCCGGGGGAAGCCACTATGAGCCAACCGAGCCTCTCAATACTGGCTGGGATGAGGGAAGGAGTTGTCTGGGGGCCACTAGGGAAACGTTGGTGGCTTACCCGGGATGTTTACAGCCAGGATGTTGATGGATTGAAGTTGGAACTGTGGAGCTCTATGTCCACATGTCCTTCTTCGTGTGCTGCCGGACACGCCCCTAATAAACCATTTTTAATAAATATTGCAACCCCTCGGGATCTGGATCCAAACATCCTATAGTACCCTTGCCCAAATGCTCTATCAAAATATGTGGGGTGATTGTTTTCGGAGAAGTGAGTCTCCTATTGGGGAACAAATGTAAGCATGAAGGCGTTTATATGCACTAAATGCCTTCTTCCGCTTTTGTGGGGAGTTGAAACCCCTAACGTTATGGGATATTAATCTAAGACCCATGGTAAGTGTAGGAGGGCAGGAGGGCACGTATCAGCATGAAGCGATCCCGAGGAGTTGATAGCCATCGTCCACTACCTTGGGAGGGTGGGGATGTCTGGTCAGAGGACTATGGGTACAGCTTTCTGGTGATTGCAGTAACCAAGGCATACAGTTAGGACTATAATGCATGAAAGGACATATTTTGTGACATCCAAAGGTAAGGTCCCGTAACCCAAAAACAATAAACAATAAACCAGAAAAACGAAAATACAAAGCATTGGGGTTGGGAGGGGAAAGACCATCCCGACAAAAGGATACTATAATTATCTGTTAAAGGAAAAACCTCTTGAACAGTAGGACAATACTGTCCAACACTCTTGGTTGCCTGTATAGGGGAATATAAAAGAAAAAATAAATAAATAAATAAATAAAAGGTTGGAGTACACAGGCCAGCAAAAAAAAAGGGGGGGCTAATAAGCTAAGGCAGGAAATAATTGTTCCAGGAGAGGGGGTCCAAAAGTTCCACTCCCCTTTTTTATTTTCTTTCCGAATCCCTCAGCCTGTGGAGCTCAGCAAGAGCGGGGGAGCAACCAAGCGGGTGCCACTGTACGTCAGCACAGCGGGGAACAGTCTGGGATATATTTGGTGCATACAGTGGAAGGGAGAGGGGCTCCGGTAATGAAAAAGGGGCCAGTACTTTCTCACCCTTCCTGAGACAGTTCATGTTGCATCTCAGCCATTCTGGAAAAGTCCCAAGTTATATGAGAAAAGAAAAGAAAGGAAAACAACATAAAAAAATAAGGAAACACAGGGTAAAAGAGCCAGTAAGGGAGGCTGGTGTTGAGCTACTAAAACCTGCGGCCTCTGAGTTCCTGCCTTGGTCATCTGCGATCCCTCTGCGGTGACGGGGTTGCCCAGATGGCAGAAGGGCACGGGGTGGATGGCATCCTAGGGAGATCTTCTTTGGCCAAGAGACCTAGTTTAACTAGAAGTTCCTTTCCTTCTTGGATAGTGATTACAGTGTATGTGAAACCGTTGTGGATGACTTGGAGTTTAAAGGGAAACCCCCATCTGTATCTAATTTTTGTTTCTTGGAGAGGAGTGGTGATCTCCTTAAGTTTCCGGCGTTTGTCTAAGGTGGCCGGAGATATATCTGGGTATATTTGAATTTTAGTACCTTCCAGCAAGATGTTAGGGGTGTTGTGGGAGGCCCTGAGAATCTCCTCTTTCACCAGATATTCTTTGAGGCATAGAATTATGTCCCTAGGAGGCTTATCTTCAGGGGGTTTGGGACGGAGAGCCCTGTGCAGCCTGTCACAAGCAAATGCAGACAGTGGGGAATCAGGCAGCAAGGACTGGAACAACTTGTGGATGGCTGGGGTTAACTCAGTAACCTCCTCAGGAACCCCTCTAATTCCCAAGTTGTTTCTCCTATTTCTGTTATCTAGGTCCTCCAAATGGGCCTGGAGCTGGGATACAGAATCTGTGAGGGCCTCATGATCTCTCCGAACATCTGTGTATGCGAGCTGCAGCTCATCATGCTTAGTCTCTAAGCGATCGGTAGGGATGAGCTTCGAGTTCGAGTCGAACTCATGTTCGACTCGAACATTGGCTGTTCGCAAGTTCACCGAACAGCGAACAATTTGGGGTGTTCGCGGCAAATTCGAATGCCGCGGAACACCCTTTAAAAGTCTATGGGAGAAATCAAAAGTGCTAATTTTAAAGGCTAATATGCAAGTTATTGTCATAAAAAGTGTTTGGGGACCTGGGTCCTGCCCCAGGGGACATGGATCAATGCAAAAAAAAGTTTTAAAAACGGCCGTTTTTTCAGGAGCAGTGATTTTAATAATGCTTAAAGTCAATCAATAACAGTGTAATATCCCTTTAAATTTCGTACCTGGGGGGTGTCTATAGTGTGCCTGTAAAGGGGCGCATGTTTCCTGTGTTTAGAACAGTCTGACAGCAAAATGACATTTTGAAGGAAAAAACTCATTTAAAACTTCCCGCGGCTATTGCATTGCCGACAATACACATAGAAGTTCATTGATAAAAACGGCATGGGAATTCCCCAAAGGGGAACCCCGAACCAAAATTTAAAAAAAAAAATGACGTGGGAGTCCCCCTAAATTCCATACCAGGCCCTTCAGGTCTGGTATGGATATTAAGGGGAACCCCGGCCAAAATTTAAAAAAAAAATGACGTGGGGTTCCCCCTAAATTCCATACCAGACCCTTCAGGTCTGGTATGGATTTTAAGGGGAACCCCGCGCCAAAAAAAAAAAAAAAACGGCGTGGGGTCCCCCCAAAAATCCATACCAGACCCTTATCCGAGCACGCAACCTGGCAGGCCGCAGGAAAAGAGGGGGGGACGAGAGTGCGGCCCCCCCTCCCTCCTGAACCATACCAGGCCACATGCCCTCAACATTGGGAGGGTGCTTTGGGGTAGCCCCCCAAAACACCTTGTCCCCATGTTGATGAGGACAAGGGCCTCATCCCCACAACCCTGGCCGGTGGTTGTGGGGGTCTGCGGGCGGGGGGCTTATCGGAATCTGGAAGCCCCCTTTAACAAGGTGACCCCCAGATCCCGGCCCCCCCCCGTGTGAAATGGTAAGGGGGTACATAAGTACCCCTACCATTTCACGAAAAAAGTGTCAAAAATGTTAAAAATGACAAGAGACAGTTTTTGACAATTCCTTTATTTAAATGCTTCTTCTTTCTTCTATCTTCCTTCATCTTCTGGTTCTTCTGGTTCTTCTGGCTCTTCTGGTTCTTCCTCCGGCGTTCTCGTCCAGCATCTCCTCCGTGGCGTCTTCTATCTTCTTCTCCTCGGGCCGCTCCGCACCCATGGCATGGGGGGGAGGCTCCCGCTCTTCTCTTCTTCTTTTCTTCTCTTCTTCTCTTCTTCATTTTCTTCTCCGGGCCGCTCCGCATCCATGCTGGCATGGAGGGAGGCTCCCGCTGTGTGACGGCGCTCCTCGTCTGACAGTTCTTAAATAACGGGGGGCGGGGCCACCCGGTGACCCCGCCCCCCTCTGACGCACGGTGACTTGATGGGAATTCCCTGTGACGTCATGGGGAATGCCACAGGGAAGTCCCGTCAAGTCACCGTGCGTCAGAGGGGGGCGGGGTCACCGGGTGGCCCCCCCCCGTTATTTAAGAACTGTCAGACGAGGAGCGCCATCACACAGCGGGAGCCTCCCTCCATGCCAGCATGGATTGCGGAGCGGCCCGGAGAAGAAAATGAAGAAGAGAAGAAGAGAAGAAAAGAAGAAGAGAAGAGCGGGAGCCTCCCCCCCATGCCATGGGTGCGGAGCGGCCCGAGGAGAAGAAGACAGAAGACGCCGCGGAGGAGATGCTGGACGAGAACGCCGGAGGAAGAACCAGAAGAGCCAGAAGAACCAGAAGATGAAGGAAGATAGAAGAAAGAAGAGGCATTTAAATAAAGGAATTGTCAAAAACTGTCTCTTGTCATTTTTAACATTTTTGACACTTTTTTCGTGAAATGGTAGGGGTACAAGTACCCCCTTACCATTTCACACAGGGGGGGGGCCGGGATCTGGGGGTCACCTTGTTAAAGGGAGCTTCCAGATTCCGATAAGCCCCCCGCCCGCAGACCCCCACAACCACTGGCCAGGGTTGTGGGGATGAGGCCCTTGTCCTCATCAACATGGGGACAAGGTGTTTTGGGGGGCTACCCCAAAGCACCCTCCCAATGTTGAGGGCATGTGGCCTGGTACGGTTCAGGAGGGAGGGGGGGCCGCACTCTCGTCCCCCCCTCTTTTCCTGCGGCCTGCCAGGTTGCGTGCTCGGATAAGGGTCTGGTATGGATTTTTGGGGGGACCCCACGCCGTTTTTTTTTTTTTTTTTGGCGCGGGGTTCCCCTTAAAATCCATACCAGACCTGAAGGGTCTGGTATGGAATTTAGGGGGAACCCCACGTCATTTTTTTTTTTTTATTTTGGCCGGGGTTCCCCTTAATATCCATACCAGACCTGAAGGGCCTGGTATGGAATTTAGGAGGACTCCCACGTCATTTTTTTTTTTTTAATTTTGGTTCGGGGTTCCCCTTTGGGGAATTCCCATGCCGTTTTTATCAATGAACTTCTATGTGTATTGTCGGCAATGCAATAGCTGCGAGTAGTTTTAAATGAGTTTTTTCCTTCAAAATGTCATTTTGCTGTCAGACTGTTCTAAACACAGGAAACATGCGCCCCTTTACAGGCATACTATAGACACCCCCCAGGTACGAAATTTAAAGGGATATTACACTTTTATTGTTTGACTTTAAGCATTATTAAAATCACTGCTCCTGAAAAAACGGCCGTTTTTAAAACTTTTTTTTGCATTGATCCATGTCCCCTGGGGCAGGACCCAGGTCCCCAAACACTTTTTATGACAATAACTTGCATATAAGCCTTTAAAATTAGCACTTTTGATTATTTATGTTCGTGTCCCATAGACTTTAACGGTGTTCGCGTGTTCGAACGAACATTTTTCCTGTTCGCATGTTCTGGTGCGAACCGAACAGGGGGGTGTTCGGCTCATCCCTAGCGATCGGTTCTCCCTCCAAGGACAGCTATCTCTTGCTGTAAAGTGTTAGTGGATTTATGTATTTCTGTCTGGAATTTCTCTGCAATTTTGTTATACATAGCTGTAAGGCTGTCATCCAGGTTTGCTTTGGTGAGTTGCAGTGTGTATTCACCGTCCCCAAAGGAATG
Source organism: Aquarana catesbeiana (assembly GCF_042186555.1). Lineage (NCBI taxonomy): Eukaryota > Metazoa > Chordata > Amphibia > Anura > Ranidae > Aquarana > Aquarana catesbeiana. Next base: position 12,637,564 of record NC_133324.1, on the reverse strand, counting down.
TGCAGAAGAGGCCGCCAAACTGTGTGCAGGGGCTGAAGCACGCTGTGAAGCGGCTCCATCTTGGGAGTCCTCAGCCATCTCCCTGACCATGAGGAGGGACCTTTGTGCCGGTTTCCCATGACGGGACTTGTAGGACAGCATCCATCGCTTGTTCCCCCGGGGGTGCAGGTGGTTTTGGGATCGATTAGATGTTTTTTCCGGCCCCGGGGAAGGCGTTGTAGTCCCCGCTGTGACGGAGCTCTGCTCAGAAGCGACCTTCCAGTTCCGCGCCGCGCATGCGCCCTCCCAGTCTCAGGTCTCTTAAGAAGATATGCAGCCACTTGAAGAAGTTGGATGAGAAGTGGTTTAACCTTCAACTCCATAAGGGGTTCTTTACTGTTGAATTGTTAAGGATGTAGAACTCCCTTCCACAATTGGTGGTGTTAGAGATTGATGATAAAACTTTGAGGTTGACATTTTAGTGAATACAATATACAGGGATATGGTAGTGACATAAACACACACACACAGAATGGACTGGATGAACTGGTGTCTTCATTCAACTTTATCAACTATGTAACTATGTGCTTAGGTTTATGTGTCTGTATAAGACTGGTTTGTGGAAAAAACAATTAAAACACATTTTTGGGGTAAAAAGTACAACAAGTAGGCTCAGATCCTGTTTAACAATGTCTCTTTAAAACACAGTTGGCAGTGGAAAGTTATGTGTATTGAATCATTATGTCCCTCTGGGTGCTCCAGGTCCTTCACAATACCAGCAATCACCTGGCTTTCTAGAACTGAATGTGGATCTCCTGCTCTTCATTTAACATTTTTGGGTGCCAAACTATTAACTTAACTTTTCCTGCTGACCCACTGCATATATATGTTCTGGTGAGACAAATGTCATTCTAGGAGGATGTACCCACATGGCCTCTCAGTTTGGGTGTTCCTAGCAATCACAGTCAGCAGTAGTAAACAATGTCTGTCTCATGATTGGTCACAACAAATACATGGTTCAAGGCAAATCACAGCGACAATGTACTATGCGATAGCTGCAGCCAATCACAGCTATCACAGTAGAAAATGATGGCATTGTGAATGATGCCAAACACAGTTAGAAATGATTGCTTATTAAGTGATCATGATTGTATAAGCAGTTATAATGTTAAAAAAGTCCTTATCATCCCCCCCCTCCAGCAGTACAACATCACTATGGTGACACTGCACTGCTCTGGTGACATGTTAAAAAAATGAATATTTTTTTTTACACACTGTCACCATAGTAAGTGCAGTGTCATTATGGAAAAAAATACACTAACTATGCCTCTTAAAAAAAACCTTGTAGTGTTTTATAAACAAAACGTGGTGATTTTGTTGGTGATTCTCTTGTCCTGGCACTTCAGGGACTCAAGAAATGTGATAGGTAGTCAGGAAATTAGATGTGTAATTTATGTCCCCTGAAAGCCTAATGGTGCTCCTTGGATTTTGTGCCCCTCTATACATCTAGGCTGTGAAAATTGTATCACAGATGTGGTATCCCCATACTCAGGAGTAGGGATGAGCTTCGAGTTCGAGACAAACTCATGTTTGACTCGAACATCGGCTGTTAGCCACTTCGCGGAACAGCGAACAATTTGGGGTGTTCGCGGCAAATTTGAAAGCTGCGGAACACCCTTTAAAAGTCTATGGGAGAAATCAAAAGTGCTAATTTTAAAGGCCTATATGCATGGTATTGTCAAAAAAAGTGTTTGGGGACCTGGGTCCTGCCCCAGGGGACATGTATCAATGCAAAAAAAAGTTTTAAAAACGGCCGTTTTTTCGGGAGCAGTGATTTTAATAATGCTTAAAGTGAAACAATAAAAGTGTAATATTCCTTTAAATTTCATACCTGGGGGTGTCTATAGTATGCCTGTAAAAGGGCGCATGTTTCCTGTGTTTAGAACAGTCAAAGGAAAAAAAGTAATTTAAAACTACTCGCGGCTATATAAATTGCCGTCCGACAATACACATAAAAGTTCATTGATAAAAACTGCATGGGATTTCCCCACAGGGGAACCCTGAACCAAAATTTAAAAAAAACTGGCATGGGGGTCCCCCTAAATTCCATACCAGGCCCTTCGGGTCTGGTATGGATATTAAGGGGAACCCTGCGCCAAAGTTAAAAAAAAAATTACGTAGGGGTCCCCCTCAAAATTCATACCAGACCCTTCAGGTCTGGTATGGATTTTAAGGGGAACCCTGTGCCAAAATTAAAAAAAAAATTGGCGTGGGGTCCCATCACAAAAATCCATAAAAGACCCTTATCCGAGCACGCAACCTGGCAGGCCACAGGAAAAGAGGGGAGACGAGAGAACCCCCCCTCCTGAACCGTACCAGGCCACATGCCCTCAACATTGGGAGGGTGCTTTGGGGTAGCCCCCCAAAGCACCTTGTCCCCATGTTGATGGGGACAGGGCCTCATCCCCACAACCCTTGTCCGGTGGTTGTGGGGGTCTGCGGGCGGGGGGCTTATCAGAATCTGGAAGCCCCCTTTAATAAGGGGACCCCAAGATCCCGCCCCCCCTGTGTGAAATGGTAAGGGGGTACTTGCACTCCCACCATTTCACTAAAAAACTGTCAAAAATGTTAAAAATGACAAGAGACAGTTTTTGACAATTCCTTTATTTAAAGTCTTCTTTTTTCCATCTTCTTTCTTCTATCTTCTTTCTTCTATCTTCCTTTGGTTTCTTCCTCCATCTTCTTCTTCCTCCGATCCTCTGCTTCTTGCTCCAGTGTTCTCATCCGGCATCTTCCTTCCGGCGTCTTCTTTCTTACATAACGGGTGACCCCGCCCCCCTCTGACATCACGGGGAATGCCACAGGGAAGTCCCTGTCAACTCCCCATGCGTCAGAGGGGGCGGGGTCACCAGGTGGCCCCGCCCTCCATTATTTGAGAACCGTCAGAGGATGAGAAGCGTCACACAGTGGGAGCCCCCCATCATGGATGTGGAGCCGCCCGAGAAGAAGAAGGGAAGAAGACGGCGCGGAGGAAGATGCCGGATGAGCAGGGCCGCCATCAGGGGCGTACAGCCCATACACCTGTAAGGGGCCCCGACGTCCCTAGGGGCCCGAGCGGGGACTGCTTCTTTGGGTACTTTCCCTGTATATCCTGAGGACAGACGCCGCAATGAAGCACTCTGTGACAGATGTCGGCTGCTTATCACAGCAGCACACCTAACCGATGGAGCCGGGCTTCTCCATTCTGACCAGGGGCGGACTGGGGGCCGTGGGTGGGGGGTACACTTGCCACTGTGGGGACAGCAGCTTCTAAATACATACACTGTGCCGGGGTTCTGTCGATAGAACACCGGCGGTGTATGTATTTTAGAATGTATCTTCAAACCAAAACCTCCTCCTTATTCCAAAACCCGCTACAAAACAAAAGGATAAAGAAGATTTGCAGTCCAAGGACCACGGCTATGGAACGCTCTACCTACCCACATCCGCATGAAAGAAAACCATCAGGCCTTTATAAAGAAAATCAAGACATACCTCTTCTAAGGAGCTGGACAACACAGGAGAGATCAAGCGCCTCGAGGCGATTCAGTTCGCATGTGCAGCACTATACAAATCATTCATTCATTCAGAATCTCCAAAGCTCCTCCTGTCCCTGTGAGATCTCTGACTCCCTCCCTCCCCCTCCTCCGATCACCAGTGCGGTGTGCTGAGGGGGGCTGAACTCACTGTAGCTACTGCTGGTCAGGATGTCTGCTACAGGGAGGAGGTGAGAGGAGTTTTTTACTGAGTAAAGTCTCCTTGGAAGAAAAGCTGCCAAAGTTTCTGCAGGATTTGTCCTGTAGGTATTGCATCAATAAGGAGACACAGAGGATGAAGAGACAGTGAGTGTGACAGATATCTCCCAAGCTAGAACACAGCCCTATCTATATAACATCCCCCAATCTCAATGTCCAGATAATGTGAATGTCATTTTTGACCATTCATGTAACTCTGTGTTTATGTGGTGAGTTTACACCTCTGATTGTACAGACTCAGAGCTTGGATAACACAGGAATGGTCATAAATTAATTTTACATTATCTGGACATACAGAGTGCTAGGTGCTGGATTATATAGATATATATTTACATCTTCTTACAGGACAATGTTTTATTTAAGTACCAATTTTATATTATAAAACTTGTATATATTAGTAGATGAGCACAATATATATATATATATATATATATATATATATATATATATATATATATATATATATATATATATATACTGTATATATATATATTTTTATTATTATTATAAATACCCCCATCTGACCACATCTCAGCCCCCTTCTAACCCCAGCTCCCATCACCCCGAGACCACATCATCTATCCAGCTGTAGGACATCACTCAGACCCTTATCTACCCAACATCACTCCCTGGTCACCCCGCAGACTGCCATTAAAATAAATCCTTCCCCATTCTGCCACTGTCATACCCTCCACACTCCTCTCCTCTACATACTAGAGGGATTACAATGGAGTGTATCTGGGCTGTACTGACGGCACCGAAGGGATAGAAGGACTACAGAGGGAGGACCCTGTGAGAGAGGACCGGCACAGAGGTCAGATGAGACTGGAGAAGGATGACATGGGATGGAGGAGGAGGACCTAGAATGGAGGAAGAGGAGGACATGGGATGGCGAAGATGGGACTGCAAAAGGAGGACATAGGATGGGGGACAAGGGACTGGAAAAGGAGCACATGGGATGGAGGAGGAGAACATGGGATGGAGGAGATGGGACTGGAAAAGGAAGAGGACATGGGATGGAGGAGATGGGACTGAAAACGGAAGAGGACATGGGATGGAGGAGATGGGACTGCAGAAGGAAGAGGACATGGGATGGGGGACAAAAGACTGGAAGAGGAGCACATGGGATGGAGAAGCAGGAGGACATGGGATGGAGGAGATGGGACTGGAGAAGGGAGAGGACATGGGATGGGGGACAAGGGACTGGAAGAGGAGCACATGGGATTGAGAAAAAGGAGGACATGGGATGGAGGAGATGGGACTGGAGAAGGAAGAGGACATGTGATGGGGGATAAGGCACAGGAAGAGGAACACATGGGATAGAGAAGGAGGAGGACATGGGATGGAGGAGATGGCACTGGAGAAGGAAGAGGACATGGGATGGGGATAAGGGACTGGAAGAGGAGCACATGGGATGGAGGAGGACACGGGACTGGAGAAGGAAGAGGACATGGGATGAAGGAGATGGGACTGGAGAAGGAAGAGGACATGGGATGAAGGAGATGGGACTGGAGAAGGAAGAGGACATGGGATAGAGGAGGAGGACATGGGATGGGGGAGAAGGGACTGGAAGAGGAAGAGGAGCACATGGGATGGAGGAGGACATGGGAGTGGAGGAGGAAGAGGACATGGGATGGAGGTTATATTGGGAAGTAAGAGTATTAAACTAAAAGTGGGTGCACTGAAGGACTTTGCAGGATGGCCAGTGGGAGGATTTGGTGGGACAGCCAGTGGGCGGGTCTTAATTAATGTTTGTGGTTGGGCCCAGGGGGGGCCCAGACCTAAAGCTGCGCAAGGGGCCCCAAAATTTCTGATAGCTGCCCTACGGACGAGAACACCAGAACAAGAAGCAGAGGATCGGAGGAAGAAGAAGATGGAGGAAGAAACCGAAGGAAGAAAGAAGATAGAAGAAAGAAGATGGAAAAAAGAAGACTTTAAACAAAGGAATTGTCATAAACTGTCTCTTGTTATTTTTGACCCCCACAACCACCGGCCAAGGGTTGTGGGGATGAGGCCCTTGTCCTCATCAACATGGGGACAATGTGCTTTGGGGGCTACCCTAAAGCACACTCCCAATATTGAGGGCATGTGGCCTTGCACGGTTCAGGAGGGGGGGTCTCTCGTCCCCCCCTCTTTTCCTGCAGCCTGCCAGGTTGCGTGCTCGGATAGGGGTCTGGTATGGATTTTTGGGCGGACCCCACAGCAATTTTTTAAAAAATTTTGGCGCGGGGTTCCCCTTAAAATCCATACCAGACCTGAAGGGTCTGGTATGAATTTTGAGGGGGACCCCTACGTCATTTTTTTTAAAAAAATTGGCGCGGGGTTCCCCTTAATAATATGGAATTTAGGGGGACCCCCACGCCAGTTTTTCTTTAATTTTGATTTGGGGTTCCCCTGTGGGGAAATCCCATGCAGTTTTTATCAATGAACTTTTATGTGTATTGTCGGACCGGCAATTCATTAATAGCCGTGAGTAGTTATAAATGACTTTTTTTCCTTTGAAATGTCATTTTGCTGTCAGACTGTTCTAAACACGGGAAACATGCGCCCCTTTACAGGCATACTATAGACACCCCCCAGGTATGAAATTTAAAGGAATATTACACTTTTATTGTTTCACTTTAAGCATTATTAAAATCACTGCTCCCGAAAAAACTGACATTTTTAAAACTTTTTTTTGCATTGATACATGTCCCCTGGGGCAGGATCCAGGTCCCCAAACCCTTTTTAGGACAATACCATGCAAATTAGCCTTTAAAATGAGCACTTTTGATTTCGAACGTTCGAGTCCTATAGACTTCAATGGGGTTCTAACGTTCGTGCAAAGTTTTGGTCTGTTCGCAAGTTCTGGTGCGAACCGAACGGTAGTGTTTGGCTCATCCCTACTCAGGAGGTATAGCAGAATGTGTAAGTAAGTAAGTATAAGTATATAAGTATACCTATGCCGTGTGTGAGAAATACCTTAATGACACCTTTGTGAAAAAAAAAATATTAATTTTCCAAAAAATTGTAACAAAAAATACAACTTCAAAATCTCACAATGCCTCTTAAATGCATTGGGGTGTCTATTTTTAAAAATGTGTCATTTGGGGGGTATTGTCCTGTCATTTTAGGGCCTTAAAAATGAGTCCATCAGTATATCAGGACTGATCAATTTATTATTTTTACCCAATAAATGTAGCAGACTATATGTTGGTCTAAATTTATAAATGCATGTTATTTATTTGCAAAATTTTATAACCAACATTTTTAACCAGAATAGATTTTTCTCATTTATATTGCAAAACATAAAAACTCGGTGGTGATTAAATTCTACCAAAATAAATCTCTATCTGTTAAAAAAAAAGATGAAATTTAATTTGGGTACAGTGTTGCATGACTGAGTAATTGTCATTTAAAGTGTTACAGTGCTGAAAACTGATCATGGCCTGGGCAGGAAGGGGGGGGCAGCCCATTCTTGAAGTGGTTAAGATGGAATAACTAATGGAAAAAAGAAAAAAAGAAAACCAAAACAGAGCACCACTGCTGGTCAGATCCCTCAAGATGATTTCAAATCCCCCCCCAATGTGCTCAGAATTAATATATCATCTTGACTTTTTAAAATAATCCTCCAGTTTGCTGGTTAAGCACTTTTTAAAGTGAAGAATGCATGACTGCTATTAAACATTTACCCCAAAAACGTATAGATACCTTGCTGTGTGTGACTTCAGGAAATCAGTGCCAGACATTTATTGTATAACTAGAGTTAAACAACGCTGGTATGAAAGCATCTGAACAGCCAAATAACTACAGAAGCATTCTCCAAGGAGAGTTCAGCAATGATAGCCTCCATTAGGGAGACCAGCGAAAGTCTGTTTGTTGATCTCCCCTATCTATTTGTAACCTGGAAGTGATCAGTAAAATGAGACTTCGGGGTCCTGCTGCCACTGGGAAAAAGCTAATGGAGTGTTGTTACGGACCTCTGTCCTCAATAGGAGTATGTCCGATGTAAATGCTTTCTTTTTCAGGTATCACATGATCCAAGACCCTTTAGCCCACCCAGTCACTAACCGTAACTCAGTGTAGGGTGAAAAACCTCAGACTCTTCATTAAAACACATGTACAAAAAGATATACAGTACAACTCAGGGGTCAATCGCCTCTCTCTTTGGAATTCAGGGTGGCGTAAACTGTCCAATCAGCAAGGAGAGCTGTTGGAGGAATCCCCCCTCCACAGAGATATACATCCCATAATATACTTTTCTTCCAAGGCAGACAGACACAATAAAACAATGGAATACAACCACACCCCAAATGATCAGAGCACCTGGTGACCCCGCCCCCCTCTGACGCACAGTGACTTGACGGGACTTCCCTGTGGCATTCCTCATGACGCCCCGTCATGTCCCTGTGTGTCAGAGGGGGCGGGGTCACCAGGGGGCCCCGCCCCCCGTTATTTAGGAACCGTCAGAAGAGGAGAAGCGTCACACAGCGGGAGCCTCCCTCTATGCCAGCATGGATGCGGAGCTGCCCGGAGAAGAAGTTGAAGAAGAGAAAAAGATGAAGAAGAGAAGAAGATGAAGAAGAGAAGATGAAGAGAAGAGTGGGAGCCTCCCTCCATGCCATGGATGCGGAGCGGCCCGAGGAGAAGAAGGGAAGAAGACGCCGCGGAGGAGATGCTGGACAAGAACACCAGAGGAAGAACCAGAAGAGCCAAAAGAACCAGAAGAAGAAAAAGATGGAGGAAGAAACCGAAGGAAGATAGAAGAAAGAAGAAAGAAGAAGCATTTAAATAAAGGAATTGTCAAAAACTGTCTCTTGTCATTTTTAACATTTTTGACACTTTTTTAGTGAAATGGTAGGGGTACTTTTGTACCCCCTTACCATTTCACACAGGGGGGAGGGCTGGGATCTGGGGGTTCCCTTGTTAAAGGGGGCTTCCAGATTCCGATAAGCCCCTCGCCCGCAGACCCCCCACAACCACCGGCCAGGGTTGTGGGGATGAGGCCCTTGTCCTCATCAACATGGGGACAAGGTGTTTTGGGGGGCTACCCCAATGCACCCTCCCAATGTTGAGGGCATGTGGCCTGGTATGGTTCAGGAGGGGGGGCGCTCTCTCGTCCCCCCCTCTTTTCCTGCGGCCTGCCAGGTTGTGTGCTCGGATAAGGGTCTGGTATGGATTTTTGAGGGGACCCCACACCATTTTTTTTTTCATTTTGGCGTGGGGTTCCCCTTAATAACCATACCAGACCTAAAGGGCCTGGTATGGAATTTAGGGGGACCCCCCACGTCTTTTTTTTTAAATTTTGGTTCGGGGTTCCCCTGTGGGGAATTCCTATGCCGTTTTTATCAATGAACTTTTATGTGTATTGTCAGACCGGCAATGCATTAATAGCCAAGAGTAGGGATGAGCTTCGTGTTCGAGTCGAACCCATGTTCGACTCGAGCATCGGCTGTTCGGTCGTTCGCCGAATTGCGAACGATATGGGCCGTTCGCGCCAAATTCGTGTGGCGTGTCACGGCCCATAATTCACTGCGGCATCGCAGTGCATTGCTTGCTGATGATTGGCCAAGCATGCACTATGACCCGCATGCTTGGCCAATCACAGCGCCGCCTGAACAGAGAGCCGTAATTGGCCAAAGCCAAGGAGGCTTTGGCCAATTATGGCTTAGGGGATGTAGTACACGCCCCACACTATATAAGGCCGCCTGCACGGCGGCCCTGTGCAGTGTGTTCCGGTGTGCTGAGAGATAGAGAGAGAGAGAGACAGTGTCATTTCATTTGAGTTAGCTAGATTAGGCAGGACAGTCAGTCAGTTAGCTGCACTTACAGTGTATTGTGTATATATATGCATCCCAGGTGTTGCATATATATATATATATATATATATACACTGTATTCAGTTTAGCTAGATCCGTTCCTGTTATCTTCTAGACTATTTACATTTAGTGCAGTGCGTCCTGCTCACAGTGTTCAGCTAGATCCGTTCCTGTTATCTTCCTACTGACAGGCAGGTTTGTCTTGTTACAGTATTTGCAGCTACCTGAAGAAAATTACTGGTGTTCTTTTGATCCTATTAGTACCACAGTCAGGCAGCTAGACTATTTACATTTAGTGCAGTGCGTCCTGCTCACAGTGTTCAGCTAGATCCGTTCCTGTTATCTTCCTACTGACAGGCAGGCTTGTCTTGTTACAGTATATAAAGCTACCTGAAGAAAATTACTGGTGTTCTTTTGATCCTATTAGTACCACAGTCAGGCAGCTAGACTATTTACATTTAGTGCAGTGCGTCCTGCTCACAGTGTTCAGCTAGATCCATTCTTGTTATCTTCCTACTGACAGGCAGGCTTGTCTTGTTACAGTATTTACAGCTACCTGAAGAAAATTACTGGTGTTCTTTTGATCCTATTAGTACCACAGTCAGGCAGCTAGACTAGTTACATTTAGTGCAGTGCGTCCTGCTCACAGTGTTCAGCTAGATCCGTTCCTGTTATCTTCCTACTGACAGGCAGGCTTGTCTTGTTACAGTATATAAAGCTACCTGAAGAAAATTGCTGGTGTTCTTTTGATCCTATTAGTACCACAGTCAGGCAGCTAGACTATTTACAGTTAGTGCAGTGCGTCCTGCTCACAGTGTTCTGCTAAACCTACAAGTTAGTGGGGTGCGTCCACCTCACAGTGTTCAGCTAAAGCTACCTGTTGAAGCTTGATGGTGTTCTCATACTACAGGCAGGCAGTTGATTTTGCTAGCTACAGTATCAGTATATATATATATATATATATATATATATATATATATCCCAGCTTAGTGCAGCTACAGGCCATTAGTATGTCTGGAAGGCCAAGAAGGAGAGGCAGACAGTCACAAGCCAATAAGAGAGGGCAAGCAGGCTCTGTGTCTAGTGCTGGTCGTGGAGACGGTGCATCATCATCAGCATGTGGCCATGGGACACGCTTGGCCTTTTTTTCGGCAGCTGGCCGTGTTGAGCCGCAACATGCGGAAGACTTGGTCGAGTGGATGACCAAGCCGTCCTCATCCTCCTCATCCTCTCTCACCCATGCCCAGGGTACTTTGTCTGGCAAAGCAGCGGCCTCTTCCCTCGGCTCAATGTCATCAGTGACTCCTTCCCTAGCCCCACCATGTCCTCCTGAGGAGTCCCTCGAACTGTTTGACCACAGTGTTGGGTACATGCTCCAGGAGGATGCCCAGCGTTTGGAAGGCTCTGATGATGATACTGAGCTCGATGAGCCCAAGAAGGACAGCAATCTGGCAGTCATGCTCCCCCTGCTGCAGCATACTGCCAGGTTTGCTCCAATGATGAGGAGGGAGGGGATTATGAGGTCACTGATTCAACGTGGGTGCCTGATAGGAGAGGGGAGGAGGAGGAGGAGGAGGCGGCACATCACCAACGAGGCAGGATGCCCTCCAGGGGCCAGCCTAAGGGCAGCACATTGACTGCATCACACCCCAAAGCTCCACACGTGCAGGGCGCTGCAGTCCCTGCGCATTATTCAAAAAGTTCTTTGGTGTGGGCCTTTTTTGAGACGAGTGCATCAGATCGCACCGCTGCTATTTGCAACATATGTCTCAAGCGTATCTCAAGTGGCCAAAACATCTCCTGCTTGGGTACCACATGCTTGACCAGACATATGTTGACCTGCCATGCAGTTCGTTGGCAAGTGTATCTAAAAGACCCACACCAAAGAACAAAGAGGACCTCTCCTTGCTCCTCATCAGCTGAGATTTCCAACCCCACTAGACCTTCAGTCCTCTCTGAGACCTGCACTGAGAGGAATGAAGGTGTAGAATTAGATGTGTCACAGCTAAGTACTTGTGGGCAATCTGCTTTTGGTACACCGACGTCAGATTGTACCAGGCAAATTTCCCTGCCCCAGCTGCTGCACCGCCGAAAGAAGTTTGCTCCCAGCCATCCACATGCCCAGCGGTTGAATGCTAGCTTGGCAAAATTGCTAGCACTTCAACTGCTGCCTTTTCAGTTGGTAGACTCTGCCCCCTTCCGTGAGTTTGTGGAATGTGTGGTTCCTCAGTGGCAGGTACCCAAACGCCACTTTTTCTCACGGAAGGCGATTCCGGCTCTCTACCGGCATGTGGAAGGCAATGTCCATGCCTCGCTGGACAGGGCGGTCAGCGGTAAGGTGCATATTACCGCTGACTCATGGTCCAGCAGGCATGGACAGGGACGTTACCTAAGTTTCACGGCGCATTGGGTGACTCTGCTGGCAGCTGGGAAGGATGCAGGACAAGGTGCAGTAGTGTTGGAGGTTGTTCCGCCACCACGCCTCCAAAATGCTAATGATTGTGACACACCTCTCTCCTCCACCCCCTCTTCTTCTTCTTCCTCCATGGCCTCTTCCTCGGAACCAGTGGTGCTCCGTAGTCGTTCAAGGGACTACGCAAGTACGCAGGCCAAAAGATGCCATGCGGTGCTTGAGCTGGTGTGCTTGGGGGACAGGAGCCACACTGGGGCAGAGGTTCTGTCAGCTCTGCAGGGGCAGGTTCAGAGGTGGTTGATGCCACGCCAACTTACGGCAGGAATGGTGGTTTGCGACAATGGCACCAACCTCCTCTCTGCCCTCCGACAGGGACAATTGACCCATGTGCCCTGTTTGGCTCACGTCCTTAACTTGGTGGTGCATCGGTTCTTGGGCAGGTACCCGGGCTTACAGGATGTCCTGAGGCAGGCCAGGAAAGTCTGTGTGCATTTCCACCGGTCATATAATGCCAGTGCTCAGCTGACGGACCTCCAAAAGGAGTTTAACCTGCCCAAGAACTGCCTAATCTGTGACATGCCCACCAGGTGGAACTCAACGTTGGCCATGCTGCAGCGGCTGCACACGCAGCAGAGGGCCATCAATGAGTACCTGTGCGACTATGTCACCAGGACAGGGTCAGAGGAGCTTATTTTTTTTCCCCACGCCAGTGGGCCATGATCAGGGATGCATGCACTGTCCTGTCACCATTTGAGGAGGCCACGAGGATGGTGAGCAGTGACAGTGCATGCATCAGTGACACTGTCCCCCTTGTCCACCTGTTGGAGCACACGCTGTGTGGAATAATGGACAGGGCACTTGAGGCAGAACAGAGGCAGGAAGAGGAGGACTTCCTTAGCTCTCAAGGCCCCCTTTATCCAGACAGTGTTCCTGCGTGCCCGCCGATCACACAGGAAGAGGACGAGGAGAAGGAGGAGGAGGAGGAGGAAGATTGTGTCAGTATGGAGGTGGAGCCTGGCACTCAGCATCAGCAGCAGTCTTTAAGGGATCAGTCCCAAGAAACACATGGACTTGTACGTGGCTGGGAGGAGGTGGCTGCGGACCATGTCATCCTTAGTGACCCAGAGGACTCCGGACCGAATGCCTCAGCAAACTTGCGCTGCATGGCCTCCCTGATCCTGCAAAGCCTGCGTAAGGATCCTCGTATTCGTGGTATCAAGGAGAAGGACCAATACTGGCTGGCAACCCTCCTTGATCCACGTTACAAGGGTAAGGTTGCGGACCTTATCTTGCCATCACAGAGGGAGCAGAGGATGAAACATCTTCGGGAGGCCTTGCAGAAAGGTCTGTGCAACGCATTCCCAGAGACTGGGAGGTTACAAACTCCTGTTTCTGGACAACGTGTTGCTGTGGCTTTGGTCAGTCAAAGAAGGAGCGGTGGAGAAGGTGGCCGTCTGACCGATGCGTTCAGACAATTTTTTGGTCCGCAGCCCCAAGGTATGATCGGTTCCAGCAACCATCGCCAGCGTCTGTTTTACATGGTGCAGGAATACCTAGGGGCAAGATCAGACTTGGACACCTTTCCCACCGAAAATCCTCTGGGTTACTGGGTCTTGAAGATGGATCACTGGCCAGAGCTTGCACAGTATGCAATTGAGTTACTGGCCTGTCCTGCATCCAGCGTTCTTTCGGAACGCACATTCAGTGCTGCTGGAGGCGTGGTAACCAATCACAGGGTGCGTCTGTCCACCGACTCGGTCGATCGACTGACCTTCATAAAAATGAATCAGTCTTGGATCACCACCAGCTACCAAGCACCTGATGCTGATGTAACCGAATAATTTTTTTTGAAATCTCAGATCCCTTCAAAGACTGCCTATGCTGATGCTGAGTGACTATCCCTGAGTAATTATCCTCTTCCTCCTCAATCATCACGCTGATAGCTTGTAAGAACATTTTTGGTTCTGGGCGCCACCACCAGTGCCTAAGGCCCAATTTTTCAGCCCCTGTTTAATAGGGGTGTGTAATTACAATTTTTGATGTAATACTTTGCAGCAGGGCTCGTTCCTGCATTCCAACTAGAGTGTCTGTGAGGGGTTGCAGTGTTGTGGCACCAGCACCAGTGCCTAAGGCCCAATTTTTCTGCCCCTGTCTAACAGGGGCGTGTAATTACAATTTTTGATGCAATACTTTGCAGCAGGGCTCGTTCCTGCATTCCAACTAGAGTGTCTGTGAGGGGTTGCAGTGTTGTGGCACCAGCACCAGTGCCTAAGGCCCAATTTTTATGCCCCTGTCTAACAGGGGCGTGTAATTACAATTTTTGATGCAATACTTTGCAGCAGGGCTCGTTCCTGCATTCCAACTAGAGTGTCTGTGAGGGGTTGCAGTGTTGTGGCACCAGCACCAGTGTCTAAGGCCCAATTTTTATGCCCCTGTCTAACAGGGGCGTGTAATTACAATTTTTGATGCAATACTTTGCAGCAGGGCTCGTTCCTGCGTTCCAACTAGAGTGTCTGTGAGGGGTTGCAGTGTTGTGGCACCAGCACCAGTGCCTAAGGCCTAATTTTTCAGCTCCTGTTCAACAGGGGCATGTAATTACAATTCTTGATCTAATATTTCACAGCAGGGCCCTGAGAGGGCTTACAGTGTTGTGGCCACAGCAACACCTAAGGCCCAAATTTCTGCTGAGTATATAGGGCAGGACCCTACTTTCAAACATCTAACTTACAAACGACTCCTACTTGCAAACGGAAGGAGACAACAGGAAGTGAGATGAAATCTACCCCTAGGAAGGGAAATTCTCTCCTGTAAGAGTTAATATGGGAAAAACATTTCTCCTTTCCACTGATGCTTTCCAATCCTTGTTCCACAAAAAAACCCAAATTTTCAAAAAACATTTTTCATTGGGACAAAAAGTGAGGTGAAATCTTCTGAAGAGGAGGAAAGACAGCAAAACAAATGTCACAGGGGTGATAATCCTTCCCTATGTTTTCCAAAAAGCTTAAAAAAGATTTTTTGGCTGGAGCTAAACACGTTAAAAATGTACCCGTTCAAAATTACAAAGAGATTCTACTTAACAACAAACCTACAGTCCCTGTCTTGTTTGCACCACCTGTATACTGCTGTTCAGAGTATATAGGGCCTGGTGGCCCCACACCTTTCCTTATTTTAATTTGGGTGCGGGGTTCCCCTTAATATCCATACAAGACCCAAAGGGCCTGGTAATGGACTGGGGGGTACCCATGCCGTTTGTCTCACTGATTTTCATCCATATTGCCAGGACCCGACATTACATTAAACTCGAAAGCAGTTTTAAATGAGATTTTTTCCTTTAAAAATGACATTTGGTGCAGGGACTGTTCTAAACACGGGAAACACGCACCACTTTACAGGCATACCATAGACACCCCCCAGGTACGATATTTAAAGGAATATTTCACTTTTTTTTTTACTTTAAGCATCATTAAAATCACTGCTCCCGAAAAAACGGCCGTTTTTAAAAGTTTTTTTTGCATTGATACATGTCCCCTGGGGTAGGACCCGGGTCCCCAAACCCTTTTTAGGACAATACCATGCAAATTAGCCTTTATAATGAGCACTTTTGATTTCCAACGTTCGAGTCCCATAGACGTCAATGGGGTTCTAACGTTCGTGCGAACTTTCGGTCCGTTCGCAGGTTCTGGTGCGAACCGAACTGGGGGTGTTCGGTTCATCCCTAGCCAAGAGTAGTTATAAATTACTTTTTTTCCTTTGAAATGTCATTTTGTTGTCAGACTGTTCTAAACACGGGAAACATGCGCCCCTTTACAGGCATACTATAGACATCCCCCAGGTACGAAATTTAAAGGGATATTATACTTTTATTGTTTCACTTTAAGCATTATTAAAATCACTGCTCCCGAAAGAATGGCCGTTTTTAAAACTTTTTTTTGCATTGATACATGTCCCCTGGGGCAGGACCAAGGGTCTCCAAACACTTTTTATGACAATACCATGCATATAAGCCTTTAAAATTAGCACTTTTGATTTCTCCCATAGACTTTTAAAGGGTGTTCCGCGGCATTCAAATTTGCCGCGAACACCCCAAATTGTTCGCTGTTCGGCGAACTTGCGAACAGCCGATGTTCGAGTTGAACATGAGTTCGACTCGAACTCAAAGCTCATCCCTAATTATGGATAAAGAACTGTGGGGTATGTAGATAGATAGTGACAGTGTTCAGAGATCTTCGTGATCAAGATTTGATGTTCATTTCAGTGTTTCTAAATCCAAGGACTTCTTTCTGATAGCGGGATTTCCTTATTGAAAGGATGTGATTTACCTAAAATTATATAGGGATGGACTTCTAAAGTTTCTTTAGTTTGTTTCTTTAAAAGTAGAAAATATACGGGAAGAAAGTGTCATTCTCCTGCTGGAATGTGACTTTGCTCCTAAACTGTTATTGGGGATATTGTACATATTTAGTGTGTGTCTAACTTTGTTTTTTTTCAGGAGCAATTGGATCCTCCATCAAGCTGTTAGGACGTTCAGCTAGATAGATAGTGGGGTTGTGACAGTCATAATGTGATTTTGTTTGCAGATGTGAACATACTGTTATAAAAAAAGTTAAAACTGTATATCTCTATACTGTGTTTCCTTATTCTTTGCCCTAATCCAATTTTTAAGCTCAAATACCTGCTCTCAGGCTTGGGAGTTATTATTATTTTTTCTGACAGACGTTGAGGACAACGTCTATTGTAGTGGGGGGGTATGTAGCGCTGGTAGATCTTAAATCTACCGCTGATAGGTAAATTTTGTGGGTTGCTTGTTAGGTGAAGTTAGATTTGCCTCTGTTCCAGCTTGGCTGAGTTGCGTGTAGTTCCACACTGTGCCGGTGGGTGTCGTTGTCACCATGGGCTGGTGTTGGAAAGGCAACGTGTTGAAGCGTATGAGTGCTCCTCTGTCCCGGAGACAACTCGGTGGAGGTGGTCCTCCGAGTTGAATTCTGGGAGAGGTTATTTATGGGACAGACGCCATGTTTAGGGGTTCGTTTTCAGCCACCTGCTGGCCCTCCTGGCCGACAGGTATGCGACAGGGCCTCCGATCGGGAGGCCCACGCGGCTGCAGCATGTGGGTGGGCCCAGAAGCCTGTCTGGGGCGTACCACAGCAGCAGAGGAATGGTCCTGAGCTGTCTATCCTAAATGTGAAGAAGCTGGAAAACCGAGAAGATCCCAGGGGAGGACCCATCATCGAAGGATCATGCAGAGTGCTGGTCTGGAGAGGGGCCTGGTGACTCGGTTGAAGGACGTATCCTGAAGTAGTCTTACTGCATAGTACTGCCGGGTTGGCTTAAAGGTTCAAGTACTGTGTCTGACATTCATCGCAAACCAATACATCCTGTGGCAGAGGATCGTACGGGTTTTATTCCAAACAAGTCTGTGGCAGAAACTTTTGTTCGTGCTACGTACTGGCTGTTAGGCAAGTGAGAGAGGCCTATCCAGGCGGGCAAAGATTGAATCCCACAAGGGGAGCACATTCAACTACTAGTGTCCAATTCCAAAGAATGTTCTAAAGAATACTAAGGAAAGGTATTTGAGCTTCTCTGCAACTTTCCTTCTGCCTCTTTCCTGCTACTTCCTTTATTACTTGTTCATTAAGGCATTGGAAAATATACTCAAGTGTTTTGTGTCTACATCGTCCAGAGGTAAACTCAACGGGACCCTAGACCCAGTGCCGGTGAAACAGAGGTGTCGAGAATGAAGGTAACAGCCCGCTTTAAACTAGCAGCTCCAACGAGAGTTAGTGCTACATACAATATTCCAGTGTGGCTGTACAGCGAGTCTGACTAGCACAGATCAGACTGGAGTTCTCTGGCACCCTACCCAAACTGGCTCCCGTCACAAGCGTGATCTGCACTCCATTCGTTTAATGGAGGGCAGGGGAGGCATCAGTGGTCTCATTAAAGGGAGCCTGTCTCAAAAAAGTATCACATAGGGGACTCATGTCCTCATGTGATAAAAAATAAAGTGTAAGAAAATAAAGTTAAATCCAAGCACTTTAACCTCTCAAAATACATAAATATGAACCTCCCCCACCCCCACATACACGCATATACAAAAATAAACACAGATGGGAGGGGCGCCTGTGCACTAAAGCTTCAATTTTTCTGCACATGTTATCAACACACATGCTGGAGTGAGAACAATAATTTTAGACCTGTTATCAGTTATCTGGTATGAGTGGATCATGGGTGCAATGTCAGGCTCCTGCAGACAAGTCCTTCAGCTTTTTGCCAATACATCTGTACAAGATTTTGGTTAGAAAGCTGGAGGACTTGTGAATGGACTATGAGTGCACTGATCAGCACAATCACAGTCCATTGATACTACAATTCTGTCTGCCACGATGGAAGTCAGAACTTGTGGTTTATTCATTCACAGATTCATGTGAATGAATAACATGGCAGTGTGGGTGGGGCTGATTTTAAAGTGGGTGTGGTTTTGGGGGGAGGAAACCCCTACCCACTGGCATGGAAGGTTTGGGGGTGAGGGAACATGTGCTGGAAGACCCTAAATACTGATTTGCCATGTAACATGTTCCAAAAGGTGAACTTAGCCTTAAAAACATTACCTATGGAAAAGTGAATGTACTAAAGTTTGTCACCATTTCAGAGGTGCCGGTCATTTTAAGACTTGACATACTGGCTATTTATTCAGTGCAACCTCATCTTTTATAGTTTACCAAATAATTGGGTAATATATTACATTTGTGTGCCCTAAAATGAACTTTGCGTATCTTTTACTGAAAACAAAAGATGACATTTGGTAAACCATTGCACTAATATCATGTGACAGAAAAAGATGATACAGCAAGCATTGTTTCTCCAGGGTCTCTGCTTTCAGAAAATATACTGTATACTGTTTAGGGGTTTTATATCATCTTCAGGCCTAAAATTTTTTTTTTTAACATGGGTGCAAAAATAAAAAAACAGCTCCAGAAGTGAAAGGGTTAAACACCTCTAAACTAAACATGAACCTAAACTGGGTGTAATTTTTGTCTGGGCACATTGTGTTCCAGTACTGAACTGACCGACTATAAAAAGATACGAGTAAACTTTCATTGGACGCTCTCACCTTATACTTTAGTGTATGTGGATTTATTTCGGATTTTTTGTTATTTATTTTAAAAGAGAAATCCATGTCATGTAATGCTTGAGCCAATATGTAGACTGCAATATACACTTTATAGAATGTTTTCTCATCAGGAAAATATAAATCAAGTAGAAGTGTCTCCAAACTGCAGTCCCTAAGAGGACGTCTAGTTGTGAATGGAATAAGGACATTTTTCATTTTGTTTTCTGAAAAGCATTGATATTCAGTTATGAGAATATCCTCTATCAGGGGGTCATTTGGGCGGCTGGATGGCTGAATACTATAAAAATATTCCAGCATTTCCTTTGTGTAGAGATGGGGGTAAGTAAACACCAAGCTGCAGTTACTGAGAATAACAAATATTTCACTCATTGACCAAGAATCTGGTAGAATAAATGTTTTCTCTGTGTAATAAGGGACATTATTATATAAAAACGTGTAATAAGTCCCACTAATTGAGCCACAAATAATAAGAACTTCCGTAGTTGAGGTCCGCAGCTCTGGAGGAATTTTATCATAATTCTTTTCAGACACCAGAATCTTGAATTCAATACAAATTCCATGATTAGATAAATGTTTGCTGAGTTGTTGGATCTCCCTCTCTCCGTATTCATCATCAGATGTAAGGATCCCGACCCAGTTCCACTTCAACCTTTCTAGTAACTTTGCTATGGCCACATATTGCATCTCATCATCCGGAACTGTCCGGAAAAAGTGTGGATATATCTTTCTATTACTTAGTAAAGTATCTCTGGCTCCATAACTAATCTAGAAAGAAAGAAAACAGTCTGTATATTCAATCTGGAACTCTTAATATCCAAATGGACAAAAGAGAACCTTAGAAAATGTTTTACTGTTTTTTTAAGAGCAACAAACATGTCATCTGAGCTGTCTACAAGAGATCTATAAGCAGATTTTAGTGGCACTTTTATTTCACCGGACCATCAAGATAAAGATGCAAGTGTAAATGTATTGTTTCATAAATGATTACAGCCATCAGGGAAATCTGATAATATGATATTATAGGGGAATTTATCAAAACTGTATCAGCCAGAATCTGGAGCATCCAATCAGCCTCTATCTTCAGCTTTTTTAGTTAAGCTTTGAAGATGAAATATGGAAGCTGATTGGTTGTCATTCACAACTGTCCCAGATTCTGGCTGCTCCAGTTTTGATAAATTCCCCTCTAATGCCCCGTACACACGGTCGGACTTTGTTCGGACATTCCGACAACAAAATCCTAGGATTTTTTCCGACTGGTGTTGGCTCAAACTTGTCTTGCATACACACGGTCACACAAAGTTGTCGGAAAATCCGATCATTCTGAACGCGGTGACGTAAAACATGTACATCGGGACTATAAACGGGGCAGTGGCCAATAGCTTTCATCTCTCTATTTATTCTGAGCATGCGTGGCATTTTGTCCATCGGATTTGTGTACACACGATCGGAATTTCCGACAACGGATTTTGTTGTCGGAAAATTTTATATCCTGCTCTCAAACTTTGTGTGTCAGAAAATCCAATGGAAAATGTCCAATGGAGCCCACACACGGTCGGAATTTCCGACAACAAGGTCCTATCACACATTTTCCGTCGGAAAATCCGACCCTGTGTACGGGGCATAAGAGTTATTCTTCCTGTAATCCCACCTAGGGGTCTCCTACTCATCAGTTTTCTGGACAGACACTCCCACTGCAAGACTGATTTTTGGCTTTAGCTAGAGTTGGACAACCGAGTATAAACAAAATTACCAGCTCAGCTCTTGAACCTGTATATCCTTTATGGACCAGATCAGTGTTTACATTTCCACTATGGGTCTGTCTATTCAACCATAACTCTTATTTCTTCAGATAACAAAGTCATTTACTGTATATATATATATATATATATATATATATATATATATATATATTCCATCAATCCCCAAAAATGACTTTGACAGCAAGTACAGTACACATAAGATTCAGACCTCTCTTCTACATTTATAAGATATCCATACCACCACCATGTGCACAGTTTTTTCCTCAACTGTTCTATGGGATATGAAATAATACAATAATTCAATAACAAAACAAACTTGTATTAAAAGTCCTCTTTCAATTCTAAAATGCACCAATAGATAGTCCTTCTGCCAACAACCCTGGTCCGGTGGTTGTGGGGGTCTTCAGGCGGGAGGCTTATTGGAAGCTGGCAGCCCTTTTTAAAAATAAGGAGTCCTCCAGAAACCGGCCACCCCTATGTGAATGAGTAAGAGGGACATAGTACTCCTACTCAATCACAAAAAAGTAACTTATAGATAAAGACACCGAAAAGTTTGATAAGCCCTTTATTAAAAAAAGAAACCAAGAAAAGCACCTCATTGTAAATTCATGATTATTTATGATGTATGCCGCCTGCCTACCTGTCAACACTAAAAACCCAACAGACCCAGCACACATGACAGGTAAGGGACAGGGATAGTAATGACATAATTGACCAAACATGGCCATGGCCAGGGATTAACGGCCATGTAAGCCTATGACATTGGTGACTTTGGTGGCTCATAGCTTCCTAAAATACTACTTCTTAATATGATCATCAGGGGGCTGAATGGGCAAAAGTTCAGGCATTTGTCCAAATGCCATAAGAGCCAAAGATTGGACTGAACCATTGGCCCATCCCTACACAGCACTGCGTTCTTTTTTTAGAACAATGGTATACTTTATGATGCTTTGCACAAGGATTATTTCTACCCATTTGACCCACCTCACCATAAGATGACTAGCTGTCCTAACGTCCTACAATATAGGAAATTCTGCTTTTCTTACCTGGGTGTAACCATATAGATTCAGGAGATGGGCCATTTGGAGAGTGGTCTCAGAATTGAGATCTCCAATGAAACCAGCCAGGGCACCCCGCTCCATACAGGAATAATTTGGAGCTTCCTTTGTATGTCCAGACAATATCTGTAGAATGTCTTTTATAGCTTTATTCACATGTCCACAAGAATCATACACATGGTATCCCAGAGTTACGTTGGGCAGTAAATCTGGACTGCGGTTTATCTCATCAAAAGCCAGGAGATGTCTGTATTCTCTCCGGTAAACCCTGCAGAAAATGAATAGTTTTGCATTGGTCTACAGTACAAGGATTCAAGCAGAAATTCTTTATGGCAAAATGTATAACACATTTCAACTAGAGATCTATGGTGGGATTGGTAGCCGTGTGTATTGCTCTGTGAAATTGAAATGAAATGAAATAGCTCTGAATGAAATTCAATCATTCCTGCACTTATATGAGTTATAGCAGTGGTTGACAATTAGGAAGTATAGAGGACCTCAGCTATAGCCCCTGATATCACCAAGTAGCCGCACATAATATTCAGTATATGTAATGCTATAGAAGAAGGTCAGAGAGTGTAGACTTACTAGAGGAAAGGGTCAGAGACTACAAACTTGCTACAGGAATGGTTGGAGATTACAGACATGCCATAGGAGACATTCAGGACCAGAGATAAGAAAATCTTTCTGAGTTTAGTTTGTGAAAAGATTCCCAAATCTTGCTGACATTTTGAAGTTTGTGAACTGTCAGCAAACCCCCTGAAGTCTATGGGGGTGAATCTTGTTTTTTAGTTCTGTCCATTTCTAGAGCTAATAGGCAATCTATTGTCAAACAAAAAGGTATGGGAACTGGCCACTGCCATGATGGGGTGGGGGGGGGGGGGGGGGCACATGTACCACCAATACCATCATAATAAAAAATGTCTCTCCCTATACAGTATTTTCATCTCTACTTAACAGAGCCCACACATTAACAATACCTTTTTTCAGAAAGTGGGTTGGGTTATTTATTCCCCTATATTATTGGCTCTTGTGACCAGGGAAATGACTAGCGATGAGCTTTTGGTTTGGTCTGAACCCAAGTTTGGACCAAATTTTGCTTGTGTGGAGGTCAGGCAAACGACTGAACTAATTTTGAGTGTGGCCCGGTCAAACCTCCGGCACCAGCTTGAAGTGATATATTTGGCATCAGTATTACTACCGCTACTAAATGTGACCGCTTCCCTTCTGACTGGTTCTTGCTGGTGGCAACATAATCTGCTCCATCACTCATTGTGTTGGCAGTTTGAATCAGAAATGTTGGACAAACTGATGAAGAATTTAGATTGTGGGATTTTTTTTCTGCTAAAAAAGGACTCGTCAAAAACTGTGGTGTGTTTATTTTTCACTTATTTTTTGAATGAATAGGGTTACTATATACCTCTTACTCATTAATATAGGGGGGGCTGTAACTCGGGTTTCCAGTTTTCAATAAACCCCCCAGCATGCAGACCCCCAAAACCACCAGAACAGGGTTGTGGGAAAGAGGCTTTTGTCCTCATGGCCCTCCTGGCAAGGTACCCTCATACTGAGGGTACGTGGCCTGTTATGATTCAGGTGGGGAGACTAAATTCTCAATTCCCTTTTCCTGGCCTGACATGGGGCATGATCATTTACAGTAAGCATCACATGTGGATTTTAGGTGGAACCACATACTTTTTTTTGCCAGGAATTTCCCCTTAAAATCCATACCAGACCCTACTGGTTTGGTATGAATATTTATGGGGCAGGCCATGTGTCATTTTGTGGGTACCCCTTGACATTATTATCAGAATCTCATCAGGGATAAGGGTCATTTATGTGTCCTTAGGGGGAATTATACACTTTTTTGTTTTGTGTGGGGTCCACCATTAACATCTATACCAAATCCCCTCACCTGGGATAAGAGTCTGCTATAGATTAGGTGAACCCTCAGTTGTTTGGTAGGTAGCTGAAGCTATAATTTGCCAACAATTAAAAAAAAATAATAATTTGTTAATGTTAATGTTAGTAGGTTGCATACGACATGCAGATGCACCACTTTACTGGCAGGATCAGAGCAACCACAAGGCGTGTTTTTTTTGGTATTCCTGATCACTCTGCTTATGCTACCTCAAGGAGTCTAATTAACAAAACAATCCTCCTATGTTGTAGAGTTGAGGAGAAGGTGAGACAATCTTTAGTTTAGCAAAAGAAACTTGGCAGGGCTGACACCATTCCTTGTTATTTCATTTAACAAATAGAACGGTATTGTCAGTCCACAACAAGAACAGATCAATGGGAATTTTTCTGTGACTGCATTGTCTTTAATCCTTTCACTGCCAGATCAGCTTTTGTGTGAAATATTAAAATGCCTGATGATTAGTTAAACCCCCAAATATTATATATTTTCTGAAAGCAAAGACCCTGCAAAATACAATGGTGGTAGTTTAAAATTGCTTATGATATTAGAGGAGCTGTTTATCAAATACATACTTTCAGTAAAAATTACACTAATAGGGCGTACACACGGTCGGACTTTGTTCGGACATTCCGACAACAAAATCCTAGGATTTTTTCCGACGGATGTTGGCTCAAACTTATTTTGTCTACACATGGTCGCACAAAGTTGTCGGAATTTCCGATCGCCAACCACGTGGTCACGTACACCACGTATGATGAGACTAGAAAAGGCCGGTTCAGAACCAAGCGCGGCACCCTTTGGGCTCCTTTTGCTAATCTCGTGTTAGTAAAAGTTTGGTGAGAGACGATTCGCGCTTTTTCAGACTCCTGGCTTTCAGATCATTTTCTGCCGTTCAGTTTGTGCTATTGGGTTTGTATCTGCTCTTCAGTGCGTGCAAGCAAGTTCCGCGTGACTTAGTCATTGTATTCTTGTTCGTTCGTTACTGTTTTTCAGGTCGCTCTTCACAGGCCTTGCTGTTCTTCAGTGCGTTCTGTTACTTCGTTCTGAGCAGCCGACCGTTTTCTAGCCATGTTTCGTATGCGTACTCCTCGTAGAGTTTGTGCTGTGCGGGGGCTTGGTGTTGGGGTCCTGATCTTGACACAAGTCCAGTCCATGAACAGGGTGGGGAGGAGTTCATGGACCAAGAATTGGTTGCTTCAGTGTGACCAGTTCTCTCATATGCCTTTGCTCCGTGAGATCCGTGAGAATAATCCTGATGATTTCAGGAACTTTCTCCGGATGACGGACCCCGTATTTCACAGTTTGTTGGCTTCGCTGACCCCCTATATTAGCAGGCAGGATACCTGCATGAGGCAAGCCATCACTCCGGAGCAGAAGTTGGTCGCTACCCTGTGGTATTTGGCGACAGGGAGAAGTCTGCAGGACTTGAAGTTCTCGACAGGCATCTCCCCCCAGGCTCTGGGGATCATTATCCCAGAGACCTGTTTTGCCATCATCCAGGTCCTTCAGAAGGAGTATATGAAGGTAAGATTTTTATCCTTTAATATCACATTTTATTGTATTGAATGTTTGCTAATATATTGTATTTCTTTCCTCACTCCCTAATTACCATGATTGTAATATGCTGTGAATGTCCCCTTTGTCCTCATGCATGCTGGATTTTTATGTAATTATTATTTTAGGTCCTTCATACATATTTGCCCTTCAATAACCTCCCCAGCATGGTGTCTCCTGGCCCTATATTCACCTCATGTAGTCACTTAACAATGTATTTTATCAGCTCCATAGTAGTGCTTTACCCCAAACACCCCCTAAAATGTTTGGAAATGTTATTTTTGATTTAAATTCAGGCAGAGTGCCAGAGGTTTTTTTTTTGTGGTGTCCCCAAATAATTTTTAGTAACCCTCCCTCCCCCAACTGCTAAGTCAGCTGATCCCAATTCTCTATCCTCAATCATCTATCTGCTGACTTTGCCAAACCCATACACACTATACCCACCTCTTTAGTGCTCAGATGTATGGATGAATTCCCCAAAGCATGTAGTGCAAGGGCCTGCCTGTATACTTTCAAATGGTACTGTTTCAAGTTTTTGTATCCTTTTATTATCTTGATAGGTAATAGCAGAATGTCCAAATGTCCTCAAATGTGTACAGTGTGTAGTTTTTATCTTTGCATTATGACAATTCTTACCTGTCCAGTGGGCTGCCAATAGTGTAACTAAGGAGGGGCTGTTCCAAGTAATACCCTGTATTTAGGCATTCATCTCTCAATGAAGTGAAGAGGGTTACCTGTCCAAGATTTCCACACACCCCCTATAATGTTAGAAATGGCCCATGAGAGGGGCGGGGAGAGGGAATATGATAGGTGTACCCTATACTTTGGCCTTGTTAAATTCCCTTTAGTAAATGCTATCTGGAGGTTGCCCCATAATGTTTGTGTCTAATCTGCTTGCCATGTTTCATAGTAAAAATAGTAATGTTTATTGTTTTTTCCTCAACAGTTTCCTTCCACGCCACAGGAATGGCAGACTGTGGCCTCCCACTTTGCCCAGCGGTGGGACTTTCCTAACTGCGGAGGGGCAATTGATGGGAAACACGTCCACATCGTCCCACCACCCAACTCGGGGTCATACTATTATAATTACAAGGGGTTTAATAGTATAGTGATGTTGGCGGTGGTGTCCGCTAATTACGACTTCTTGTATGTGGACGTGGGGAAGAATGGCTGGATGTCCGATGGTGGAGTCATCGCCCAGACGGAGTTCTACAGGCGTCTCCAGAATGGCAGCTTGGACTTGCCAGCTCCAGAGGACAATGTGGAAGGACTCCCATTTGTGTTAGTTGCTGATGAAGCATTTGCGCTGGGGGACCACCTGATGCGGCCATTCCCAATGAGGACCCTCACCCCGGAACAGAGGGTTTTTAATTACCGGCTGGCCAGAGCCCGAAGAGTGGTGGAGAACACATTTGGAATCCTGGCCAGCCGGTTCCGACTATTTCTGACACCCATCCATATGGCGGAGTATAAACTGAACCATATTGTACTTGCGTGCTGTGTGCTCCATAACTTTTTAAGGAAACATTCGGCCAACTATGCTGGCTCAGTTGGGCCTGAGGCTGGAATCCTACATTAAACCACACTGACGGCGCTTGAAAGTGGCCGTCCTGGCTTGCCCTCCCTGAGTGCCCGTGATGTCCAGTTACGCTACCTGGAGTTCTTTGCGGGTAGGGGGGCTATCAATATGCCAGACAATCTGTGAAGCCTTTTTATAATAAAAAAAAAAAGAAATTCTTGGTGGACATTTACTGCTTGTGTTTGTTTTAGCTGACCCTGACAGAAATGTGTTGAGTCCAGAAAATGTCGTGATTGTGTAACCTTATACAAAGCACTGTTGGCTGTTATTTCCTAAATGCAAAAACACATTTCACTACAAGTGCACTTGCAACTGCACTGAAACTGCACTTGTAGTGCAAAGAGGATTTGCCCTTAGGAAATAACCCCCATTTTGCTGAAAACAGCAATTACATCACCCCAAAAGTGTTGTATTGTAGTGTTGAGACAATAATCCACACATTCTTGAGTAAGCCACTTTTTTATACCTGCACAATCACATGTGCATTTACCAAAGGTTTTTAAAACTAACCAACATGTTTGTTGTATAACAGTTTTTGCAGTAGCATTATCAAAAATCGAAATGTCCATTTCAGATAAAACAGGCCTGTGTAAAATTTTGGAAGATGCACACCAATTTACGAATGTCAACATGTGCTATCTGCCATCAGGGGGGATCAAGGGACGTGTTTTGGGGGAGCAAGCCCTTCCTCAACGCTACTTTATAATTGAGGAAGGGGTTGCACACCCAAAACGCGTCCATTGATCTCCCGTGATGGCAGATAGCACATGTTGGCACACTGTGTGCATCCTCCAAATTTGGCTGTTCAAAACATTGCAAAAAGTTTAAAAAGACTGGACCACAATCCAAAAAGTGATTTTGTGGGTTTTTAAATTCACCCCAAAACATCAATGATGTTATTATTTTTTTTTAATCACATCATTGATTTTTTGCTGTATGTTTTGCAGTTCTACATTACATCCCATGATCTCCCCGATCAGGATCTGGGCACTTTATGATGTGAAACGTTCTGGATCCCTCACATCACGATCACCTAAAAAGAGAGAAAGAAAACAAAAACAGGTATCAAAAATCTGCCACCATTCATCTCTTTTACCTGAGTCTGTGGTCGCAGACACTCACCTGTTGTGGTGCCAATCTCCACCACATCTTCTTCTTCCTCCTGCTCTTCTTGGGTTGGTGTTAGTTCCCCTTCTTCCAGAGGTGGGGGGTCTGTGGTCTCCTCGGATGAGGGGTGTCCTCCAAGTCTTTTCTCCCCTATGTAAAACAAAAATGGTATAATTAGCACACAGATATTTGATGGCAGAACTAGAAATAGGAAACATTGCTTGGAAGTGGGGTACAATTGTTTATTTTAGCCGAGTTCCAAGATGTCTTTTTTTTAATGCCCTTTGTCAAGCTGCAATACTTTACCTGTTTGTACAAGCTTCACAGATGGAGACCCCCCTATAGTATACACTGGAGCACCTGTGTGGCCCCCTAATAAAAATGGTGTTCTGGGGTCCCACACTAGTGCTCCAGTGTCCAGATGTGAAAACAGCTGCTCAGTGTCCTCTCCTTACACAGAATCTAGTTTGCATTTCATTCTAGTAACAAACCCATCTACACAAACAAATATTTGGCATCCAAGTAGGCCCAAAAAAAATGTGGGAAAATGCATATGGCCTAAACAATGGTGTTTTAGAGGCCGAAAGGAAAATGTTTGATACGAACGAATAGTGGGCCCATGAACATTAAAGTTGCCCTTTTAAACGTTACAATTAATAAAAGCATATGGAGCAGAACGAACGGAATAAAGACAGAAAGACTAGGAACACAGCACAACTACTTACTTTTTTGCAGCACTCTCCGGATCTTTCGGTACTGCTCTTGCTCTCTCAATTTGAGGTCTGACCACGGCTTCCTGAGCTGATCTTTTGATCGTCGTACCCCGAAATTCTTCTGCAGACTTTTGATCACTTTCGCCATGATCTTGGCCTTTCGGATATTGGGGTTGGGGTAAGGCCCATACTTTCCATCATAGTCGGACTTCTTCATGATGTCGACCATCTCCAACATCTCCCCAAAGGACATATTTGTGGCCTTAAAACGTCTCCTTCTGGATCGGGACGTGTCCGGATCCGGGCTTTCCTCCTCCTCCTCCTCGTTCCTGCAATTATCACGCACCTGCTGTGACTCCGCCATGTGCTCTTCCCCCACTGCGCCGAACGAAAAGGGGCGGGGAATAGACTAAAAAGAACGTCAGGGGCGGGCGGAGTTACACGCATGCGCAGTGTGTGTATAAAGCGTAACACGCGTGCGTATTACATACGATCTGTGAGCGGAGGAAGGAGCATTGGACGCGCCGATCGTAAGAACGAAGGTAAGAGACAAACTTGTGCCTATACTGCTTCTACATTGAGGCCTATATTGTAACAAGATTAGGAGAGTTTTGTCTGACATTAGGGTTTGTCTTGTGTTGTGTCTTGCAGTGAACATGGATATGCTACTTAAAGATGATGACTTCATGTCAGTATTCATAGATATGTTAAGGGAGCTGCCCTGTCTGTGGGAGATTAAACACCCCCATTTCAAGAACCAAGCAAAGAGGAAGGCAGCACTGGAGCAATTGTGTGAAATTGTGAAGCAGGTGATCCCCACGGCAGACATCACCTATTTAAATAAATTAATTGGTGGCCTGAGGGGTACATATCTGAGGGAGCGCAAGAAAGTCCTGGATTCACAGAGATCCGGAGCAGCAGATGACATCTATGTCCCCAGGATGTTGTACTACAACAGGCTGCATTTTCTGGCAGGCCAGACTGAACCCAGGTCCTCCTTCTCCAGTCTTCCTTCCACGTTTCCTTCCCCCCTTGCTGAGGCTTCTGACGCCCAACCTGGGCCTTCCAGGCCACATGTGGAGGAGCCTAGATTGAGCCAGGTATAGCATTCCTCTAAATATTTCTGCTTGTACAATCAATGATGTTAACTAGATGTTAGTTGGGAGTACTAATTTATGATTGTGATTGATGATGCAAAACATTACAACCATGTCCCTTTTTCATACACAGGGAAGTCTCAGCCAGGAGGTGGCCGGGCCTAGCCGGCTGGCTGATCTGCCGGTCCCTCCACCCCCCCTGAAAAGAGAAAGTGGCAGTAGGAGGAGTACCCTGGAGGAGGCTACCAGAGGACTCTTTTAGATGGCCACAGAGGTCCTGGGCTGCCGTCATTGCATATAAAATGCAGAGGATGGAGGAGGGCCAACAAGTCATGTGTGAGGCGCTCATATTGGAGGCTCTTAAGAAAGGTATGAGGGGCCAAATGACAGCTCAGACACACCTTTGCGATGGTCCTCCTCCTCCTGCAGGTCCTCCTCCTCGTCCTCCCTCTCCTCCAGGTCCTCCCAGTCCTCCTCCAGGTCCTACTCCTCCTCCTGCCACATCTCCAACTGCACAGCCACAGCTGGGAAGGAAGCGTGAAAGGAAAACCAGAAAGTGAGGACCCTGGATCCAGTCTGGTCGGCCAAAAAATGCAGCCTCTTGTGGTACCACAGCCTGGGGACACAGATGTCATCTGCTGCTTTCCGGATCTCTGCGAATTCTGGACCAGACTGCCCTCCCTTACATATGGACTCCTCAGGCCACCAATTTTGATGTTCAAGAATTGATGTCTGCCGTGGGGGTCCCAGGCTTCGCTAATTTCTCCTGTTGATCCAGTGTTGCCTTCCTCTTTGTTTGGTTCTGATCCCTTAATAAAGAATTTTTGTTTGAATTATACTCTCCTATGTGTTTTCATTCAAAAAGGACAGTTTGTTTGTGAGGATTCAGGTACATTTCAAATATACAATGTGAAATGAACAAGGGACACCAACACCAAACAATATCCTGGAGATTAAATAATAAAAGATATCAATGGTGTTGGGGTAACTTGACACACAAAACACACACAAAAATATTCTAGAGTAAAAATAAAAATAACATTGAACAAAGATCAGCCTTTGAAAAAATCCAAACATTAAAGAAAAAAAAAGGCTTAAAATCCCCCAAAAAATTAAATAAAAAAAAAAATAAAAAACTGTCAGATGTGACAACTAATAACAATATATTCAGGGAATCGCAATAAAAAACAAAAATAAAACTTTGTGAGAAGTGTGAATATGAGCAGCAAAACTACTTAATTCTTGTCACATTATAAAGAAGAAGAGAGTGCGCTGTATTAAACCATTTTTAACATTGCAGTGTGACGAAAGTGCTGTATCCATTGCGAATGCTAAGTTTACCAGAACGAGCTGTTCCGTCTTGGAATTTCTTCTGAGCATGCGTGGCACTTTGTGCATCGGAACAGGCCACACACGGTCGGAATTGACGCAATCGGATTTTGTTGTCGGAAAATTTTATCTCCTGCTCTCCAACTTTGTGTGTCGGAAAATCCGATGGAAAATGTCCGATGGCGCCCACACACAATCGGAATTTCCGACAACACGCTCCGATCGGACATTTTCCATCGGAAAATCCGACCGTGTGTACGGGGCATAACAGTAATGTTACTGCACACAAACAAGATGCATTACCCAACTTTTTGGTAAAATATAAAATATGAGGTTGTTCCAAGTAAATAGAAAACCAACATTAAAAGCCTTAAAATTGTGCATGGCGGTGAAAAGGTAAATGTAATGCCGGCAATCAGAAACAGAAATACTATATAATGTTATTGTGGTGCCTTAAAATGCATGTCTAACCAAAACCTTTTTTCTTTTGGACAGCCACTGTCCAGGGCTCCATTAGAGAGATTTTCCCTCATTTCCTGTCCTGCAGATAACAGTTTTACCAGACAGGAACAGAGGAAAAATCTGCAATAGGACAGAAATGCAAGGCTGACAGGGATTCCAGCCTTCCAGTACTTTACTAAAAATTGTGTTTATTTCTGTGCTGCTATTGGAGAGATTCCCTCACTTTCTATGGTAAAAAGTTATCTGCAGGACAGGAAGTGAGGGAAAATCTCTCTAATGGAGCCCCAGATAGAAGTAAAAACCTGACAGGGATTCTTTATCTTTCCCCACTCTGCATTGTGCATTATGGTAAAAATGCACACCTTAACACATAACAATGCATGGCAAAGCACCTTCTCTATGGGCAGTGCAATGCGGTGTCTTTCATTGTGAATTGCACCCCAATACATTGTACAGTAGATCCCAACACACAACACACCTCTAGGCACCATAATACACATACCATGCTCTGCGGTGTGCTGCCTTATTAAAAAAAGGTCATGTGTGTTTTTTCATCCATTGTGGTACATTGGCAGCTGTTCATTATAAATGAATGTGATCATTAACACCCGGCAATGGAATGGGTCATACGTGGTTTTCATGAATATATTCAAGGATATACTTTGATTTGATATAAATGCAGTTTAACAGACTGAATGAGTCCTGCACATTATCACACATATCTCCTAAAGACACAGCTCTGTAGATCAGATTGGAAGATTTGCTCTTCATATTTCACTTACGCTGCACACATGAGATTTTCAATAAGGCATATATCGTTTGTCCTCCGTGACACTACAGAATGTACAGTGAATATCCCTCCTATAATGATGTCTCCATCCTGAGAATACTTGTACTCAAATGTATAATTCCTCATAGTCATATCACAGCGGTGAGCAGAGTTCTGGGTTTCAGATATGCAGGGGGTCACACACAAAGACAACAACCACAATATTCTAAGTGGATATCTGAAGACAACATGGCCGAGTCTCTGATAGACTCCAATGACTTCTTTCTCTTCTCCTGACTTCATTATCACTGACATCAGCCCAGGATCCTGACACTGATTTCATGGTTCAGCTGAAGGCTGTGAGAGTGTCAGGTTTATAAAGAATAATTCTGTTATTTATTACTGATAGACTGGAATATGAATCTGCTTATAGAGTAGGAAAAAAGGCCAAACCTAAAATACACAGAATCCATCTTTGTCAGCACTGTAGAAAGTGAAGGTTATAAAAATATCATTATGATATATTGTACATGAAACAGTAAATATTAGAAGTTTGATGGCCAAGAATGCCATGATTATTATTAATATTCATAATATTTTAATTGTTATATAAATATAGGTGTAGGGATGAGATTCAGCAGCTACCATAGATTTTTGGTAAATCCCTGGGATTCGTAAAGTTTGTGAATCACAAACTTTTGGCTGAAAAGTTTTCAGGTTCACCACCAAAATGGAGAACAACCTCTAATGCAGTGCACAAGGAATAGATGAAGGAATGGATGACCTATCGATAGACGGGTGGGGTCACAGTAGCTACAGTATATTATCTGTGTTTTTAGGGACAGCTGACACTTTTGTATAGGGAGAAATTATTATTATTTTTATGTTTTCCTCTGTGCATGTCCCCCATGGCAGTGCATAAATCAGAACATAAATGTGATACTGACAATCTGTCCTTTAACTGATTTCTGCCCGCCGGCCATCATATGACGACCAGGCGGTACGGCTCTCGTTGTCGCGGGCGTCATATGACGTCAGTCCATTTAAACAGGGAATGCGTGCGATTGTGTGTGTACCTTCGGTGACGGCGTGTAACGGAGACACTGCTCGCCACCGAGGGGGGTGAACAGCCATTGGGCAGGGCTGTTTACCACGTGATCATAGATGGTACCACCCCACTTTGCATGGCACATGCGCATGATCTCGAGCGTGGTGCGCACGCACGTCAGTGGCAGCGTGTTCCCAGGAACACTGCTCGTCACCGACGCTGGTAAACAGCCATTGGCTAGCGGCTGTTTGCCACGTGATTAGCTGTGATCTTTTCACAGCCGATCACTAAATGTAAACATAGAGCGGTAAGGAGATGTTACCGGGTTCTCCTCCTCACACACCGATTGTGTGTGAGAAGGAGATTTCGGTAACATCTCGTTACCGCTTACAGTGTACACTAATCACACTGATTTCCCCCCAATAAAGATAACCTATCACCACCCATCAAAGTACCTGTTACAGTCCATATGAGTACCTTTCACAGTTCATCTGAGTACCTGTCACAGTCCATATAAGTACCTGTCACAGTTCATCTGAGTACCTGTCACAGTCCATATGAGTACCTGTCACAGTTCATCTGAGTACCTGTCACAGTCCATCAGAGTACCTGAGTACCTGTCACAGTCCATCAGAGTACCCGAGTACCTGTCACAGTCCATCTGAGTACCCGAGTACCTGAGTACCTGTCACAGTCCATATGAGTACCTTTCACAGTTCATCTGAGTACCTGTCACAGTTCATATGAGTACCTGTCACAGTCCATCAGAGTACCTGAGTACCTGTTACAGTCCATCAGAGTACCCGAGTACCTGTCACAGTCCATCTGAGTACCCGAGTACCTGAGTACCTGTCACAGTTCATCTGAGTACCTGAGTACCTGTCACAGTCCATCAGAGTACCCGAGTACCTGTCACAGTCCATCTGAGTACTTGAGTACCTGTCACAGTTCATCTGAGTACCTGAGTACCTGAGTACCTGTCACAGTCCATCTGAGTACCCGAGTACCTGTCACAGTCGATCTGAGTACCGAGTACCTGTCACAGTTCATCTGAGTACCTGAGTACCTGTCACAGTGCATATGAGTACCAGAGTACCTGAGTACCTGTCACAGTCCAGATGAGTACCCGAGTACCTGAGTCCCTGTCACAGTCCATATGAGTACCGAGTACCTGTCACCGCCCTTCAGAGTACCTGAATACCAGTCACCGGCCCATCAGAGTACCCAAATACCTATCTGTAGCCCATCAGAGTACCCGAGTACCTGTCACCAGGCCATCAGAGTATCCGAGTACCTGTCACCAGGCCATCTGTCAGGAAGGGCATGCCAGCACCCAAGATGGCTGCCAAAGAAGATGACCTGTTACCCCTGCCTGTCAGGAAGGGCATGCCAGCACCCAAGATGGCTGCCGAAGAAGATGACCTGTTACCTCTGCCCCTGTCAGAATGCCATTGGTGCGCACGCACCCTGTGACAGCTTTTGCCACCCAAACAGGCTATTTAAACTCAGCCAGTTCCCAGACTCAGTGCTGTCTGCTCTACATTGTTCCCGTGTGTTCCTGTTGCCTTGTATCTGATACCTGTTCCTGTTAACCGACCCAGCTTGCCTCTGACGTTCCTGCTTCCTGCTTCCTACCTGTATCTGACCCGGCTTGTTTGACTCCGCATCTGCCTGCTCCCTCTGCTACCTTGCTGCCAGCCCATCACCGATCCGGCATGTATCCTGACTATGCTTCTGCCTTCGCATCTGCTCCTGATGTGCCCTCCAGTGTATGACCCATCCTGCCTGTACCTGCCTTCTCTTCTGCTTGAAGAATCCTACTGAACTACATCCCTCCTGCAGCTGTCCTGGCTTCACTGTCTGTGATCCACCTGGCACTCAAGCGACTCTGCACTCCTGTGCCTCCTGTCTGCTCTACTAGGGGGCCTCGAGTCAGAGGTGTAAGAGAGGCCGTCCTCTGCATATCAGGCTCTACCGTCAGGTACGTGACACCATCAGAGTACCCGAGTACCTGTTTGCAGCTCATCAAGTTACCTGTCTCCAGCCCATCAGAGTACCCAAGTACCTGTCTGCAGCTCATCAAGTTACCGAGTACCTCTCTTCAGCCCATCAGAGTACACGAGTACCTATCTGCAGCCCATCAGAGTACCCAAGTACCTATTTGCAGCCCATGCCTCATAGAATATACGTTGGGGTGTTTGCTTTCCAAAATGGGATCATTTTGTGGGTAATTCCATTGTCCTGGTGCTCAAGGAACTTCAAAAGTGTGATAGATAGGAATGAAATGAGATGTGTAATTTATGCTCCCAGAATGCCTGAAGGTACTACTTCAATGTTGGGCCTCTGTATGTGGCCAGGCTGTGTAAAGGTCTCACACATGTGGTATCGCCATACTTGGAAAGAGTAGCAGAATGTATTTTGAGTGTAATTTTTGCTATAAACATGCTATGTGTTAGAAATATCTTATAAATTGACAACTTTGTGTAAAAAAAATGCGTTATCATTTTTTTTTCCACATTTTCCAAAAATTTCTGGAAAAAATTAACCATTCAAAAGATTTATTATGCCTCATAGATTACACGTTGGGGTGTTAGCTTTCCAAAATGGGGTCATTTTGTGGGCAATTCCATTGTCCTGGTGCTCCAGGGCCTTCAAAAGTGTAATAGGTGGTTGAGAAATGAGATATGTCATTTATGCTCGTAGAACGCCTGAAGGTGCTACTTCAATGTTGGTCCTCTGTATGTGGCCAGGCTGTGTAAAAGTCTCACACATGTGGTATTGCCATACTCAGGAAGAGTAGCAGAATGTATTTTGGGGTGTAATTTGTTGTATGCATATGCTGTGTGTTAGAAATAACCTGATAATATGACAATTTTGTAAAAGTCCTGGCTAGGAGGGCTGGAGAAAGGGGCAGCTGCTGGCCTGGTAGTGCCTGAAGCGGTGGTGCTGGGATCAGTTGCCAAAGTAGGAGGACAGCTAGGCACTAGGACTTTGCTACACAAACAAGGGGTGGGTGGTCCCTGCCTGTAAAGAATTTTGTGCAACTGATCTGACTGAGCCTTTGTCAGATCATCCAAACAGTGCTAGCTGGTCCTGGGAGTTGTAGTTCTACGAGCATGATTTGTGTTGGAGGTAGAGGAGAAGTGTATATACAGACTGTATATAGTTGTGTCTCTCTACTGCTTTAATCAAGTGGGCACCCCATGATATCCCTATCCAAGTTTATTCCCCTTAATAAAACATTAAACAAAGCACTGGACTGTTCTTCTCACTCAAGTGTGCTGTGAAGATGCGGTGTGCCTGGCTGTGCAGGGTGGGGGATCCCTTTACACTTGTGGCTCCTTAGTGGGTGCGCTACATAATTATCAATCAGCTGCTGCACCTGCATGGATCTAATGTGGAAAGTGACAGGGTCTGCATCCCTTTAGACGTGATTTTCCTTTGGAAGTATCTTACCAAAAATTTAATTTTTGTTGCAGGGGATGCACAAAATCCGATTTGTATCTGATATGTATCCGACTAATTTGTATTTGACTTCTGGGAAAATCAGTGAGCCAATTACACAAGCAGGAAATTACATTTCTTGGGGGAAGGGTGTTCTGTACACCATCTGTGTAAAGAACGCCTCCAGGTGGACATATTGCATTTTATAGAACATTACAGTGCTTGAAAGTAAAGGTAATTGTTAAATTATTCAATTATAATATGACTTGAGCAATTGTATACAATATATTATAATTTTTTTATTTGCTAATTTTTTTTCTCATGAAAGTGGAATTGACCTTTAAGTGCCTCTTCTCCGGAGTGAATACCTGTAATCTATCAGTCCTCATAGCTGAGATCCTCTGTCCTCCTTGTTCATTTTGTTGCCCTTTGCTGACCTCTTTCGAATTCATCAACATCTTTCCTGACGATTGGTGACCAAAACTGAGCTGTAAATTCAAGATGAGGCTGAGCCAGTGTATTGTAAAGGGGTAGAATTATTTATCTCTGGAATGTTCACATTTGCAAAGCAAATTGTTTATAAATAGTCCAGATAAAATTTATCTGCTTATAAGTGCTCAGCAAACAGGTCATCTCATCCTGATGGCATTCTCTAAATGAGATATAACTAGATAAACAATCTATAATCAAAAAAAGTTCTAGTCGTTCTATATACTTGTTACCTATAATCATTTCTGTATTTTTTAAGCTGTCCCGCTATGTAAAAGAAGTCCAGTACAAGGATCCAAATGGCAAGGTCATGATTTTTAATGAAAAAGGAGAACGGCCCAGCCCACTGGACATTGTAAATTGGATTACAAGAATTAAATGTAGAAATATCACTGATTGTATGCTTGTGGGTCACTTTGATGGGTCCCTTTCAGAGGGTCAGCAACTTACACTAGAACCAGAGCGAATATCATGGAAAGGAGACAAGGTGAGTTACACTGGGGAAGCTGATCCAGAACTTATACAAGAAACATACTAGTTTTTATGCTAAAGCCCATCTCCAGACAAATCCTAACCCCTCCCCCCATCCTGTACATAGATGGCCAACATCTTCCCTGACTCATTCCATGGTGATTAGATGAAGGTGTCAGTGCTGACTGTGTGGATATGAACTACAAAACATCTTCTACATTACAGAACAAGTCCAGCTGAATGTGACTGACTACTACTAGCTACCCCCTCCTCATCACACAGACCGGGACATAGACACTCATAGAAGGATCCCGACTCCTGTGTACAGGAGAAGATAAAAGACTTTGGATTGGAATGACCGCCAGTATTATCCATGGCCAGATTCTACCCAGACCTTCTGAATTAATCTGACTATAAAAAGAAAAAAACTGTTTAGAGTAGTAATTCCCCAATCAGAAATGTGTATACAGATTAAAAAAAACAAAAAACATGGAGCTACCTGGATTTCTGTATGAGTGACTCCTAAAATTAGGTCAAATGAAAAAAAAAAAAAATCTAGGAACAAAATATCACACACAACATTTTACATGGTCATATATACTGGTGGCTAGGGATGAGATTTGTGTTAGAATCGAACGCATGTTCGACTCGAACATCGCCTGTTCGATTGTTCACCGAATTACGAACTATATGGGCCGTTCGCGCCAAATTCGAGTGGCGCGTCATGACCCATAATTCACTGCGGCATCGCAGTGCATTGCTGGCTGATGATTGGTCAAGCATGCACTATGAACCGCATGCTTGGCCAATCACAGCGCCGTCTGAACAGAGAGCCATAATTGGCCAAAGCCAAGGAGGCTTTGGCCAATTATGGCTCAGGGGGTTTAGTACATGCCCCACACTATATAAGGCCGCCTGCACGGCGGCCCTGTGTAGTGTGTTTCTGCGTTCAGATAGAGAGAGAGAGAGAGACAGAAGGACAGACAGACAAACAGTGTCATTTGAATTAAGTTAGATAGAGTAGGCAGGTCGAGTCAGTTAGCTGCAGTTATTGTGTATATACAGTGTATTGTGTATATATGCATCCCAGGTGTTGTATATATATATATATATATATATATATATATATATATATATATATATATATATATATATATATATATATATAGTATTCAGTTTAGCTAGATCCTATTCTTCTCTTCCTAATATACTGACAGGCAGGCAGGTGTTTTTAAAGTATTTCCAGCTACTGTACTGCAGCATATATTAGTCTGACCTACAGTATAGCAACCTGTAGCCAGGTGCTTGTGTAGGCTCATTGAAGTATTTCCAGCTACTTTACTGTGTACCCTGCACAGTCTGACCTACAGTATAACAACCTGCAGCCAGTTGCTTGTGTAGGCTCATTGAAGTATTTCCAGCTACTTTACTGTGTACCCTGCACAGTCTGACCTACAGTATAGCTACCTGCAGCCAGTTGCTTGTGTAGGCTCATTGACGTATTTCCAGTTACTGTACTGTGTACACTGCACAGTTTCACCTACATTATAGCTACCTGAAGACAAGTGCAGGTGTTATCATACTAATAATACTACAGGCAGGCAGTTGATTCTGCTAGCTGCAGTATAATTGGTATATATATATATATATATATATATATATATATATGTATCCCAGTTTTGTGCAGCTCACTGCAGGCCAATAGTATGTCTGGAAGGCCAACAAGGAGAGGCAGACAGTCACAAGCCAATAAAAGAGGGCAAGCAGGCTCTGTGTCTAGAGGCAACAGTGCTGGTCGTGGACACGGTGCATCCTCATCAGCATGTGGCCGTGGGACACGCTTGACCTTTTTTTTCGGCAGCTGGCCATGTTGAGCTGGTCGAGTGGATGACCAAGCCGTCCTCATCCTCCTCATCCTATCTCACCCAGGCTCAGGGTACTTTGTCTGGCAAAGCAGCTGCCAACGCTGCCTCTTCCCTCAGCTCAATGGCATCAGTGACTCCTTCCCTAGCCCCACCATGTCCTCCTGATAAATCCCTCAAACTCTTTAAACACAGTGTTGGGTACATCCTCCAGGAGGATGCCCAGCATTTAGAAGGCTCTGATGATGATACTGAGCTAGATGAAGGCAGTAACGTGAGCATGGACAGAGGGGGTGCCCAAGAAGGACAGCAATCTGGCAGTCATGTTTCCCCAGCTGTAGCATACTGCCAGGTTTGCTCCAGTGATGAGGAGGGAGGGGATGATGAGGTCACTGACTCCATGTGGGTGCCTGATAGGAGAGAGGAGGAGGAGGAGGAGGCACATATCCAACGAGGCAGGATGCCCTCCAGGGGCCAGCTTAAGGGCAGCACACCGACTGCATCACACCGCAGAGCAATGTCTTGTCCTCACTGGACAGGGCGGTCAGCGGTAAGGTGCATATTACCGCTGACTCATGGTCCAGCAGACATGGACAGGGACGTTACCTAAGTTTCACGGCGCATTGGGTGACTCTGCTGGCAGCTGGGAAGGATGCAGGACAAGGTGCAGTAGTGTTGGAGGTTGTTCTGCCACCACGCCTCCAAAATGCCACTACTAGTGATTCTGACAAACCTTTCTCCTCCACCCCACCTCTTCTTCTTTCTCTATGGCCTCTTCCTGTGCTTTGTCCTCGGAACCAGCGGTGCTTCGTAGGCGTTCAAGGGGCTACGCAAGTACGCAGGCCAAAAGATGCCATGCGGTGCTTGAGCTGGTGTGCTTGGGGGACAGGAGCCACACTGGGGCAGAGGTTCTGTCAGCTCTGCAGGGGCAGGTTCAGAGGTGGTTGACGCCACGCCAACTTAAGGCAGGAATGGTGGTTTACAACAATGGCACCAACCTCCTCTCTGCCCTCCGACAGGGACAAAAGACCCATGTGCCCTGTATGGCTCACGTCCTTAACTTGGTGGTGCAGCGGTTCTTGGGCAGGTACCCAGGCTTACAGGATGTTCTGAGGCAGGCCAGGAAAGTCTGTGTGCATTTCCGTATAATGCCAGTGCTCGGCTGGCTGACCTCCAAAAGGAATTTAACCTGCCCAAGAACCGCCTAATCTGTGACATGCCCACCAGGTGGAACTCAGTGTTGGCCATGCTGCAGCAGCTGCACACGCAGCAGAGGGTCATCAATGAGTACCTGTGCGACTATGGCACTAGGACAGGGTCAGGGGAGCTTGGTTTATTTTCCCCACGCCAGTAGGCCATGATCAGGGATGCATGCACTGTCCTGTCACCATTTGAGGAGGCCACAAGGATGGTGAGCAGTGACAGTGCATGCATCAGTGACACTGTCCTCCTTGTCCACCTGTTGGAGCACACGCTGCGTGGAATAATGGACAGGGCACTTGAGGCAGAACAGAGGCAGGAAGAGGAGGACTTCCTTAGCTCTCAAGGCCCCCTTTATCCAGACAGTGTTCCTGCGTGCCCGCCGATCACACAGGAAGAGGAC
Source organism: Aquarana catesbeiana (assembly GCF_042186555.1). Classification (NCBI taxonomy): domain Eukaryota; kingdom Metazoa; phylum Chordata; class Amphibia; order Anura; family Ranidae; genus Aquarana; species Aquarana catesbeiana. The sequence goes on along the minus strand of NC_133324.1, from coordinate 12,596,182 downwards.
AAGGAGGAGGAGGAGGAAGATTATGTCAGTATGGAGGTGGAGCCTGGCACTCAGCATCAGCAGCAGTCTTTAAGGGATCAGTCCCAAGAAACACATGGACTTGTACGTGGCTGGGAGGAGGTGGCTGCGGACCATGTCGTCCTTAGTGACCCAGAGGACTCCGGACCGAATGCCTCAGCAAACCTACGCTGCATGGCCTCCCTGATCCTGCAAAGCCTGCGTAAGTATCCTCGTATTCGTGGTATCAAGGTGAAGGACCTATACTGGCTGGCAACCCTCCTTGATCCATGTTACAAGGGTAAGGTTGCAAGCCTTATCTTGCCATCGTAGAGGGAGCAGAGGATGAAACATCTTCGGGAGGCCTTGCAGAAAGGTCTGTGCAACGCGTTCCCAGAGACTGGGAGGTTATAAACTCCTGTTTCTGGACAACGTGTTGCTGAGGCTTCGGTCAGTCAAAGAAGGAGCGGTGGAGAAGGTGGCCGTCTGACAGATGCGTTCAGACAATTTTTTGGTCCGCAGCCCCAAGGTATGATCGGTTCCAGCAACCATCGCCAGCGTCTGTTTTACATGGTGCAGGAATACCTAGGGGCAAGATCAGACTTGGACACCTTTCCCACCGAAAATCCTCTGGGTTACTGGGTCTTGAGGATGGATCACTGGCCAGAGCTTGCACAGTATGCAATTGAGCTACTGGCCTGTCCTGCATCCAGCGTTCTTTCGGAACGCACATTTAGTGCTGCTGGAGGCGTGGTAACCGATCACAGGGTGCGTCTGTCCACCGACTCGGTCGATCGACTGACCTTCATAAAAATGAATCAGTCTTGGATCACCACCAGCTACTAAGCACCTGATGCTGATGTAACCGAATAATTTTTTTTGAAATCTCAGATCCCTTCAAAGACTGCCTATGCTGATGCTGAGTGACTATCCCTGAGTAATTATCCTCTTCCTCCTCAATCATCACGCTGATAGCTTGTAAGAACATTTTTGGTTCTGGGCGCCACCACCAGTGCCTAAGGCCCAATTTTTCTGCCCCTGTTTAATAGGGGTGTGTAATTACAATTTTTGATGCAATACTTTGCAGCAGGGCTCGTTCCTGCGTTCCAACTAGAGTGTCTGTGAGGGGTTGCAGTGTTGTGGCACCAGCACCAGTGCCTAAGGCCCAATTTTTCTGCCCCTGTTTAACAGGGGCGTGTAATTACAATTTTTGATGCAATACTTTGCAGCAGGGCTCGTTCCTGCATTCCAACTAGAGTGTCTTTGAGGGGTTGCAGTGTTGAGGCACCAGCACCACCACCACCAAAGGCCCAATTTTTCTGCCCCTGTTTAACAGGGGCATGTAATTACAATTCTTGATCTAATATTTCACAGCAAGGCCCATTTCTGCACCCACCAAGAGTGAGTGAAGAATTACAGTGTTGTGGCACCAGCACCACCACCACCACCACCAAAGGCCCAGTTTTTCTGCCCCTGTTCAACAGGGGCATGTAATTACAATTCTTGATCTAATATTTCACAGCAGGGTCCTGTGAAGGCTTACAGTGTTGTGGCCACAACAACACCTAAGGCCCAAATTTCTGCTGAGTATATAGGGCAGGTCCCTACTTTCAAACATCTAACTTACAAACGACTCCTACTTGCAAACGGAAGGAGACAACAGGAAGTGAGATGAAATCTACCCCTAGGAAGGGAAATTCTCTCCTGTAAGAGTTAATATGGGAAAAACATTTCTCCTTTCCACTGATGCTTTCCAATCCTTGTTCCACAAAAAAACCCAAATTCTCAAAAAGCATTTGTCATTGGGACAAAAAGTGAGGTGAAATCTTCTGAAGAGGAGGAAAGACAGCAAAACAAATGTCACAGGGGTGATAACCCTTCCCTATGTTTTCCAAAAAGCTTAAAAAAGATTTTTTGGCTGGAACTAAACACGTTAAAAATGTACCCGTTCAAAATGACAAACAGATTCTACTTAACAACAAACCTACAGTCCCTGTCTTGTTTGCACCGCCTGTATACTGCTGTTCAGAGTATATAGGGCCTGGTGGCCCCACACCTTTCCTTATTTTAATTTGGGTGCAGGGTTCCCCTTAATATCCATACAAGACCCAAAGGGCCTGGTAATGGACTGGGGGGTACCCATGGTGTTTTTCTCACTGATTTTCATCCATATTGCCAGGACCCGACATTACATTAAACCCGCAAGCAGTTTTAAATGAGATTTTTTCCTTTAAAAATGACATTTGGTGCAGGGACTGTTCTAAACACGGGAAACACGTGCCACTTTACAGGCATACTATAGACACCCCCAGGTACGATATTTAAAGGAATATTTCACTTTTTTTTTACTTTAAGCATCATTAAAATCACTGCTCCCGAAAAAACGGACGTTTTTAAAAGTTTTTTTTGCATTGATACATGTCCCCTGGGGTAGGACCCGGGTCCCCAAACCCCTTCTAGGACAATACCATGCAAATTGGCCTTTAAAATGAGCACTTTTGATTTTGAACGTTCAAGTCCCATAGACATCAATGGGGTTCTAACGTTCGTGCAAACTTTCGGTCCGTTCGCAGGTTCTGGTGTGAACCGAACCGGGGGGTGTTCGGCTCATCCCTTCTAAGCAGGAAGCACATACTCCAGGTGATGGGTGTGTATAAATACAGTGGCCGTTTTCTTGGCCTCTCGTAGGGTGGAGAACCTCATCAGCAGTTGAGTTGTTCCAAAAAATGTAAGCAGACTGGGGTTTATGGTGTTGTATTTTGGCACTCCCCAGGCCATGAACCCTTTCACACTACACACACTCCTGTCACCTTCTGGAATGGTTCTTGTGTTTATACCAAGGTATGCATTCTACATCATTTTAAACACCAGAATCTTAGCTTACTTACATCTGTATTTTTTTCTTGAATAGTTCATATCGTTTTATATTATCTTAGGTCCCAAGAGGTCAATGCTCCGAGGAATGTCTTCCCGGGTTCAGAAAATCCGTAAGAGAAGGCTATCACCCATGTTGTTATAATTGTGCTCCATGTTCAGAAGGAGAAATATCAAACCATTCTGGTAAGCTTTAGGTTTATTTAAATATAAACTCTGATATTGGATGAGAGAATGAAAACTTTCAAAGTCATTTAAAGTGATTCTGTAACCACTTTACAGTTCGCAGGCTGAACATCCCCCTAAATTGTATGAAATAAATGATTACTGATGAAGCCTTTCTGCCTTTTGTAGGGGAAAGATTGCTGCACTTTTCTTCTACCTCTGACCCTTCTGGGAGTGTTGGAGGCTTTCTTAAGCAAGCAATGACAATCAGCTTCCTCCTTCTGCCTGCTTGAGAAAGCCCCCAACAATTTTGTACTTATCTAAACGTAATGGTCTTGAAAATTATTACACAAAAGAGGCCAAAACTGTCAAATAGTTGCATTCTTGGTATACCATGACTAATGTTATTTTTACTTATTTTTACTCTACAGACAGTAAAAGCTGCACGAAGTGTCCTCAAAATGAATGGCCTAACAAAGCTAAAAATATTTGTATTGACAAGGTCAATGAATATTTATCATACGAGGAGGACATTCTAGTTTTATTTTTTTCTGTAACTTCAGTCATATTTGCTACAACATCTCTCTTTATAGTTGGACTATTTTTTTTGTTTCGGAGCACTCCCATAGTCAGAGCCAATAACCGGAACCTCAGTTTCATTCTGCTCCTCTCCCTCTTACTGAGCTTCCTTTCTGTATTCCTGTTCCTTGGCCGTCCTGTGAATATTACCTGTATGCTGCAACAAGTCACTTTTGGAATTCCCTTCACCATCTCAGCATCTTCTATCCTAGCCAAAACCTTCATCGTCTTCATTGCTTTTAAGGCCACCAAACCTGGAAGCTCTTGTAGAAAATGGGTGGGAGTCAAACTTCCCAATACAGTCATGTTATTCTGCGCATCCATTCAGGTTATAAATTGCATTCTCTGGTTGTCTATCTCTCCACCATTTCAGGAGTATGACATGGACTCCTATCCTGGGAAGATCCTCATTCAGTGTAATGAAGGGTCAGTTATCGGGTTCTACTCTATGTTGGGTTATATGGGGTTTCTGGCAGCTGTGAGTTTTGTTCTGGCTTTCATGGTGAGGACATTACCGGACAGTTTTAATGAGGCCAAGTACATCACCTTCAGCATGCTGGTGTTCTGCAGTGTCTGGATTGCCATGATCCCGGCCTATCTGAGCACCAGAGGGAAATACATGGTGGCTGTGGAGATATTCACCATACTGACCTCCAGTGCTGGAATATTATTGTGTATGTTTTCTCCAAAACTCTACATTTTGCTTTTCAAACCTGAACTGAATACAAAGAAAACCATGCTGGGGAAAAGAATGCTGTAAATGTAACACATTCATTCAATGTATAATACTGTAGATCAGATTAAACAAATGTAACCATATTGGTAAATCATAATCATCATCATCATTATGAATGACTTTATCATCATCATTATGATTTTTTGTGTATATTAACTACCTTCTGTCTGCCTATTGTACATAAGTGGATGGAAGGTGGATGTTACAGGGTGGGAAACTATATCACAGCATCATTTTTTTCTTGTTCTTACATACCCCCTAGCCTGCACAAGCAAAGTACTGTGACTGCACTGTCCATTGGATGGTGCCAATCACAAAAATATTCTATGACCAATCAAAGCATCACACAATGTAACCAACACCTGCAGTTAGCAGTTTTATACCATTTTGCACTCACACAATGGTCGGTGTGTTAGAGGAAAGAAATCTTCAAGATCACCAGCCAGTATAAGCTTTATCCAGTACAAATGCAATCCAGTAACAGTACCAGAAACAGCTTCAACATCCCCCTATTATTATTATTATTATACAGGAATAATATAGTATAATATCAACAACACAACCATTGGTCCCTCCACACATGCCAGGGTCCTGGGTGTAATCCTCGACTCTGACCTCTCCTTCAACCCCCATATCCAATCACTGGCTAAATCCTGCCGCCTTAACCTCCTCAACATCTCCAGAATTCGACCCTTCCTGACTAATGACACCACAAAGCAACTTATTCACTCCTTGATTATTTCCCGCCTCGACTATTGCAACTCTCTCCTTAATGGCCTACCGTTAAGCAGGCTATCCCCCCCTTCAGTCTATTATGAATGCTGCTGCTAGACTACTACACCTCAATAATCGATCCGTGACTGCTGCTCCTCTCTGCCAATCCCTTCACTGGCTTCCCCTACCCCACCGTGTAAAATTCAAAATAATAACCATAACATACAAGGCCATTCACAACATCGCCCCCATCTACATCACCAACCTCATCTGCAGATATCGCCCAAATCGCCCCCTCCGCTCCTCCCAGGACCTCCTGCTCTCTAGCTCCCTTGTTACCTCCTCCCATGCTCGCCTTCAGGACTTCTCCAGAGCCTCTCCCATCCTCTGGAATTCCCTGCCCCAGTATGTCCGATCAGCCCCTACCATATCCACCTTTAGGAGATCCCTGAAAACTCATTTATTCAGGGAAGCCTATCCCACACCCACATAACTGTCCCTGAGCCACCCCCATCAAATCGTTCTTTGCAGCTATTACCTTTTGTACCACCACCCCCTCCCTTTAGAATGTAAGCTCTACGAGCAGGGCCCTCCTGTACCTTTTGTATTGAACTGTACTGTAATTATGTTGTCCCCCTTATACATTGTAAAGCGCTGGGTAAACTGTTGGCGCTATATAAATTATGTATAATAATAATAATAATAGTGCCAACAGTTTACGAAGCACTTTACAACATAAGGTCAGACAGTACAATTACAATACAATTCAATACAGGAGGAATCAGAGGGCCCTGCTATTAGAGATTACAATCTAAGAGGGTGGGTCAAGAGATACAAGAGGTAATAACTGTGGGGGATGGGCTGATGGAGAAAATAAGTTGTACAGTTGTTAAGTAGGGGGGCAAAAAGGTTTTTATGAAGAGATGAGTTTTCAGGGATCATCTGAAAGTGGACAGAGTAGGATATAATTGGACAGATTGGGGTAGAGAGTTCCAGAGGATAGGTGAGGGTCTGGAGAAGTCCTGGAGGTGAGTGTGGGTTGAGGCGACAAGGGAACAAGAAAGCAGGAGGTCTTTGAAGGAACGAACAGAATATATGTATTTTTTTTTACTAGGTTAGTGATATAGCTGGGGGGGGGCAAGTTGTGGATGCTTTGTAAGTTATTGTTAGTATCTTGAATTTAATTTGTTGGGTGAGTGGAAGCCAGTGGAGGGTTTGGTAGAGAGGGGTAGCAGACGCTGAGTGGTTTGTAGGGTGGATGAGCCTGGCAGCAGCATTCATGATGGACTGAAGGAGGGATAGCCTATTTAAAGGTAAGCCAATGAGGAGGGAGTTGCAGTAGTCAAGGTGAGAGATGACCAGCAAATGAATTAGAAGCTTTGTGGTGTCATTGGTTAGGGAGGTGCGTATCTTGGAAATGTTGAGGCGGTTGAGGCGGAATGGACAGTGATTGAATGTGGGATCAAAATGAGAGTTCAGAGTCCAGGACTACACCTAGGACTTTGGCATGGGGGACAGGTTGATAGTTGAGCTGTTGATTTGGACAGAGAAATCAGGGGAAGAGGCACGAGGGGGAGGAAATATTATGATCTTGGTTTTGGATAGATTGAGTTTGAGGAAGTGGTGTGACATAGAGGCTGATATCTCTGTTAGTAAGTTGGTGAAAAGTGAGGAGACTGATGGAGTGAGCTGAGGTAGAGAGATAGATTTGGGTGTCATGGGCATAGAAGTGGTATTGAAAACCATGGGAGACAAGCAACTGACCCAGGAGGAGGAGGTGTAGATTGAGAATAGGAGAGGTCCAAGAACATTCACCCCTCTACAGTATATGTAGGCAATTATTTTCTTTCAGATGAAACTAATGAATAAATGCGCTATTACAAAAATTGGAATGAAATAATGTACGAGTGATAGCTGCCAGCATGTAACAATGTGGTGCACAGTGCAAGAAAATACGTAAATAGTAAATAAATGCAGCTCTAAATATAGTGAATGACAGGAAGATGTGTTCACATCCTATAAAGAAATCACATCCTATATCATATAATTAGTGACAGGATGGTGTGTTCACATCCTATATAAAATTCATATAGTGGCCGTTATAAGTGATATTTGTGGACTGAAGATAAACTAAAATCAGTAAACATTCACAAATAACTAGAAATAAAAAAAAGTCCATGGTGATTGAACGTTCATAAACATATACGGTATAGCATTCTTAAATTAGGGTGAAAACTGGAACCAGGTGCAAATAATGATTTCAATTCAAACACAAATATTCTTGTATTCAGAATCAAAGTGTAAGTGGCAGAAGTGGATACTCTTACTGGAGGAGATGGACACAATCACTGTACGGTGGAGTGTCATACAAGCTTTTAGGGGTCAAACGATCCCAGAGGCATTGTGCTGGAAAATCCTGGTGGTGGGTTCCATCCGGGATGACCGTAGTTGTAAGGTGATATGTGGATCCACAGCGGATAGAGGGATGATTCTCAGAAGAAGCAGGCTTTTGGAGAAGACAACTTCCACCCCATGATTGTTCAGTTCATAAGGAAAGGAAAACAATCTCCACATAGGGCATGAATCCAATATAAAAAGTAGTTTTATTTAAAAGATGCTGGAGAAATCTTTAACATGCACTAAGTCGAGTAAGTAAAAAGTGATCACAAAATAGAAATAAAATTGCGTGGTAGCAGAACATCAGAAGCTTTAGCGACCCGACATGTTTCGGATGATAGTCCTTCAACTGGGGCATATAGCTAGATGTCTGTACAACGCTCACATACATACACAATAAAATTGATGAGATAGCAAACAGCTGTGTATGCCGCCGTTAGGCGGACATAACAGCCAATCAATAGCAAGCTCTGTGTAGTGGACTACATTGCTGACACTCCGAAAACACAGAGACAGTTGTCCTCCAATTGCAGCCCCTGAAGCGAGATTATGTGACGAATTGTTTTCTTTCAACCTTTTCTGTTCCAGCATGACTGTCCCCGTGAGCACACATCCAACTCCATAAAGACATAGATTAATATGTTTGATGTGGAGGAACTCAAATGTCATGAACACAGTCCTGACTGTGTGAGTCAGGTATTCTCATCCAACATCAGTTGTATTGGTTAAATGGGCACACATTCCCATAAATACGGTCCAAAATTCAATGAAAGGTGGAGACAATTATAGGCACAAAAGTGAGAGGGGCAACTCCACATTAATGATCGTAATTTTGAAGTAAGATGACCAACCAGCCCATATAGGTGTGATGGTCAGGTGACTACAAATGTTTGGCCACATAGCATATGTGTGGAATGATCTCCTGATCAACTTGCATTTATGAATATTGTTTCTGTAAACATTTCTACTTATATCTCATTGTGCATAGCATACTAGCTCATTATGAAATACGCTCCGGCGCTGTGATTGGCCAGAGTCACAATGACGTCACTCCCGTACGTGCACGCGGGAGCCACCGATAACGGCACACTCACTGAAGCAAACGGCAGGTACGTGCCATTGATTCAGTGTGCATGTGCCAATGACGTCGGCACATGCAGATACAGGGGATATCTCCTAAACCATGCAGGTTTAGGAAATATCCGGGGTAGCTACAGGTAAGCCTTATTATAGGCTTACCTGTAGCAAAAAGTGTGTTGTAAGGGTTTACAACCATTTTAAGTCTAGAGTCAGATAAACTCCTAGTCATCCCTGTAGGTGCAGACACTGTGAAGTAAATACTATTCAAAGTTTCCAACAGAAGTATTTTCATTCTGATCCACCTTCCAGGAGTGAGTTGTAGCCTGCAAGACTTTCAATCTCTAATGTATAGACAGATCAGGTACACAGGAGGAGGGGAGAGCAGAGTTCTCAGCCCTGAATAATGGCTACTGTACATTCAAGAATTTGAGGATGAATTACTCCATGGTGCCTTTGGCTACAGAGGTCAGTAATAAATTGGATTAACCCTTTCTGTTACACCAACATAAGGCTTATGTTGGTGGCAGCACTGACCTGTAAACAGATTCCTGACCATTATAGCACCTGGGAGTTTGTTAACATTTTCTTGTCAGCTTTCATGTGGAAGTGGTTTGAGTGACTGTCAAGCTGTCCAATAATTTCCCCGCATACTGTAAAATGCTTACCGCCTCTTCTGCCCCCCAACACTGTGTTTAGGGACCACCAGTCCCACCTGGCTGCCCAGGATCTCCAAGGTGAGTGTCAGGTATGAGATCAGCAGGAAGAATGGATCCAAAAGTGATGTGCTCTGACCCCTTCTGGGTTAAGTGTTGTCATTCCCTGGTCTCCATAGCCAAGGAAGAAGATATTTGAGCATGATTGTGCTTTGTTCCTAACAGAGTGCAGAGATAACATTAAGGCTGGGTTCACACCTATGCGAATTGGATGCGAGTTTCTTCACATCCAATTCACATAGCAGGAGAATGTGACAGGCTCTCTATGGAGCCAGTTCACATGTCTCCGGGGCGGTTGCGGAGCGCACTGCATAGAAACTCTGTGTGTTTTTGCCTCCATTTCTGGGACGAATTCAGGCAAAGATTCTGCCCTGATTCATCCCTAAAACAGAGAACAGGGACGGACAGTGTTGCTGTGTGATCTGCAGTTGGTTTAGGTGTGACCCGAGCCTAATTTCGCGTACACACGGGCGGACTTTTTGACCGGACTGGTCCGACGGTCTTTCCGATGGACTTTCCATGGACTTTTGATGGAATTCCGACTGACTTTTGAATGAATGGACTTGCCTACACACGATCACACCAATGTCCTAAAATAAGGAAGTTGATATCCAGTAGCCAATAGCTGCCCCAGCATTGGTTTTCAACTGTCGGACTAGCATACAGATGAGTGGATTTTTTGACCGCACTCAAATCCGTTGGAAAGATTTGAAACATGTTCCAAATCTAAAGTCTGTCAGATTTTAGACCGAAAAAGTCCGCTGGAGGTACGATGGAGCCCACACAGTCTAAAGGACCCCGATGTCTCCTTAAAGACATTTCTAGAATTCTTCCAACTCTTATTCACTCAAGGGCTTCTGTACATAAACAATAAATCTGATTATTATATGTCAGCCTTGGATTCTAATCCCAGGACACTAAATGAGAGCAGAGAAATTATTTTAAATGGATTTAAACCCAAGGCTAACCACTAAGAAAATTATAAATCAAAAGTTTGCATTATTAAATAAGCTCATATCACTTTTATTATTCCACGTTTAAAAAGCTAACCCCCTAATACCTAGTGGGGACCTGAACCCTGAATAAGTAATTATACAAGCTGTACACTCACTACTTTACATTGTAGCAAAGTATCATTTCTTCAGTGTTGTCACATGAAAAGATATAATAAAATATTTACAAAAATGTGACTGAGAGGTGTACTCACTTTTGTGACAGTCAGTACCGGGGATCAGGCCATTGTAGCTCTGTCCAGCCTCACTCTGTAGAAGCAGATCTCTGCTATAGAGGTCCATTGCTGGCTGATCGCAGTCAGAGCAATAGATCCCTATTAGAAATGATCTTCTGCTGCACAACTACATGGGGGGTCTAGGTCTGGTGGGGGGTCTAGGTCTGGTCTCCACTAAGCAAATCCATACCCATCATGAAGGAAAGAATATATATATATAACCTTCCAAAATGAAGGGGTCAAACAAGGTCAGATGAGTTGGACGACATTCACTGTACAAGCATCAAATACTCACATAAAAGAACACAATGTCATTCCAGTTTTTAGCAATTACCATCCTGTATAAAAGTCACCATCATACTAACTTGTGTCCTCATTAACCTGACTTAATGATATCCTAAAGTTACACTAACAATTTCCACAAACCATTTTCTTCCCCGGCGTGCATCGTATCACCGAAAGGAGAATATCGCTCTCTGAAAGTAAAGCACGGGTTTTCACTTTGAGCTTTATTATTCCGATATGTCATATAAAAGTCACACTGGTGTGATATCATTTTAATTATCAGACCCTGATGATTAGTTTGAGGGGTAAATTTATGAGGGTGCGCACATTTTTTAAATGTGGAAAAAAAATGGGAAAAATTACAGAAAAATCACAGAAAAAAAAATCCCCTTTTTTATTTTTTTATATTTTTTCCCTGTAAAAAAAAAAAGGGAAAAAAAGATGTGTTTCCAGATTCTCTACCAAAATTAATCTCTGTCCCAAAAAATGATTCTATAATACAATAGGGAAGACAAGAATTGAAAGACTTAATGTACAGAATTGAGACATTGTGGAAACTTTTGGGATTTGGGGAGAAAAGTCCTGGAGGATCAAATGGTGACCATGGTCACCACAAAGAGACAAATTCCAAAAATACAATAAAAGTTCAAATCTACAAAACAATTGTCCCCCATCAATGACTTTATTATGTGACATTGGGGAAGTCATAAAGGGGCTCCTAATTTCCCACAAACATCACAAAATCATGTAACTGTCTTTTCAACAGAGTAGAGACTGCAAAGAGGGGGAGGGGGGCTCTGTATTAATGATCATATGAAATGAGATGTCCGGTAATCTCTGATAGGTGGGATGTCTAAAAACCACTTACCATATAGTGTGTGGCCACTAGAAAGGGATTTGTCGGAGGACATAGGTGAGGGATGGGAATTGAAGGTGGCCACATATAGAGGAATAGTTTGGATCACATTGTAATGTTCTTTTATGTATTAAATATTCCAATCCATCTCTTCCCTTTGTCCCATCACCTGCCCCTCCCCCGCACAGCAGTCTAAGGGGTCTCTACAGTGAAATACAGAATGATTTTTAACATTCAGCTGATGATGATTTCTGCAGCAGATTCTCAGTTCATAGATCTTCTTCATCAGGAGATATAGGAGGAGGAGAGCCTCCAATATTATAGAAATACTGACATAACAATGTCATAGAAATGATTTACAAACTTGAGACACATTATCATATGTAGAATATTCCATACAGTATCCACCAATTACTCCATGAAGAAGAGACTCTCTCCTACACACAGGAGACTGTAGGGGGCGTACAAGGGGTCCTGGAGAACAAATCTTATCTATGTTTGAGTCACTCAGCACTATTCTGTCTGGTGAACCTGAAAATAAAAAGACACGTATGGGAGTTGTTACATAAACAGAGCTCAGAATCCCAGTTAGGACCACTGCGGTGTAATGACCATAACTTGGTAATTCACCAAACTTCATGGTTTTTATAGAGCCAAAATGATATCCTCCCCTCCCCCGTGTGTGGGGATATCATCCAGGGCTATAAATTGAAGATCAAACTCTGAATGTCCAAGTTCTGCAAAATCCCCAGATACTGGCAGAGAAGGGAATTGGTTCTCTGGAATATCTATGGTGGGTGATACGGTTCTTACATTTTTGGGTCATTTCTCAAACATAGAAAAGATTGCTTGGGCATGTAAGCGCATGGATGACATGTGAGGAAAGGTATGTTCGATATTCCATTCGGGGGGGTAAAATCACTGTTTTGACCATCATTTTGCATTGAATATATGTTAGCAATGGAAAGGGAGCCAGTCAGTTTTGTGGCCAAAAACGTATATTTCACCATGTAGCACTACTCCCGAAGAAGCCACTTGGTAATTTGGGTTTTCTGTTCTGCACCTCGACTCCAAGAACAACCTCAGCCCCTCTGACACACCTGATTGGGTGAAAGTTACTACAAGCACTTATAGGAACACAAGTGTAGAGACCTTTAACTTGGCTGTTAATTAGTACCAGGAAATGGACACAAGACCCTTTAGTGGTAAATATTGGTACAGGATAGAATTAGAGATGGCTGAACGGTCCGGCCCGAGCATGAGTTCTAGACATGTGCAAACCGTTTACTTCCAAATTAAATTTTTAACGAATTTTGACAAATTCCTTAATTTCTGAATTTCAAATTTACGAATTTACGAAATTCCAAATTTCGTTTTTTCAAATTTGAGTATTTTTTAAAAATACGGAAATTGGAAAATCGGAAATTTGAAATTCCAGAAATTGGAAAATTTGATATTTCAGAAATTAGAAATTTCAGAAATTTCAAATCTCCAAATGTACGAAAATTTGGAATTTCGGCAATTCGGAAATTCAAAATTTCAGATTCTGGAAAATCGCAAATTCAAAATTTCAGAAATTAGAAAATTAGAAATTTCAGAAATTTCGAATTTCTGAATTTCAAATTTCCGAATTTTCTAATTTTGGAATTTTCGAAAATTTGAAATTTGGGAAATTTGAAATTTTGAAAATTTGAAAAATCGTAATTAGGAAATTTGAAATGAGGTAATTTGAATATACAAAGTTTCATTAATTTGAAAATTCAAAAATTTGGAAATTTGAAAATTTAAAAATTTAGAAATTTGAAAATCCAAAAATAAGAATGAAAATTCAAAAGAATGAAAATCTGAAGATTCAAAAACCTGAAAATCTGAAATAATAACTAACTAATAATATTAAATTATAGGTATTGGAATTTCCTTTCAAATTTGGCTGTTGAATTTCCAAAATTTTCTAATTTTCTGATTTTTCGAAAAATTCGGAAATTCGGAATTTGAAAATTCAGAAATTCGGAATTCGGAAATTTGGAATTAGAAAAAATTTGAAATTTTTAAATGCAAAAATTCATGTAACTGTCTTTTCAACAGAGTAGAGACTGCAAAGAGGGGGAGGGGGGCTCTGTATTAATGATCATATGAAATGAGATGTCCGGTAATCTCTGATAGGTGGGATGTCTAAAAACCACTTACCATATAGTGTGTGGCCACTAGTAAGGGATTTGTCAGAGGACATAGGTGAGGGATGGGAATTGAAGGTGGCCACATATAGAGGAATAGTTTGGATCACATTGTAATGTTCTTTTATGTATTAAATATTCCAATCCATCTCTTCCCTTTGTCCCATCACCTGCCCCTCCCCCGCACAGCAGTCTAAGGGGTCTCTACAGTGAAATACAGAATGATTTTTAACATTCAGCTGATGATGATTTCTGCAGCAGATTCTCAGTTCATAGATCTTCTTCATCAGGAGATATAGGAGGAGGAGAGCCTCCAATATTATAGAAATACTGACATAACAATGTCATAGAAATGATTTACAAACTTGAGACACATTATCATATGTAGAATATTCCATACAGTATCCACCAATTACTCCATGAAGAAGAGACTCTCTCCTACACACAGGAGACTGTAGGGGGCGTACAAGGGGTCCTGGAGAACAAATCTTATCTATGTTTGAGTCACTCAGCACTATCCTGTCTGGTGAACCTGAAAATAAAAAGACACGTATGGGAGTTGTTACATAAACAGAGCTCAGAATCCCAGTTAGGACCACTGCGGTGTAATGACCATAACTTGGTAATTCACCAAACTTCATGGTTTTTATAGAGCCAAAATTATATCCTCCCCTCCCCCGTGTGTGGGGATATCATCCAGGGCTATAAATTGAAGATCAAACTCTGAATGTCCAAGTTCTGCAAAATCCCCAGATACTGGCAGAGAAGGGAATTGGTTCTCTGGAATATCTATGGTGGGTGATACGGTTCTTACATTTTTGGGTCATTTCTCAAACATAGAAAAGATTGCTTGGGCATGTAAGCGCATGGATGACATGTGAGGAAAGGTATGTTCGATATTCCATTCGGGGGGGTAAAATCACTGTTTTGACCATCATTTTGCATTGAATATATGTTAGCAATGGAAAGGGAGCCAGTCAGTTTTGTGGCCAAAAACGTATATTTCACCATGTAGCACTACTCCCGAAGAAGCCACTTGGTAATTTGGGTTTTCTGTTCTGCACCTCGACTCCAAGAACAACCTCAGCCCCTCTGACACACCTGATTGGGTGAAAGTTACTACAAGCACTTATAGGAACACAAGTGTAGAGACCTTTAACTTGGCTGTTAATTAGTACCAGGAAATGGACACAAGACCCTTTAGTGGTAAATATTGGTACAGGATAGAATTAGAGATGGCTGAACGGTCCGGCCCGAGCATGAGTTCTAGACATGTGCAAACCGTTTACTTCCAAATTAAATTTTTAACGAATTTTGACAAATTCCTTAATTTCTGAATTTCAAATTTACGAATTTACGAAATTCCAAATTTCGTTTTTTCAAATTTGAGTATTTTTTAAAAATACGGAAATTGGAAAATCGGAAATTTGAAATTCCAGAAATTGGAAAATTTGATATTTCAGAAATTAGAAATTTCAGAAATTTCAAATCTCCAAATGTACGAAAATTTGGAATTTCGGCAATTCGGAAATTCAAAATTTCGGATTCTGGAAAATCGCAAATTCAAAATTTCGGAAATTAGAAAATTAGAAATTTCAGAAATTTCGAATTTCTGAATTTCAAATTTCCGAATTTTCTAATTTTGGAATTTTCGAAAATTTGAAATTTTGAAAATTTGAAAAATCGTAATTAGGAAATTTGAAATGAGGTAATTTGAATATACAAAGTTTCATTAATTTGAAAATTCAAAAATTTGGAAATTTGAAAATTTAAAAATTTAGAAATTTGAAAATCCAAAAATAAGAATGAAAATTCAAAAGAATGAAAATCTGAAGATTCAAAAACCTGAAAATCTGAAATAATAACTAACTAATAATAATATTAAATTATAGGTATTGGAATTTCCTTTCAAATTTGGCTGTTGAATTTCCAAAATTTTCTAATTTTCTGATTTTTCGAAAAATTCGGAAATTCGGAATTTGAAAATTCAGAAATTCGGAATTCGGAAATTTGGAATTAGAAAAAATTTGAAATTTTTAAATGCAAAAATTCGGAAATTCGAAATTTGAAAATTCGGAAATTCAAAAATTCCGAAATTTAAAAATGTGAAATTTAGAAATTCGAAAAATTCAGCAATTTGAAAATTCGGAAATTCTAAATTTGAAAGTTCTAAATTTTGGAAATTCAGAAATTCAAGATTTTGGAAATTCGAAATTTGGAAATTCGGAAATTCGAAATTCAAAATTTGAAAATTCAGAAATTTGGAATTAGAAAATTTGAAATTCGGAAATTTGAAAATTCAGATATTCAAAATTCGGAAATTCAAAAATTCAGAAATTCGAAATTCAAAAATTTGGAAATTCAAAAATTTGGAAATTCAAAAATTTGAAAATTCGAAAATCAGAAATTCTAAAATGTGAAAATTTGGAAATTCAAAAATGTGAAATTCGGAAATTCAAAAAATTCAATATTTGGAAATTCAGAGATTTGAAAATCCCAATTTTCAGGTTTCCGAATTTCCAAATTTTCAAAATTCTGAAAGAAAGTAAAAAACAAATGAAACGAAAACAAACACATTTTTTGTCATTGAAGATGTCTAATAGTGCTCCCCTTAACCACTTCAATACACTATATTATATATTGTACACTGCACTATATACCCTGCACTGTATTATATATACTACACTGAGGGCACTATATACTCTGAACTGCAGTATATATACTATATAGACTGCACTATATACTCTGATTTGCAGTATATGTACTATATGGACTGCACTATGTACTCTGAACTGCAGTATATATACTATATAGACTGCAATATATACTCTGATTTGCAGTATATGTACTATATGGACTGCACTATATACTCTGAACTGCAGTATATACAGTGGGGCAAAAAAGTATTTAGTCAGCCACCAATTGTGCAATTTCTCCCACTTAAAAAGATGAGAGAGGCCTGTAATTGTCATCATAGGTAGACCTCAACTATGAGAGACAAAATGTGGAAACAAATCCAGACAATCACATTGCCTTATTTTTGAAAGAATTTATTTGTAAATTATGGTGGAAAATAAGTATTTGGTCACCTACAAACAAGCAAGATTTCTGGCTCTCACAGACCTGCATCTTTTTCTTTAAGAGGCTCCTCTGTCCTCCATGCATTACCTGTATTAATGGCACCTGTTTGAACTTGTTATCAGTATAAAAGACACCTGTCAACAACCTCAAACAGTCACACTCCAAACTCCACTATGGTGAAGACCAAAGAGCTGTCGAAGGACACCAGAAACAAAATTGTAGACCTGCACCAGGCTGGGAAGACCGAATCTGCAATAGGCAAGCAACTTGGTGTGAAGAAATCAACTGTGGGAGCAATAATTAGAAAATGGAAGACATACAAGACCACTGATAATCTCCCTCGATCTGGGGCTCCATGCAAGATCTCACCCCGTGGGGTCAAAATGATCACAAGAACAGTGAGAAAAAACCCCAGAACCAGAAGGGGGGACCTAGTGAATGACCTGCAGAGAGCTGGGACCAACGTAACAAAGGCTACCATCAGTAACACACTACGCCACCAGGAACTCAGATCCTGCAGTGCCAGACGTGTCCCCCTGCTTAAGCCAGTACATGTCCAGGCCCGTCTGAGGTTTGCTGGAGAACAATTCGTCGTGTTTGGAGGAGAGAGAATGCTGAGTTGCAACCAAAGAACACCATACCTACTGTAAAACATGGGGTGGCAACATCATGCTTTGGGGCTATCTCTCTGCAAAGGGAACAGGACAACTGATCCATGTACATGAAAGAATGAATGGGGCCATGTATCGTGAGATTTTTAGTGCAAACTTCCTCCTATCAGGAAGGGCATTGAAGATGAAACGTGGCTGGGTCTTTCAGCATTACAATGGTCCCAAACACACCGCCCGGGCAATGAAGGCGTGGCTTCGTAAGAAGCATTTCAAGGTCCTGGAGTGGCGTAGCCAGTCTCAAGATCTCAACCCCATAGAAAAACTTTGCAGGGAGTTGAAAGTCCGTGTTGCCCAGCGACAGCCCCAAAACATCACTGCTCTAGAGGAGATCTGCATGGAGGAATGGGCCAACATACCAGCAACAGTGTGTGACAACCTTGTGAAGACTTACAGAAAACGTTTGACCTCTGTCATTGCCAACAAAGGATATATAATAAAGTATTGAGACGAACTTTTGTTATTGACAAAATACTTATTTTCCACCATAATTTGCAAATAAATTCTTTCCAAATCAGACAATGTGATTGTCTGGATTTGTTTCCACATTTTGTCTCTCATAGTTGAGGTATACCTATGATGACAATTACAGGCCTCTCTCATCTTTTTAAGTGGGAGAACTTGCACAATTGGTGGCTGACTAAATAATTTTTTGCCCCACTGTATACTATATGGTCTGCACTATATACTCTGAACTGCAGTATATATACTATATGGACAAATAAATTTGTATTCATTACATTCACAAACAGCCAAATTTGAAAGGAAATTCCAATACCTATATTAGTATAATACCTATATTCATTTAATCATTAGTTATTATTAGTTAGTTATTATTTCAAATTTTACTGATTCTCTTTTTTTTTTCAGATTTTCGAATTTTCAGATTTTTCAAAAATTCAGAAATTTGGAATTCGGAAATTCGAAAATTCGGAAATTTGGAATTCAAAAAAATTCGAAATTTGGAAATGCAAAAATTCGGAAATTCGAAATTTGAACATTCGGAAATTCAAAAATTCGGAAATTTGGAAATGCGGATATTTAAAAATTTGGAAATTCGAAATTAGAAAATTCGAAATTCAGAAATTTGAAAATTCTGAAATTCTTAATTTAGAAATTCGAAATTTCGGAAATTCAGAAATTCGAAATTTTGGAAATTCAGATATTCAAAAATTTGGAAATTCGAAATTTGGAATTAGAAAATTTGAAATTCAGAAATTTGAAAATTCGAATATTCAAATTCGGAAATTAAAAAATTCAGAAATTCGATATTCAAAAGTTTGAAAATTTGTAAATTCAGAAATTCGAAAATTTGAAAATTTGGAAATTCGAAACTTGGAAATTTGAAAATTCGGAAATCCGAAAATTCGGAAATTCCAAAATTCGAAATTTGCAAATTCCAAAATCCCAATTTTCAGGTTTCCGAATTTTCGAAATTCTGAAAGAAAGTAAAAAACGAATGAAACGAAAACGGAAACAAACACATTTTTTGTCATTGAACTTGTCTAATAGTGCTCCCCTTAACCAATTCAATACACTATATTATATATTGTACACTGCACTATATACCCTGCACTGTATTATATATACTACACTGAGGGCACTATATACTCTGAACTGCAGTATATATACTATATAGACTGCAATATATACTCTGAACTGCAGTATATATACTATATGGACTGCACTATATACTCTGAACTGCAGTATATATACTATATGGACTGCACTATATACTCTGACCTGCAGTATATATACTATACTGACTGCACTATATACTCTGATGAAGAATTGGGTCTTAGGTGTTGGTGGTGGCAGAACACGGTGACCCCTCACAGATACTCTTGTTGGGCTCAGGAACGATCCCGGCTGGTAAATATTATTTCATAAATTATAATTATGAACAGGGAGCTCATCTCTGCCATCTCTCTCAGTCATTTGTTTGTTATTGGTGTATATTGGTTCGGGGACACACTGTACACCTTTGCTGCCATTGAGCTCCTGCTGGGTGTCCAGTGTGCTCCTGTTCCTTTAAAGGGGATTGGGCTGCTTCCATTGTGGAGACGCTTATAAATTCAGTAGTGTTAGGACTGCAAGCAATACACAGGGTGCCGTGAAGAGGCCTTGCAGCTTATGCATGCGTTTGCAAATGTGTGTCAACTAAACCCCTGTTTTTAATGCAGACTGTTGGATGAGTTAATTTGGTGAGTTGGCAGACTGGTTGGTGAGTTGAGCTACAGAATGTTCTTTTTTTGTCTTTCATCTCTAGTCATGACTTCATATTGTGTGCGAAACATCCACACACTTTGTACTCAGAATTCTCCATACTTTACACTTTAAAAGTCTTTATTTGTCAGTTTAGTTACTTTTTTGTCTTTATTATTTGTTACTAATGGGGTACAAATAGTTGTGTATGATTGGCTTCCCTGGACACTTCTGTTGTCGGTGGGATACTATCAGACATGTGCGCTTCATTTCATTCCCAATCAAAATTTGGAGGAAATTTCTGTTATTCGGAGATTCGGATGTGTCTGAATTTTCCAATTACAGTAATAACAAATTTCAACCAAACCAAAAAAAGGAAATTACATTTTTCTGAAATAACAAATTATTTGAATAGAATGAAATTTTAATTGAATTAAATTGAATTTGAAAACAAATGTAAAATGTGATCTCATTGCTTGCTGACTATTAGGCCGGGTTCTCACATATGGGGGTTTCCCCGCATCCGATTCACATGTCAGGAGAGTGTGACCGTCTCTAAATGGAGCTCCGGGTGGCCGCGCTCCACATATAAAAAGGGTCCTGTGTGTCTTCTGTTCCGATTCAGGTACAAATTCAGACAGAAATATCGGATCCGATTCACACCTGAATTGGTGAGCGGGGGACGCACCGGACCCCATGCTGTGCTCCGCGGCTGCAGCGTATGTGACCCGGATTACTGATCTCCTCCATAGACTGGGTGTGTATTAGTGGACCTAAAAGATCTGATGAGGTTTTGGAGACAAAGAATATTCGAATATTGATTGGATTTGGATTTTTCTTCTCCTCGCTCACTCTGCATTTTATAAATGGATAAAAATAAAGAAGTAAATCTGTAGATATGAAATCATTTGTACTTTACATTATTTCTTCACACCTGCCTAAAACTTTTGCACAGTTCTGTACATAGAGACACAAAATGTTGAAGTCGGATGTTTCTTTTATAACTTAGAAGACGTCACATATTGGGAATAAATCTTATTATTAATACAAATAAGATGAACGTGTCTTGGATGAAACAGACAATTTTTCTGGTGAATGGATGATTTTCTCATCATACAGATCATTCATAAATCCCCCTTCACTTCTCTCAGGGTTGTTATGTTGCCCCCGGATGATACTACAGATGTTCCATTCATTGTTTTCTCATTAATCTACGCTCAGCATCCCATAATGACAAAGTGACATCACAATATTAGAAATGTTACTAATGTATGAAAAAGGAAAAACTGAAATCTCACATTGGCAGAAGTCTTCACACCCTTTACATCAACACTTGGGATTTATCTCAGGAGCCTCCCAATTCTGGATGGTTGGTGAGATGTTTCTACACCTTGATTGGAGTCCACCTGTTGGGAACTCGGAAGTCGGCTAAATATTGTCTCTATTTTATTCTATTCTATTTCATTTGATTTGAAATTTGACTTTTGAAAGATGGTTATATTCATTCTATTCCATTCTATTCAAAATTCTCATTTTGATCCCTGAAAGACGTTAGAGCCTTTCTATTATATTCTATTCTATTCAAGATCCAAATTTCAACATTTGAATTTCAGACTACAGTTATATTCTTTCTATTTTATTCTATTCTATTCTAAAGTTGAAATTTAAATTTCAAAATTAAATTTTTGAAAGCTGGCTATATATTTTCTCTTTTCTATTCTATGTTCTATGTGAAATTTAGAATTTTGGAAAACAGCTATATTCTTTCTCTTTTATTCTATTCTATTATATTAAAAATTAAATTTCGGAAGTCAGCTATATATGTTTTCTATTTTATTCTATTCTATATGAAATCTGAATTTCGGGAAGATGTCTATATTCTTTCTACTCTATTTCATTATATTTTGAATTTAAAATTAAAATTTCAAAATTAGAATTTTTAAGGATGAATATATGCTTTTTTTGTCTAATTTATTCAAAATTAGAATTTTGGAATTTGAAATTAAAAAATTTTGGATGGCAGTTATATTCTTTCAATTTTAATCTATTTTATTCTATTCTACACAAAATTTAAAATTCAAATTTTGAAATATGAACTTTGGAAGTTGGCTTTATATTTTTTCTATTCTATTCTATTGTATTTGAAATTATAGATTTTAGAAGACAACTATATATAATTTCTATTCTATTGTATTCAAAATGTGCAACTCAAATTTCAAAATTTTCATTTCAGAAGCTTGCTATATTCTTTTCTTTTATCTTTTTATTTTATTCTATACTATTCTATTATTTTCTATTCAAAATTTGAATTTTGAAAGATGGCTGTATTCTTTCAAAATTCAAAATTCTAAAATTTTTTTATTATATTCAAAATTTGAAGATTACATTTTAAAAGATGGCTATATTCTTTCTATTTTATTCTAGTCCATTCTTTTCTATTCTAAATTAAAATTCTGAAATTAAAATTTGAATGTTGAAAGACAGATATATTTTTTCTTTTTTTAATTCTTTTTGAAATACTAATTTTGGAAACCAGCTACATTCTTTCTACTTTATTCTTTTCTATTCAAAATTTGAACTTCCAAATTAAAAATTTGAAAGTAAGTTATATATTTTTTCTATTTTATTTTATTCTATTTGAGATTTGAATTTGAGAAGATAGTTATTTTCCTTCTTTTTTACTGTATTCTATTCATTTCTATTCAAAATTCATAATTCAAAATTTGAATTTCCAAACACAGATATATATTTTTATATTTTATTATATTTGAAATACACATTTTGGAAAATGGCTATATTCATTCAATTGTATTCTATTCTTTTCAAATTTCAAATTTGGGAAGACAGCTATATTATTTCTACTTTATTCAACTGCATTTTATTTTAATCTATTCAACTTTAGATTTTTGGAAGGCAGGTATATTCTTTCTATTTTATTTTATTTTTTTAACATTCAAATGTTGATATTTGAAATTGGATTTTGGATGACAGCTATATTCTTTCTATTTTATTCTATTCTATTCACAATTTTAAATTCAAAATTTGAAATTTGGCTATAGATTGTATTCTATTCTATTGTATTTGAAATTATGGATTTTAGAAGGTAGCTTTATACTTTTTATTCCATTGTATTAAAAATTTGAAATTCAAATTTCAAACTTTGAATCTCAGAAGAATGCTATATTCTTTTTATTTTATTAAATTATTCTATTCTTTTCTGTTCAACATTAGCATTTCAGATATGTTTTCTATTTTATTCTGTTCTATTCTATTAAAAAATTTGAAATTCAAATTTCAGAAGACAGCTACATTCTTTCTATTTTATTTTATTCTATTATTTTCTTTTTTTAAATTAAATTTTTTGAAAGTTAAATTTGAATTTTGCAAGACAGATGTATTTCTTTTTAATTTTTTTTTAATTCTATTGAAATGCTAATTTTGGAAAACATCTACATTCTTTTAATTTAATTCTATTCTATTATATTCAAAAATCACCTATATAGTTTTATATTTTATTCTATTCTATTTATAATTTGAATTTCTCAAGAAGGCTCTATTCTTTTGATTCTATTAGAAATCTTAGTTTCTAAATTCGATTTTTGGAAGGTGGCTATATTTCTTCTCTTTTACTCTATTCTATTCAATTCAAAATTCTAATTTTGAATGGAAGCTATATTCTTTCTATTTTATTCTGTTCAATTATTTTCTATTCAAAATTCCTATTTCAAAACGTGAATTTCTGAAGACAGCTTTTATATATTATTTTATATTTGAAATACAAATTTCAGAAAATGGCAATATTCTTTCTGTTTTATGCTATTCTATTCAAAATTCTAATTTGGGAGGATGACTATATTCTTTCTCTTTTATTCTATTCTGTTCAAAATTCCAATTTGGGAAGATGGCTATATTCTTTCTATTTTGTTCTACTCCTCTCTATTTTAATCTATTTTAATCTATTCAAATTTCGATTTTCGGAAGACAGCTATATTCTTTCTATATAATTTAAATCTATTCAAAATTTGAAATTCAAATAATGGAAGACAGTTATATTCTTTTCTTGCATTCTTTTCTTTTCTATTTATTGTCAGTTCTATTCTATTTGTTCTAATCTAATCTGTTTTTATTCTTTTCTTTTCTATTATATTCTGTTTTATGCTATTCTTTTATATTCTATTTATTCTTTATATACTTTTTATTCTATTCTATTCTTTTATATTATGTTCTATTTTATTCTGCTTTGTTCTATTATATCCTTTATAGTATACTCTATTTTTTTCAGCTTTATTCTATTCTTTTCTATTTTGTACTATTATATAAAGCAGCCCAAGTAGGAATCATCATAGTTTTTTGTTCGTATATCCCTTAATTACTTTGATCTACAAATTTTGGGAAATGATCCCCCTCCGAGATAAAATGTGCTAATTCTTACATAGTTTGATTAGATGAATTAGAAAACAGATGATAAAGGGGCTTGTTAGATAAAGTTTTCACCACATTTCACAATAAAGATTTATACACAGGGGAATATATTTTCCTACAAGGGAGGGAGGTGTCTGATGGTCATGATGTCTCATAACTTCTCCACAAAGTACGGTAGAAGAATGAAAATGACACCACATGGAAGTATATAAATGTATCTTCACTGTGAGACTAAAGATTATTACCTGACTGTCATTTATTCTTCTTTTATTACAAGGTACATTTGTCTTGGTCAGATCTACGCCTCATACAGTTACATCTGGTGACTTGGTGAAAGTGTCATTGCCTAACATTTCCAAGGAACAGTTGTGTGATATCTTCCCTCAGAAGCCAGATTAGACATGAGCAATTTGTTTCGTTCCAAATTCATTTTTTAATGAATTTCAACAAATTCCTTATTTTGAAAATATCCAAATTAACGAAAACCTATTTATCAATTTTTTCCAAATATTTGTAAATTATAATATTTGAAAATTCATGAATTAGTAAATTCAAAAATTCGGAAATTGGTAAATTCGAAAATTTGAAAATTAAGAAAATCGGAAATTCGAAATTCAAAATTTGAAATTCCAAAAACCCAAACATTTGAAAATCTGAAATAATAACTAATTAATAATAACTTAACTATTACTAACTATTAAATTATAGGTATTGGAATTTCCTTTCAAATTTGACTGTTAGTGAATAACGAATACGAATTTATCCAAAGTTATGAATTATCCCAAAGGATGGATTGTGACTAATTATTAATAATAAATAAACATAATAGTAATAAAAATGTATTATTGTTATTATTATTATTATTATTATTTGTAGTAGTAGTATTCATTATTAATTTATTCAGTACCATTTGTTTGGATGCGTCAATCGTTATTTTGGATAACTTCGGACAAATTCATATTTGCTACGTTCACTAACAGACACATTTGAAAGGACATTCCAATACCTATAATTTAATAGTTAGTTATTATTAGTTAGTTAGTTATTCTTTTAAATTTTCTGATTTTCTTTCTTATTTTCTTATTTTTTAATTTTCTAATTTTCTAATTTATGAATTTTCTAATTTATGATTTTTTTAAATTTTTGAATTTATGAATTTTCAAATTTTCAAATTTATGAATTTTCAAATTTTCAAATTTATGAATTTTCTAATGTTCTAATTTATGAATTTTCAAATTTATGAATTATCTTATTTTCTAATTTATGGGTTTTTGAATTTTCTAATTTATGAATTTTCTAATTTATGAATTTTCTAATTTTCTAATTTATGAATTTTCAAATTTTCTAATTTTATAAATTAGAAATGTATGAATTTTAGAATCTTCTAATTCATAAATCTTTGAGTTTTCTAATTTATGAATTTTCAAATTTATGAATTTTTAAATTTTCTAGTTTATGCATTTTCTAATTTATGAATTCTCTAATTTATGAATTTTCTAATTTTCTCATTTATTATTTTTTTTAATTTAAGAATTATCTTATTTTCTAATGTATTAATTGTATAATTTATGAATTTTCTAATTTTCTCATTTATGATTTTTTTAATTTATGAAATATCTTATTTTCTTTTTTTTTTTCATTCAAATATTTTTATTAGGTTTATAAAGTTTTACAGAAAAGGTTGGAAGTAGAGAATATACACAAATGATGATGATATAATAAAATAAAAGAAAAGAAAAGAAAATATAATAATAAGAAGCACATATCTAGAGCAATCGTAAGATAAATCTTCAGGTTATGTTTACGGTTATTTATGTATAATGATATTTATCGGTCCATGTTTTCCACGGTTTGTCAAATTTATCACATCTTAGCGAGTTTATTGCTATAAGTCTTTCAAAGGTATAATTTTACTGGACCTTCCTAGTGACATAAATATCTTATTTTCTAATGTATGAATTTTCTAATTTATGAATTTTCGAATTTTCTAATTTATGAATTTTCTAAATTACTTATTTATGAATTTTCAAATTTTCTTATTTATGAATTTTTGAATTGTCTAATTTATGAATTTTCTAATGTTCTAATTTATGAATTTTCAAATTTTCTAATTTATGAATTTTCACATTTTCTAATTCATGAATTTATGATTTTTTTAATTTAGAAATTTATGAATTGCGATCATAACTAATGACCCAGAAAACAAAAATAAAAAAAATGAAATGAAAACTAACTGACTTTTCGGCAGTGCACATGTCTAGCCAAGATGCCTCCAAAATGTGTAAACAACACAGATTATTATTAATATTGATGATTTATTTAGCGCACAGTTTATGTAGCTCTTTACAATGTAGAGGGAGGACGGCACAATTACAATACAGAAGGGACAGGAGGGTCTGGCCCATAGAGCTTATATTCTAAAGGGAGGGGCAGATATCTTCTGATACATTTGGTGACATCAGTGGTAATAAAGACATATCAGCGATATATTGGATATAATATCGGGGATCAGGACAAGAGTTGGGCTCCTCATTATTCTTGTATAACATGTACAACGTATTTGTGTCATTGGAGAAAAGAAAGAATAAAGTCCATGTCTTTCACAGTCCCAATGGTGTGGAGGGAACCCACCAATCAGAGTAGTGACTAATAGTTTTCATGGTTCCCCCGATTGTAAAAGGGATCTCAGAAAAGAACATCCAAACATTCGATCCGCACTGCGTCTTTTACCCCATGGTACATAATCGCCCATCCCCCTCATCATTTAGAATTATTTGGATGCTCTTTTGACCTGAAGTTGTATCTTGGAAACTGGAGCCAATGAATACTCAGGACTTTGTTTTCCTTTATTAGTGACCCAATTCTGATAGAATTTATCTACTTTCCTTTCATTTCTACTCTTTGTAGACCAGAGTTATTGTAATATGTTTCACATTCATTTACAAATTTGTAGAATTCATTTTGTTATAATTTATTTCAGATTAGTTGACATTTGTTACGATTGTGACTTGGAAATTCAGTTAAATCGGAATCTCCAATGAATGAAAATGTTGTGTGAATTTTGATTGATAATTAAATGAATGTCACATGTCTACTAGCTGGATAGAAGCTTCTCCTCCATACAAATCACATAAAGGTCCTCTTGGAGTTTACAAAGAAATCACCTGAAGATCTCTCAGACTGTGAGGACCAAGATTCTCTCCTCTGAGGAAACCAAAATGGAAATGTTTGTCCTCAATTCTAAATGTTCTGTCTGGAGGAGACCAAGCAGTACTCATTTGACATGTGACATTCCTTTCCATCCCAATATTAATTCACACACATTTTTGGTTATTCGGAGATTCGGTTGAATCTGAATCTCTGAAGAAAATTGTCACAAATAGTAATAAATTTTGTTGAAATTCATAAAATTTCATTTTGTTTATTCATTTTGTAATGAATTTCAAATTTTCAGAACAATTACAAGTCGGAACAGTTGAAAAATGATCGACCGATTCTAATTCTGTGTGAAGAATAGCTGGTTGTTAAGCAGCGGGCCGGGAAGCCGACCACCGCGTCCTTCACAACCGATGACTCCTCAGCTGTCAACGGGCTTCTCCACCGACAGCTGAAATGTAAACAACAAAATGGCGGCAAAACAAAAATGTTTAATAAAATGGCGTGGGGTCCCCCAAAAACCAGACCAGGCCCTTATCCGAGCATGGAGCCCAGCAGGTCAGAAAAGAAGGGGAGGAGCAAGTGCCACACCTCCTGAACCATACCAGACCACATGTCCTCAATATGGGGGGTGCTTTGGGGTGGGGGCAATTCGTCCTTAACTTGCTAATAGAAGCAATATAGCCATTAATCAGGGCTAGGGATGAGCCGAACACCCCCCTGTTCGGTTCGCACCAGAACATGCGAACAGGAAAAAAGTTTGTTCGAACATGCGAACACTGTTAAAGTCTATGGGACAGGAACATGAATAATCAAAAGTGCTAATTTTAAAGGCTTATATGCAAGTTATTGTCATAAAAAGTGTTTGGGGACCTGGGTCCTGCCCCAGGGGACATGTATCAATGCAAAAAAAAGTTTTAAAAACGGCCGTTTTTTCAGGAGCAGTGATTTTAATAATGCTTAAAGTCAAACAATAAAAGTGTAATATCCCTTTAAATTTTGTAGCTGGGGGTGTCTATAGTATGCCTGTAAAGGGGCGCATGTTTCCTGTGTTTAGAACAGTCTGACAGCAAAATGACATTTCGAAGGAAAAAACCTATTTAAAACTACTCGCGGCTATTGCATTGCCGGTCCGACAATACACATAGAAGTTCATTGATAAAAACGGCATGGGAATTCCCCACAGCGGAACCCCGAACCAAAATTAAAAAAAAAATTAAATGGGGTCCCCCTAAATTCCATACCAGGCCCTTCAGGTCTGGTACGGATTTTAAGGGGAACCCCGCGCCAAAAAAAAAGAAAAAAACGGCGTAGGGTCCCCCCAAAAATCCATACCAGACCCTTATCCGAGCACGCAACCTGGCAGGCCGCAGGAAAAGAGGGGGGGATGAGAGAGCGCCCCCCCTCTGAAACATACCAGGCCACATGCCCTCAACATTGGGAGGGTGCTTTGGGGTAGCCCCCAAAACACCTTGTCCCCATGTTGATGAGGACAAGTGCCTCATCCCCACAACCCTGGCCGGTGGTTGTGGGGGTCTGCGGGTGGGGGGCTTATCGGAATCTGGAAGCCCCCTTTAACAAGGGGACCCCCAGATCCCGGCCCTCCCCCCTGTTTGAAATGGTAAGGGGGTACTTACCCCTACCATTTCACTAAAAAACTGTCAAAAATGTTAAAAATGACAAGAGACAGTTTTTGACAATTCCTTTATTTAAATGCTTCTTCTTTCTTCTATCTTCCTTCATCTTCTTCTTCTGGTTCTTCTGGCTCTTCTGGTTCTTCCTCCAGCGTTCTCGTCCAGCATCTCCTCCGCGGCGTCTTCTATCTTCTTCTCCTCGGGCCGCTCCACACCCATGGCATGGGGGGAGGCTCCCGCTCTTCTCTTCATCTTCTTCTCTTCTTCTTTTCTTCTCTTCTTCTCTTCTCTTCTTCATTTTCTTCTCCGGGCCGCTCTGCATCCATGCTGGCATGGAGGGAGGCTTCCACTGTGTGACGGCGTCTCCTCGTCTAACGGTTCTTAAATAACGGGGGGTGGGGCCACCCGGTGACCCTGCCCCCCTCTGATGCATGGTGACTTGACGGGACTTCCCTGTAACATCACGGGGAATGCCACAGGGAAGTCATGTCCCGTGCGTCAGAGGGGGGGTGGGGTTACCGGGTGGCCCCGCCCCCGTTATTTAGGAACCGTCAGATGAGGAGACGCCATCACACAGCGGGAGCCTCCCTCCATGCCAGCATGGATGCGGAGCGGCCCGGAGAAGAAAATGAAGAAGAGAAAAAGAGAAGAAGAGAAGAAAAGAAGATGAGAAGAAAAGAAGAAGAGAAGAAGATGAAGAAGAAGATAAAGAAAAGAGCGGGAGCCTCCCCCATGCCATGGGTGCGGAGCGGCCAGAGGAGAATAAGATAGAAGACGCCGTGGAGGAGATGCTGGACGAGAAACGCCCGAGGAAGAACCAGAAGAACCAGAAGAAGAAGAAGATGAAGGAAGATAGAAGAAAGAAGAAAGAAGAAGCATTTAAATAAAGGAATTGTCAAAAACTGTCTCTTGTCATTTTTAACATTTTTGACAGTTTTTTTGTGAAATGGTAGGGGTAAGTACCCCCTTACCATTTCACACAGGGGGGCCGGTATGGAATTTAGGGGACCCTCACGTCATTTTTTTTTAAATTTTGGTTCGGGGTTCCCCTGTGGGGAATTCCCATGCCGTTTTTATCAATGAACTTCTATGTGTATTGTCGGACCGGCAATGCAGTAGCCGCGAGTAGTTTTAAATGGGTTTTTTCCTTTGAAATGTCATTTTGCTGTCAGACTGTTCTAAACACAGGAAACATGCGCCCCTTTACAGGCATACTATAGACACCCCCCAGCTACAAAATTTAAAGGGATATTACACTTTTATTGTTTGACTTTAAGCATTATTAAAATCACTGCTCCTGAAAAAACGGCCTTTTTAAAAACTTTTTTTTGCATTGATCCATGTCCCCTGGGGCAGGACCCAGGTCCCCAAACACTTTTTATGACAATAACTTGCATATAAGCCTTTAAAATTAGCACTTTTGATTTCTCCCATAGACTTTTAAAGGGTGTTCCGCGGCATTCGAATTTGCCACGAACACCCCAAATTGTTCGCTGTTCGGCGAACTTGCGAACAGCCAATGTTCGAGACGAACATGAGTTCGACTCGAACTCGAAGCTCATCCCTAATCAGGGCTCAGCACTCTGCTCTCTCCTCCTCCTGTGTACCTGATCTGTGATTACATTAGAGATTAGAAGTCTATCAGGCTGTCAGGCATGGAAGGTGGATCAGAATATAGTTACTTCTGCTGGAAACATTGATGATGAATTACTCCACAGTGTCTGCACATACAGAGATGACTAGGAGCTTATCTGAACATCCTGAGCCCATTCACTAGATTTAATCAGGTATGGACCACCTGACATACTGATCAACATTGAAAAATTATCAATCAAACTTTGTGAAAGAGATAAAGAAGGAATCCAGCAGCACAATGAGATATAGATAGAAATGTTTACAGAAATAATATTCAGAAATTCGAATTCATCAGGAAATTACATTCAACAGATATGCTTAACTGCTTAAGGACAGCCCCACATACATATACTGAGGGAGGGCGACCCTTCAATACAACGAGAGAGGCAGAACGGTATTCTATATGTAAACAAGGTAGACTGAAGTTCTGCTAGTAAGGAAGATATAGATTTTGTGGGAGACACAGATCTCTGTCTTTGTACAGATAAACCATCCCCCACACAGTAAAAAAACACTCCCAGGGAACACATTTAACCCTTTGATCGCCCCTGATGTTAACTCCTTCCCTGCCAGTGTCATTAGTACAGTGCCGGTGCATGTTTTTAAGGCCTGATCACTGTATTGATGTCACTGGCACCCAAAAAGTGTCAATTAGTGTGAGATTTGTCCGCTGCAATGTCGCAGTCCCGCTAAAAATCGCTGATCTCCGCCATTACTAGGAAAAAAAAAATTGCATATATCTATCCCATAGTTTGTAGACACTATAACTTAGGGCAAACCAATCAATATACGCTTATTGCGATTTTCTTACCAAAAATATATAACAGAATACATATTGGCCTAAATTGATGAAGAAATTAGATTTTTTACATTTTTTAATTTGATGTGTTTTATAGCAGAATGTAAAAAAAAATGTTTTCAAAATTATTTTTTTATTTGTTTATAGCGCAAAAAATAAAAACCGCAGATGTGATCAAATACCACCAAAAGAAAGCTCTATTTGTGGAAAAAAAGGAAAACTATTTTATTTGGGTGCAACATCGCACGACCGCGCAATTGTCAGTTAAAGCAAGGCAGTGCCGAATCACAAAAAAGTGGCCTGGTCAGGAAGGGGGTGAACCTCCAGAGCTGAAGTGGTTAATGGCCAAATATGTATAGTCACCTGACCTTCACACCTATATGGGCTTATTGGACATCCCATTTCAAAATTATGGTCATTCATTTGGAGTTCCCCTCCTCCCACCTCTGTGCCTATAACTGTCTCCACTTCTCTGGGAAAACTGTTCACAAGATTTTGGAATGCACCTGTGGAATGCACCTTTGCGCCAATTCAACCAAAAGAACCTTAGTGAGGTCAGGTACAGATGTTGGATGAGACGACCTGACTCACAATCAGGCTGAGGTCAGGACTATGATCATGACATTTGAGTTCCTCCACACCAAACTTATCAATTCATGTCTTTATGGAGCTGGATTGATTTGTGGCCAGGGGGACAGTCATGCTGGAGCAGAAAAGGATGAAAACAATTCCATTGTGGGCCACATCAGCAGTATGGTTGTCTTTAAAGGTCCAGTTGTATCTGGAGTGTGCTACGTACAGAGTTCAGGGTTCAAGAGTGTGTTACATAGAGAATTCAGAGTTCAGGATTACACAATGTACAGAGTGTAGAATTCAGGAGTGCACAATGTAGAGAGCGCAGGCTTCAGGGGAACACTATGCACAGTGTGCAACCTCACCCCCTCTCCAAAGCTTCCTCACATCTCTCTTCTACCTGGCCTGACTCTAGTACCTCCCTGTGTAGGTGGATCTGCCTTACCCTGCAGGGAGATAATTTTCTCTCTCAGATTCTGGAGATCTGTCCCCGCTGTGCCCCACTGTGAGTGTGTACAGGGATCTGTTAGTTCCGGAACCACTGAGAGCAAAGATGACCCTTGTAATCATAGAAGACTTCTGTGTTTACAAGTGACAGTGAGGAACGGAGGGTGAGAGCTAGAATGGAGTTCCACATTCAGGATGCAAAACTGGGTTCGAGGATCGCATGTCAAGGCCTGGCGAGCCGTATTCAGTCTGTGGGCCTTGTGTTTGATATCTGTACTGTAGAGGGATGAATGATAATAGAAGGAAGACTGAAGCTGTTTCTGGTACTGCTGGTACTGGTGGTTGTGGGGGTCTGCGGGCGGGGGGCTTTTCAGAATCTAGAAGCCCCCTTTAACAAGTGAACCCCCAGATCCCTGCCCTCCCCCTGTGTGAAATAGTAAGGGGGTACCCCTACCATTTCACAAAAAAACTGTCAAAAATGTTAAAAATGACAAGAGACAGTTTTTGACATTTCCTTTATTTAAATGCTTCTTCTTTCTTCTTTCTTCTATCTTCCTTCATCTTCTTCTTCTTCTGGTTCCTCTGGATCTTCTGGTTCTTCCTCTGGTGTTCTCGTCCAGCATCTCCTCCGTGGCATCTTCTTCCCTTCTTCTCCTCGGGCCGCTCCGCATCCATGGCAAGAAGATGAAGAGAAGAAGATGAAGAGAAGAAGATGAAGAGAAGAGCGGGAGCCTCCCTCCATGCCATGGATGCGGAGCGGCCCGAGGAGAAGAAGGGAAGAAGACGCCGTGGAGGAGATGCTGGACGAGAACACCGGAGGAAGAACCAGAAGAGCCAGAAGAACCAGAAGAAGAAGAAGATGAAGGAAGATAGAAGAAAGAAGAAAGAAGAAGCATTTAAATAAAGGATTTGTCAAAAACTGTCTCTTGTCATTTTTAACATTTTTGACAGTTTTTTAGTGAAATGGTAGGGGTTTGTACCCCCTTACCATTTCACACAGGAGGGAGGGCCGGGATCTGGGGGTCCCCTTGTTAAACAGGGGTCCCAGATTCCGATAAGCCCCCCACCCGCAGACCCCCACAACCACCGGCCAGGGTTGTGGGAATGAGGCCCTTGTCCTTATCAACATGGGGACAAGGTGTTTTGGGGGGCTACCCCAAAGCACCCTCCCAATGTTGAGGGCATGTGGCCTGGTACGGTTCAGGAGGGGGGGCGCTCTCTCGTCCCCCCCTTTTTTCCCGCGGCCTGCCAGGTTGCGTGCTAGGATAAGGGTCTGGCATGGATTCTTTGGGGGACCCCACGCCGTTTTTTTTTTTTTTTTGGCACGGGGTTCCCCTTAATATCCATACCAGACCTGAAGGGCCTGGTATGGAATTTAGGGGGACCCCACGTCATTTTTTTTTAATTTTGGTTCGGGGTTCCCCTGTGGGGAATTCCCACGCCGTTTTTATCAATGAACTTCTATGTGTATTGTCGGACCGGCAATGCATTAATAGCCGCGAGTAGTTATAAATGACTTTTTTTCCTATGAAATGTCATTTTGCTGTAAGACTGTTCTAAACACGGGAAACATGCGCCCCTTTACAGGCATACTATAGACACCCCCCAGGTACGAAATTTAAAGGAATATTACACTTTTATTGTTTCACTTTAAGCATTATTAAAATCACTGCTCCCAAAAAAACGGCCGCTTTAAAAACTTTTTTTGCATTGATCCTTGTCCCCTGGGGCAGGACCCGGGTCCCCAAACACTTTTTATGACAATACCATGCATATAAGCCTTTAAAATTAGCACTTTTGATTATTCATGTTCGTGTCCTATAGACTTTAACGGTGTTTGCGTGTTCAAACAAATTTTTTACCTGTTCGCATGTTCTGGTGTGAACCGAACAGGTGAGTGTTCGGCTCATCCCTACTGGTGATCTTGAATATTTCTTTTCTATCTTATTCCAATCAGTATGTGAGGGCAAAGTGGGGGCAAGCTGCTAACTTCAGGTGTTGATTACATTGTGTGATGCTTTGATTGGTCACAGCATATTTTTGTGATCAGCACTGTCCAATGGATATTGCAGTCACAGTATTTTGCTTGTGTATGCTAGGGGGCATGTAACAGCAAGAAAAAAATGAAGCTCTAAAATAGCATCCAATCCTGTAACATCCACCTTCCACCCACTTCTGTACAATAGGCAGACAGAAGGCAGTCAATGTACCCAAAAAATCATAGTGCTGATGATGATGTCATTCATAATGATGACGAGGATGATGGTAATAATCTGACTGAGCTTGTTTAATCTGATCTACAGCATTATACATTGAATCAATGTGTTACCTTTACAACATTCTTTTCCCCAGCATTGTCCCTTTTGTGTTCAGCTCAGGTTTTAAAAGCAAAATGTAAAGTTTTGGAGAAAACATACACAATAATATTCCAGCACTGGAGGTCAGTATGGCGAATATCTCCACAGCCACCATGTATTTCCCTCTGGTGCTCAGATAGGCCGGGATCATGGCAATCCAGACGCTGCAGAACACCAGCATGCTGAAGGTGATGTACTTGGCCTCATTAAAACTGTCCGGTAATGTCCTCACCATGAAAGCCAGAACAAAACTCACAGCTGCCAGAAACCCCATATAACCCAACATAAAGTAGAACCCGATAACTGAGCCTTCATTACACTGAATGATGATCTTCCCAGGATAGGAGTCCATGTCATACTCCTGAAATGGTGGAGAGATGGACAACCAGAGAATGCAATTCATAGCCTGAATGGATGAGCAGAATAACATGACTGTATTGGGAAGTTTGTTTCCCACCCATTTTCTACAAGAGCTTCCAGGTCTGGTGGCTTTAAAAGCAATGAAGACCATGATGGTTTTGGCTAGGATAGAAGATGCTGAGATGGTGAATGGAATTCCAAAAGTGACTTGTTGCAGCATACAGGTAATATCCACAGGACGGCCAAGGAACAGGAATACAGAAAGGAAGCTCAGTATGAGGGAGAGGAGCAGAATGAAGCTGAGGTTCCGGTTATTGGCTCTGACTATGGGAGTGCTCCGAAACCAAACAAATAGTCCAAGTATAAGGAGAGATGTTGTAGCAAATATGAGTGAAGTTATAGAAAAAAATAAAACTAGAATGTCCTCCTCGTATGATAAATACTCATTGACCTTGTCAATACAAATATTTTTGGCTTTGTTAGGCCATCCATTTTCAGGACACTTCTTGCAGAGTTCACTGTCTGTAGAGTAAAAATAAGTCAAAAATAACATTAGGCATGGTAGCTATTTGACAGTATTAAATATTTTTTTCTGTATTTTTCCTTAACCACTTGACCTCCAGATGATTTACCCCCCTTCATGACCAGGCCATTTTTTGATCACATATGCATTTTTTGTTTTTTGGACCATAAACAAAAAAAAAACAACAATATTGAAAAAAACAACTTTCTGCCTAAAGCACATTCAATAAAAACATTCAAAAAATCACATTTCTTCATAAATATAAGCCAATATGTATTCTGCTACATGTTTTTGGTAAAAAAAAAAAAAAATATATATATATATATATATATATATATATATATATATATATATATATATATATATATATATATATATCTCCCAATAAGCGTATATTGATTGGTTTATGTGAACTGTGGTAAATATTTATGGAATTTTTATTTTATTTTATTTTTTTATACTAGTAATGGCAGTGACTTTTAGAGGGACTGTGATATTGTGGCAGGCAATCTGACACTAACTGACATTTTTGACACTATGGGAACCAGTGACACTAATACAGTAATCCATGCTAAAAATATGCACTGTCACTGTAATAATGACACTGGCTGGGAAGGGGCAATAAAAGGGTTATCTGTGTGTAGGAATGAGCCGAACACCCCCCTGTTCGGTTCGCACCAGAACATGCGAACAGGAAAAACGTTTGTTCGAACACGCAAACACCGTTAAAGTCTATGGGACATGAACATGAATAATCAAAAGTGCTAATTTTAAAGGCTTATATGCAAGTTATTGTCATAAAAAGTGTTTGGGGACCTGGGTCCTGCCCCAGGGGACATGGATCAATGCAAAAAAAAAGTTTTAAAAATGGCCGTTTTTTCAGGAGCAGTGATTTTAATAATGCTTAAAGTCAAACAATAAAAGTGTAATATCCCTTTAAATTTCGTACCTGGGGGGTGTCTATAGTATGCCTGTAAAGGGGCGCATGTTTCCTGTGTTTAGAACAGTCTAACAGCAAAATGACATTTTGAAGGAAAAAACCCATTTAAAACTACTCGCGGCTATTGCATTGCCAGTCCGACAATACACATAAAAGTTCATTGATAAAAACGACATGGGAATTCCCCACAGGGGAACCCCGAACCAAAATGTAAAAAAAAAACGACGTGGGGGTCCCCCTAAATTCCATACCAGGCCCTTCAGGTCTGGTATGGATTTTAAGGGGAACCCTGCGCCAAAAAAAAAACGACGTGGGGTCCCCCCAAAAATCCATACCAGACCCTTATCCGAGCACGCAACCTGGCAGGCCGCAGGAAAAATGGGGGGGACGAGAGAGAGCCCCCCCTCCTGAACCGTACCAGGCCACATGCCCTCAACATTGGGAGGGTGCTTTGGGGTAGCCCCCCAAAACACCTTGTCCCCATGTTGATGAGGACAAGGGCCTCATCCCCACAACCCTGGCTGGTGGTTGTGGGGGTCTGCGGGCGGGGGGCTTATCGGAATCTGGAAGCTCCCTTTAACAAGGGGACCCCAGATCCCGGCCCTCCCCCCTGTGTGAAATGGTAAGGGGGTACTTACCCCTACCATTTCACTAAAAAACTGTCAAAAATGTTAAAAATGACAAGAGACAGTTTTTGACAATTCCTTTATTTAAATGCTTTTTCTTTCTTCTATCTTCCTTCATCTTCCTTCATCTTCTGGTTCTTCTGGCTCTTCTGGTTCTTCCTCCAGCGTTCTCGTCCAGCATCTCCTCCGCGGACCCCCACGTCATTTTTTTTTAAATTTTGGTTCGGGGTTCCCCTGTGGGGAATTCCCATGCCGTTTTTATCAATGAACTTCTATGTGTATTGTCGGACCTGCAATGCAATAGCCGCGAGTAGTTTTAAATGGGTTTTTTCCTTCGAAATGTCATTTTGCTGTCAGACTGTTCTAAACACAGGAAACATGCGCCCCTTTACAGGCATACTATAGACAACCCCCAGGTATGAAATTTAAAGGGATATTACACTTTTATTGTTTGATTTTAAGCATTATTAAAATCACTGCTCCTGAAAAAACTTCCGTTTTTAAAACTTTTTTTTGCATTGATCCATGTCCCCTGGGGCAGGACCCAGGTCCCCAAACACTTTTTATGACAATAACTTGCATATAAGCCTTTAAAATTAGCACTTTTGATTTCTCCCATAGACTTTTAAAGGGTGTTCCGTGGCATTCGAATTTGCCGCGAACACCCCAAATTGTTCGCTGTTCGGCGAACTTGCGAACAGCCAATGTTCGAGTCGGACATCAGTTCGACTCGAACTCAAAGCTCATCCCTATCTGTGTGCCTAGCCAGTGTTTTTGTGTACTGTGTGTGCTGTTTTTACTAGGGGAAGATATGGATTCATTCTGTGCTTTGCAAGGACACAGAATCCATCCCTTCCCCCTTGTCAGAACAGACATCTGCCTTGTTTATATTGGTAGATCTCGGTTCTGTGTGTTTTACTGATGATCAACGAGTGCCAGCACACATCCACTACCCAGCACCTGCAGATCGGCCTCCAGCCCGCTGGTGGGGCATGTGCACCCTCTGCAGGTGAAAGTGCAGAATCATGTATATATATACGAGATCCTGCACAGGAGGGCCGCTCTGTAGCAGTAAATCTGCTAAAGTGCTGTCCACAAGTGGTTTGCCCTAAAGGTTTTTGTAGTTAAGATGATAATATTAAATATGAATTATAAGCCGTGCAAAAAAAAAACAAAAAACGTTACAAGATACAGTATATGTTGAATATCTCAAGAAAGCTTTAGTCCTAAATAAAGTGTGATGATGCTCTACTGAAAACCAAAGAACCTTCAGCCTCAGTGATGGCCATGACATAATCTATCTGTAACCTCAACATGTATGTAACAATGACATTCCCTCATTTTACCACTTTTGGTCTCTTCAGTGAAATAATTTTCTAGACCTTTTATATAAGTGCAAACGTGTCGGAGGCTTTGTCACAGATGAGAGGAGGAAGGAGCTTCCAGTTACTTGCCTGAGAAAGCCTCCAACACTCCCAGAAGGGTCAGGTGTAGAAGAAAAGTGCAGAAAAGCACCATCAGTAATCATTAATTTCATACAATTTAGGGAGATGTTCAGCCTGCAAAGTGTAAAGTGTGTACAGAATCACTTTAAAGGGATTTAAATGCTTTCATTTTCTAATTCAATATCAGAGTTTATACTTAAGGAAACCTAAAGCTTACCAGAATGGTTTGATATTTCTCCTTCTGAACATGGAGCACAATTATAACAACAATGGTGATATCCTTCTCTTATAGATTTTCGGAACCCTGGAAGACATTCCTCGGAACATTGACCTCTTGGAACCTGAGATAATATAGAGCTATATGATCTATTCAAGAGCAAAAGAACAGATATAATAGTGTAGGTAGGCCAAGCTTCTAATGTTTAAAATGATGCAGCATGTACAGTAGGGATGAGCTTCATGTTCAAGTCGAACATCCTGAGTACAGTCGTTCGGCGAATTACGAACAATATGGGCTGTTCGCGCCAAATTCGAGTGGCGCGTCACAGCCCATAATTCACTGCGGCATCGCAGTGCATTGCTGGCTGATGATTGGCCAAGCATGCACTATAACCCACATGCTTGGCCAATCACAGCGCTGTGTGTACTGAAAGCCATAATTGGCCAAAGCCAAGGAGGCTTTGGCCAATTATGGCTCAGGGGGTTTAGTACACGCCCCACACTATATAAGGCCGCCTCCGTGGCGGCCTTGTGTAGTGTGTTGCGGTGGAGACTGGAGAAAGATAGATAGACAGAGAGACAGTGTCATTTGATTTAAGTTAGAGTAGGCAAGTCGAGTCA
This sequence comes from Aquarana catesbeiana, assembly GCF_042186555.1. Taxonomy (NCBI): domain Eukaryota; kingdom Metazoa; phylum Chordata; class Amphibia; order Anura; family Ranidae; genus Aquarana; species Aquarana catesbeiana. Next base: position 12,556,673 of record NC_133324.1, on the reverse strand, counting down.
CTTAGCCACACTCACAATGTATTGTGTATATATATGCATCCCAGGTGTTGTATATATATATATATATATATATATATATATATATATATACTGTATTCAGTTTAGCTAGATCCTGTTCTTCTCTTCCTAATATACTGACAGGCAGGCAGGTGTTTTTACATTATTTCCAGTTAGTGTACTGTGTACCTTGCATAGGTGCACCTATAGTATAGCTACCTGAAGCCAGGTGCTTGTGTAGGCTCTTGACGTGTTTCCAGTTACTGTACTGTGTACCCTGCACAGTTGCACCTACAGTATAGCTACCTGAAGCCAGGAGCTTGTGTAGGCTCTTGAAGTATTTCCAGTTACTGTACTGTGTACCCTGCACAGTTGCACCCACAGTATAGCTACCTGAAGCCAGGTGCTTGTGTAGGCTCTTGAAGTATTTCCAGTTGATGTACTGTGTACCCTGCACAGTTGAACCTACAGTATAGCTACCTGAAGCCAGGTGCTTGTGTAGGCTCTTGACATATTTCCAGTTAGTGTACTGTGTACCTTGCACAGTTGCACCTACAGTATAGCTACCTGAAGACAGGTGCTTGTGTAGGCTCTTGACATATTTCCAGTTAGTGTACTGTGTACCTTGCACAGTTGCACCTACAGTATAGCTACCTGAAGGCAGGTGCTTTTGTAGGCCCTTGAAGTATTTCCAGTTACTGTACTGTGTAGCCTGCACAGTTGCACCTACAGTATAACTACCTGAAGCCAGGTGCTTGTGTAGGTTCTTGAAGTATTTCCAGGTACTGTACTGTGTACCCTGCACAGTTGCACCTACAGTATAGCTACCTGAAGCCTGGTGCTTGTGTAGGCTCTTGATGTATTTCCAGTTACTGTACTGTGTACCCTGCACAGTCTCACCTACAGTATAGCTACCTGAAGGCAGGTGTTCTCATACTAATAATACAACAGAAAGGCAGTTGATACTGCTAGCTGCAGTATAATCAGTATATATATACATCTCAGTTTTGTGCAGCTACATCTCACTGCAGGCCAATAGTATGTCTGGAAGGCCAACAAGGAGAGGCAGACAGTCACAAGCTAATAAAAGAGGACAAGCAGGCTCTGTGTCTAGAGGCAACAGTGCTGGTCGTGGACACGGTGCATCCTCCTTAGCATATGGCCATGGGACAAGTTTGGCCTTTTTTTCGGCAGCTGGCCGTGTTGAGCCGCAACATGCAGAAGACTTGATCGAGTGGATGACCAAGCCGTCCTCATCCTCCTCATCGTCTCACACCTAGGCTCAGGGTACTTTGTCTAGCAAAGCAGCTGCCAACGCGGCCTCTTCCCTCGGCTCGATGGCATCAGTGACTCCTTCCCTAGCCCCACCATGTCCTCCTGAGGAGTCCCCCGAACTGTTTGACCACAGTGTGGGGTACATGCTCCAGGAGGATGCCAAGCGTTTTGAAGGCTCTGATGATGGTACTCAGCTAGAGGAAGGCAGTAACGTGAGCCCAGACAGAGGGGGCGCCCGAGAAGGACAGCAATCTGGCAGTCATGTTCCCCCTGTTGCAGCATACTGCCAGGTTTGCTCCAGTGATGAGGAGGGAGGGGATGATGAGGTCACTGACTCAACGTGGGTGCCTGATAAGCGAGAGGAGGAGGAGGCTCATCTCCAATGAGGCAGGATGCCCTCCAGGGGCCAGCCTAAGCACAGCACACTGACTGCATCACAACGCAGAGCTCCGCATGTGCAGGGTGCTGCTGTCTCTGTGCGTTATTCCAAAAGTTCTTTGGTGAGGGCCTTTTTTGAGACGAGTGCATCAGATCGCACCACTGCTATTTGCAACATATGTCTCAATTGTATCTCTCATGGCCAAAACATCTCCCACTTGGGCACCACATGCTTGACCAGACATATGTTGACATGTCATGCAGTTCATTGGCAAGCGTACCTAAAAGACCCACACCAAAGAACAAAGAGGACCTCTCCTTGCTCCTCATCAGCTGGGATCTCCAACCCCACTATACCTTCAGTCCTCTCTGAGACCTGCACTGAGAGGAATGAAGGTGTAAAATTGCCAAGTACTTGCGGGCAATCTGCTATCGGTACACCGACGTCAGATTGTACCAGGCAAATTTCCCTGCCCCAGCTTCTGCAGCGCAGAAAGAAGTTTGCTCCCAGCCATCCACATGCCCAGCGGTTGAATGCTAGCTTGGCAAAATTGTTAGCACTTCAACTGCTATCTTTTCAGGTTGGTAGACTCTGTCCCTTCCGTGAGTTTGTGGAATGTGCGGTTCCTCAGTGGCAGGTTCCCAAACGCTACTTTTTCTCACAGAAAGCGATTCCGGCTCTCTACCGTCATGTGAAAGGCAATGTCTTGGCCTCGCTGGACAGGGCGGTCAGCAGTAAGGTGCATATTACCGCTGACTCATGGTCCAGCAAGCATGGAGAGGGATGTTACCTAAGTTTCACCGCGCATTGGGTGACTCTGCTGGCAGCTGGGAAGGAAGCAGGACAAGGTGCAGTAGTGTTGGAGGTTGTTCCGCCACAACACCTCCAAAATGCCACTACTGGTGATTCTGACACACCTCTCTCTTCCGCCCCCTCCTCTTCTTCCTCCATGGCCTCTTTCTGTGCTTTGTCCTTGGAACCATCGGTGTTCCGTAGGCATTCAAGGGGCTGCGCAAGTATGCAGGTCAAAAGATGCCATGTGGTGCTTGAGCTGGTGTGCTTGGGGGACAGGAGCCACACTGGGGCAGAGATTCTGTCAGCTCTGCAGGGGCAGGTTCAGAGGTAGTTGACGCCACGCCAACTTAAGCCAGGAATGGTGGTTAGTGACAATGGCACCAACCTCCTCTCCACCCTCCGACAGGGACAACTGACCCATGTGCCCTGTTTGACTCACGTCCTTAACTTGGTGGTAAAGCAGTTCTTGGGCAGGTACCCGGGCTTACAGGATGTCCTGAGACAGGCCAGGAAAGTCTGTGTGCATTTCCGCCGGTCATATAATGCCAGTGCTCGGCTGGCAGACCTCCGAAAGGAATTTAACCTGCCCAAGAACCGCCTAATCTGTGACATGCCCACCAGGTGGAACTCAACGTTGGCCATGCTGCAGTGGCTGCACATGCAGCAGAGGGCCATCAATGAGCACCTGTGCGACTATGGCACCAGGACAGGGTCAGGGGAGCTTGTTTTTTTTCCCCACGCCAGTGGGCCATGATCAGGGATGCATGCACTGTCCTGTCACCATTTGAGGAGGCCACGAGGGTGGTGAGCAGTGACAGTGCATGCATCAGTGACACTGTTCCCATTGTCCACCTGTTGGAGCACACGCTGCGTAGAATAATGGACAGGGCACTTGAGGCAGAACAGAGGCAGGAAGAGGAGGACTTCCTTAGCTCTCAAGGCCCCCTTTATCCAGACAGTGTTCCTGCGTGCCCGCCAATCACACAGGAAGAAGACAAGGAGGAGGAGGAGAAGGATTGTGTCAGCATGGAGATGGAGCCTGGCACTCAGCATCAGCAGCAGTCTTTAAGGGATCATTTACAGTCCCAAGAAACCCATGAACTTGTACGTGGCTGGGAGGAGGTTGATGCTGATGTCGTCCTTAGTGACCCAGAGGACTCCGGACCGAATGCCTCAGCAAACCTATGCTGCATGGCCTCCCTGATCCTGCAAAGCCTGCAGAAGGATACTTGTATTTGAGGTATCAAGGAGAGGGATCGTTGCTGGCTGGCAACCCTCCTTGATCCACGTTACAAGAGTAAGGTTGCAGACCTTATCTTGCCATCTCTGAGGGAGCAGAGGATGAAACATCTTCGGGAAGCCTTGCAGAAAGGTCTGTGCAACGCGTTCCCAGAGACTGGGAGGTTACAAACTCCTGTTCCTGGACAAAGTGTTGCCGAGGCTTCGGTCAGTCAAAGAAGGAGTGGTGGACAAGGTGGCCGTCTGACCGATATGTTCAGACAATTTTCTATTCCGGAGCCCCAAGGTATGATCGGTTCCAGCAACCATCGCCAGCGTCTGTTTTACATGGTGCAGGAATACCCAGGGGCAAGACCTGACTTGGACATCTTTCCCATCGAAAATCCTCTTGGTTACTGGGTCTTGAGGATGGATCACTGACCAGAGCTTGCACAGTATGCAATTGAGCTACTGGCCTGTCCTGCATTTAGCGTTCTTTTGGAATGCACATTAAGTGCTGCTGGAGGCTTTGTAACTGATCCCACCGACTCGGTCGATCGACTGACCTTCATAAAAATGAATCAGTCTTGGATCACCACCAGATACCAAGCACCTGATGCTGATGTAACCGAATACATTTTTTTTGAAATATCAGATCCCTTCAAGACTGCCTATGCTGATGCTGAGTGACTATTCTGTTATGCTAAGTGACTATCCTCTTCCTCCTCAATGATCATGCTGATAGCTTGTAAGAATATTTGTGTTTCTGGGCGCCGCCACCAGTGGCTAAGACCCCTTTTTAGCCCCTGTTTAACAGGGGCGTGTAATTACAATTTTTGATGCAATACTTTGCAGCAGGGCTCGTTCCTGCGCTCCAAATAGAGTATCTGTGAGGGGTTAATAGACAGGAATAGATTCTGGACAGCTGCACTCTTGAAAAAATGGCTTCATTTATTAGAAAAAGTTTACATAAAAATCAGAGATAACAGAAGACAAAAAAGAGCTGACATTTTGCACTAGCGTTAGTGCTTACTCATAGCTATATGTGTGAGGGGTTGCAGTGTTGTGGCACCAGTGTCTAAGGCCCAATTTTTCAGCCCCTGTTTAAGAGGGGTGTCTAATTAAAATGTTTGATGCAATCCCTTGCAACAGGGCTCGTTCCTGCGCTTCAACTAGAGTATCTGTGAGGGATTGCAGTCTTGTGGCACCAGTGCCTAAGGCCCAATTTTTCTGCCCCTGTTTAACAGGGGTGTGTACAATTCTTGATCTAATATTTCACAGCAGGGCCAGTTCCAGCACCCACCAAGAGTAGCTGTGAGGACTTACATTGTTGTGGCACCAGCACCACCACCACCAAAGGCCCAATTTTTCTGCCCCTGTTCAACATGTGCATGTAATTACAATTCTTGATCTAATATTTCACAGCAGGGCCCGTTCCAGCGCCCACCAAGAATAAATGTGAGGACTAATGCCGCGTACACACGAGCAGACTTTACGGCAGACTTTGCCCGGCAGACGGGATTTCGTCAGACAATTCGATGTGTGTGGGCTCCAGCGGACTTTGTTTTCTCAAAAGTTGGACGGACTTAGATTTGAAACATGTTTTAAATCAATCCGTCGAAATCGAGTCCGGTCGAAAAGTCCGCTCGTCTGTATGCTAGTTCGACGGACAAAGAGCCACGCTAGGGCAGCTATTGGCTACTGGCTATGAACTTCCTTGTTTTAGTCCGGTCATATGTCATCACGTATGAATTTGATGGACTTTGGTGGATTGTGTGTAGGCAAGTCCGTTCATTCAGAAAGTCCGTCGTAAAGTCTGTCGAAAAGTCCGCCGAGCAAAGTCTGCCGTAAAGTCCACTCCTGTGTACGCGGCATTACAGTGTTGTGGCACCAGCACCACCACCACCACCACCAAAGGTCCAATTTTCTGCCCCTGTTCAACAGGGACATGTAATTACAATTCTTGATCTAATATTTTACAGCAGGGCCCTGTGAGGGCTTACAGTGTTGTGGCAACACCAACACCTAAGGCCCAAATTTCTGCAGAGTATATAGGGCAGTACCCTACTTTCAAACATCCAACTTACAAACGACTCCTACTTGCAAATGGAAGGAGACAACAGGAAGTGAGATGAAATCTACCCCTAGGAAGGGAAATTCTCTCCTGTAAGGGTTAATATGGGAAAAATGTTTCTCCATTCCACTGATGCTTTATCACCAATCCTTGTTTCACTAAAAACCCCAAATTTTCTAAAAACATTTGTCATTGGGAAAGAAAGTGAGGTGAAATCTTCTGAAGAGGAGCACAGACAGCAAAACAAATGTCACAGGGGTGATAACCCTTCCCTATGTTTTCCAAAAAGCTTAAAATAGATTTTTTTGGCTGGAGCTAAACACGTTAAAAATGTACCAGTTCAAAATTACAAACAGATTCTACTTAACAACAAACCTATAGTCCCTGTCTTGTTTACACTGCCTGTATACTGCTGTTCAGAGTAAATAGGGCCTGGGGGCCCCACGCCTTTCCTTTTTTTAATATGGGTGCGGGATTCCCCTTAATATCCATACAATACCCAAAGGGCCTGGTAATAGACTGGGGGGTACCAGTGCAATTTGTCTCACTGATTTTCATCCATATTACTGGGGCCTGACATTACTTTAGAGCCGTAAGCAGTTTTAAATGACTTTTATTCTTTTAAAAATGTCATTTTGTGCATGGACTGTTCTAAGCACGGGAAACACGTGCCACTTTACAGGCATACTATAGACACCCCCCAGGTACGATATTTAAAGGAATATTTCACTTTTTTTTCACTTTAAGCATAATTAAAATCACTGTTCCTGAAAAAATGGCCGTTTTTAAAACTTTTTTAGCATTGATACATGTCCCCTGGGGCAGGGCCTGGGTCATTCAAACCCTTTTTAGAACAATACCATGCAAATTAGCCTTTAAATTTAGCGCTTTTGATTTCGAACGTTGGAGTCCCATAGACTTCAATTAGGTTCTAACGTTCGTGCAAACTTTCAGTCCGTTCACAGGTTCTGGTTCGAA